>NC_041392.1:15733804-15777330 GCF_002162155.2 Triticum dicoccoides
ACTCTAGTCAAAAGTCTAAACCTTAGATACCTCCATTCTTCCTTGCTTGTTCATTTGATCTCTTAATATGCATTTGTCTCTTGCTTAGCACTTTTGCCTGAAATCAAATACAACAAGCTAGTAACATCAAAGCTTCATTTTTACTTAACTGAATCAAATACAACATTACAGTAACAACACCGTCAGTTTTACTTCACTGAATCTAATAGAACATGGCACTAACACTAAATACAACCATGCAAGATATACTGAAACTACAACACGACACTTTAACTGAAGCAACTATAACTACAAGTTAACTGAATCTACAACACTAAACTAACAAGAACAATAAACTAATCCCAATAAACTACAACACATAGTAGCATTGCCAATCGGCCAATAACCATGACAATTCAATAAAAATGGAATGACTTAACTAACAAAAACACCAACCATTAATCTAAACACATACATGCATTTCCCCTAACCCTAAGACCAAGTGGATAGCACAAACCTGCACCGCACAGCCATAAAACCTCCTGCTAGTGTGGATCCCTTCAAATGCAACATATTTCGAACATGGGGCCAGGTGAAGCCTGCATTTGGTGCTTGGATCTGCCGCTTTACCACACAAAGATGCATCTATGGTTGTCTTAGGGTTCTCCTGCATTTTCAGAGCACACATGAACCCTACCTAACCCTAACCCAAGGTGAAAAGCACAACACTTACCCAGAGCTCCATGTCCATGACGACGAACTCGTCCTCGCTGCTCGACCGTAACAGCAAGGGGAGAGTAGAGCAAAGAGAGAGAGCGAGTAGAGTGGACGAGTGGAGTGGGGGAGGAGATACCGTCAACCCTGTTTTGTACTCGGCCGTCAACCCTGTCGCCATCTCACTTCTCCGACGTGGCACTGACCAGTGGGCTAACCGTGTCAGAAATCGTGGTTAATTGGCTCAAATCAGTCATCTGTGTTTATTGAAAAAAATAGCAAGAAAAGTGGTGGCAAATCCGGATGAGAACAACAAATGTTGTGGTTTTTTGCAATTCACTCGGTGAATAATTGACGAATTATGTACTTTGATGTATCAATAAAATAAAGATGCAACGAAATTTGTTTCGGTGGCCGAAAATGAAATATTTTACTCCGTTATATTTAGGGAATCGACTAGGTCCGGTCAAAACTTAATGGATTAAATATACTCCACTAAGTTTACTTCACTGTTTTACTCTATTTTTGAGGGAACGGCTAGAGTTGGCCTAAGAGGTTCAGACTTTTTTAAAAAAAAAAAGGGAGGACGACCCCCGGCCTCTGCATCTGGAAGATGCATGCATCCACTTTATTAATTATTCACACAAGACCTTATAAAGTAATACAACAATCAGACTAAAGCCACCGTATATGCAACATCTGTTGCTACTTCTATCTAGTTGATGAAGGGATGCTGATAGTCTGGGCCTAATATCAAAACAGACCTCGTAGCCAAACCTACCATCTAAGACCTGAGGTCTCAACCAGGACGCCTGCCGAGTATGGGGCACCCACCAGTCCGACGCACTTCTCAACCAGGACGCCTGCCGGGTATGAGGCCGCCGCAGCCACCTGCCACCAATCCATCTTCAGTGTTGTACTGCTGCATCAACCTTGCCCGGTCTAGCTACCGTCGACGCCACCACGACGCCAGACAGTGCCACCTCCCTGCACGAGTCCATCTCCGCGCATCAGACGTCGAGTCTTCACGACGCCATGCCCCCGAGATCCGCCGCCATCAATGTGTAAGCTGAAGCACCGCCCCACCAAAAAGCCTTCCACTGGTCCCTCGGCCCGTGTACACCTCCATGAATGACGCCCCCAAGAGGGAAACGACACCATAGCACCACCGTCATCTGATCTACTGATCTAGGGTTTCCCCCGGAGGTAGCATAGAGTGGCCTTGAACTTCTCCACGGCGATGCCTTCAAGAAGGGAACGACGTAGACAGCGCCGCCACCGCCGGCCTTGGCAGCTAGCCGAGAGCAGGTTTTCACCCAGATCGGCTCGAAGATCCTCCCTCAACCATCTCGTGCACGGACTGCCGCCATCTCTGCCGGGGACTAGACGAAAGGGATCCAGGCCACCACCGCCTGACCGGCCATGGCACCACCACAGTGCCTACAGCCGGCGCCGTCAGACCCATCGCGCTCGCCTATAGATGCACACCGGAACCGCTGGCCCGCCCAAGCCCATCTGGGCAAGACCAGATCGGCGATCTCGGCCGCCGCCACAGGGGCGACTCTGCCGCGGGGAGGTTGCGCCTCCGCTGACGCCGCCGTCACGCATGCCGTAGGGATCCCGCCGCTCCTTGCCGCCGGATCTGCATCGAATGATGCGCCGCCGCCGCCCGGAAAAAACGCCACCACCGCGCGAGGGATAAGGCCCCGCCGCTGCCATCATAGGCCAGGCTTCGCCGGTGAGACCTCAGGCGACAGCAGGACGGAGGAGGCGAGGGAAGGGGGCCTAGGGCCGGCGGCGTGGTCGCCCCCCGTGTCGCCTAGGGTTGGCGACGCGGGGCTGGGTGCGTGAGTGCGTCAGGTCTAAAAAAATTGGGGAAGAATTTCACTTCCCCGGCCTCTGCACCAACTAGGGATGCATACGGCCATTTTGGTATGAGTATCAACCAAGATAATGATGATCCTCAGAATTTTTTTAAATGAGTATCAAGATATTTTTGTAGAGGTTCAGACTTGTGAAGCAACTAAAGCGGATCAGCGGCCAGAAGTCCACAGATAGTATCGAAATTGTTTGGCCACCTCACCCCTACGGCCCTACCCCATAGCTTTCCACTTCATCACTAAACGAAAAGAGGGACCATGACTAAGCTTGGATCGAGAGATATACGACAGGCAAGGATGGATGAGCCGCCGGTGGCGAGGAGGGTTCGGCGGCCTGCAATGGCAGCCGTTCTCTTCGGCCATGGACGCACGCCCCTTGTATACCCGTCAGCAACCGTGGGGCTCCTGTTCGGAACAGGTTGCTGGCGCCGGGCGCCCACTCCAGCGCCTTGTTGGGCCAGCCCGTGAAGGCAAAGCGCAACAATCAAATAACGACAGAAAAACACAAAAAAGTCGATCTTCCAGAATTTAAACTCGCAGCGCCACATGTTTGTACGAGGTTAGCTAACCACTACAGCGATTAGACACTTGTGGCTAATAATAGTTCGAATAATAGAAGAACAAGTGTGGCCGCGCAATTTATTTCTCACTTAGATTTTTTTATTTATTTAAAAAAATCATAGATTTGAAAAAGTTCATGGATTTTGAGACATAGTTCATCATTTTTGAAGAAAAGTTCAGAACCTTAAAAAAGAGTTCATCCATTCTGAGAAAAAGTTCATCATTCTTGACGAAAAGTTCGCGAACTTGAAAAAGTTCATCAATTTTAAAAACAGTTTATGAAAAAGCGAAACATTTCATCTTTTTGAAAAAGCTCATCAATTTTGAAACAAAATTCTTTAATACTGAAAAACAGTTCATAAATATTGAAAAGAGTTCATCAAGTTTGAAAAATAGTTCATTGATTTTTAAAAGTTCACAAATTTGAAGAAAAAATTCATCAATTTTGAGAAAAAGTTCATCGGATTTGAAAAAAGTTCATCAAATTAGAAAAAGTTCGCAAATTCAAAATAAGTTCATCAAATTTTGAGAAAAATACCGGATTTGGAAAGAAATCTTCGATTTTGAAAAAAGTTAATCAATATTAAAAAGTTTCACGAATTTGAGAAAAGTTCATCGTAGTTGAATAAAGTATATCAAATTTCAGAAAAGGTTCATCAATCTTGAAAAAATGTCGACGGATTTGGAAAAAGTTCATGAAACACGGAAGAAGAAAAAAGAGAAAAGGAAACAGAAAAATGAAAAGAAGCAGAAAAAAGAAAAAATTGACAAGATAAAGAAGCGATTTAATTAAGCACATGAAATTTGCATGGCCGGCACATTTGCAAATTGTATTGTAACAGGCGCCCAATTCACCGGCGCTAGCCGAGGAGACGAAATAATTAAGGAGCATTCTTTGCAAAGGTCACTTTCAGCTCCCCAGGTTGTGCCACTTGTCGCAACTCGTGAGTTTTTCATTTTTTCTAGATCCCTTTATTCAAAAAAAATATTTTTTAAATAGTTCGTCCAAATCTCAAACCGTTTTTACCGTTGGATTACTCACGTCGAGATCTTCAAAACTAAATCCAATCTTGATAGGTTTTGACGAACATTTTTTCACAAAAAACCCATACGAAAAACAAAGTGAAAAAACCGAATCGGGAGCATGTTTTTTTCCTTTTCAAAAGAGGCACAACTTTGCTCTCGTGAAAGGAAATCCATGCCTCCACGAGAAGAAAATCCATGCATCTGGCGGAAGGAAAAAACGCTTTGTTCTGTTTCTGACAGGCATGGTCGTTCCTCTTGCGGAAGTAAAAGAAACGCATTTTTTTTCATTTCTGAGAGGCACGACCGTGCCTATCACAGAAGTAAAAGAGAAAATAAAATGCTTTTGTTTTCGCTTCCGAGGCACGAAGAAAATCCGTGCCTCTCGCAGGAGCAAAAGAAAAAAAAAGAAACACGATTTTTCATGCAATTTTTTTTTATTTTTTTATTATTTTGTCCGAAAACTAAGAAAGACCGGTGAAAACTCAAAAAGCCGAAAATCCCGGGAAAAATATCATATAAAAAGCCAAAGACGTGTGCGGAAAAACCAGAGGCAGCGTCTAGAGCGCGATGTTGGAATTTGCTAGTGGGCTTTTGGCCCAAAGCCCAACTAAAATTCTGAAATTCTCTTGGCCCATTCATGCACACGTGTGAGTGGAGTGAGTGAGGCTAAAGTTTAGTCCCACCTCATAAGTTGAGAGAGAGTTGCACCTCTTTATAAGGTGAGCTCTCCTACCACTTGTATGAGCATGAGAAGAGGGCACCTACACGCGCACTCCTCCTCCTCGCTCGCCTCGCCACGCCTCGTCACAACACGCCGCAGGTTGCGGATTAAGCCGAGCCGAGGACAGAGCTATGCACGTTGTCTATATTTTTGCTGCTCGGGAAAAATTAATGAGTCATTAATTAATAATTAACGGACGCGTTAATTACTGAACCGTTTCTGATTCTTTTGGATCGTGACGACTCGGACGTGGGGTTTACTCCCACGACCTACCCGGCCCGCGCTATATAGTCAGGCAGACGTCTACCCTAGCCGCCGCCGCTTCGTATGGTTTCTCACCACCGTTCTAGATCATTGCGCCGCCAAGCAAGTCTTCTCCATCCCTCCTTCCGGCGTGCACCGCGAGAAGGGACAGCAGGCCTCCGGAACCCCGCCTCTCGTGATCCTATACGGGAGAGGGGCAATCAGGTTTTTGGGAAGCGCACTCGCGCGACTGCTGGCAGCGACGACTTCGCGAACGACGACTTCTTCCCCGACCTCGGCAACCTCATCCTCGACGACATGGGTGACAACGTCAACGCCGGCGGTGCTGCACCGTATGTGATTCTATCCTTCCTGTTCGAGATCGTGGTAGAATTCATGTTTCTAGTATGTGCCCTAGATGTGATATGTTCATCTGCTATGCTAGTTTGCATGATTAGTTTAATCTCTGCTGTTGTGGTCATGATTTATCTTCTGTTTATTCGGATTAAATCTCGTAGTAATTTGCTCATATTTCCAACAATCCAAAAACCTGATTATAGGCAATTTACTCCGAGTGGTTTTGTTGCGCATCTAAAGCCGCCTGCCTTTAAGGGGGCGCAATATAAGAGGTGGCGCACGAGAGCAGTCTACTGGTTTCAGACCATGGGCTGCTATGACGCCATTAAGGGCAAGCCTGAGGGCGATCTTAATCCAGCACAGCTGGAAGCTTTTGAGAAGATCGATACTCTCTTTAAAGGCGCTCTTCTGGGTGTTCTTGATGATTCCATTGTGGATTCTTATATGTCGTTTGACAACGGCAAGGACATGTGGGCTGCGCTCGAGGCCAAGTTTGGTGCCTCGGACGCCGGTAGCGAGTTGTACGTTATGGAGCAATTCTATGACTACAAGATGACTGATGAGCGCTCTGTTGTACAACAGGCTCATGAGATACAGTCGCTCGCAAAAGAACTTGAGCACTTCAAGTGTGTGTTGCCGGACAAATTTATTGCCGGAGGCATTATTGCCAAGCTTCCACCTTCGTGGAACAATTTTGCTACTTCCCTGAAACACAAGAGACAGGAGTTTTTCGTTACGAATCTCGTTGGTACTCTTGACGTTGAAGAGAAGGCGAGAGCAAAAGACACACGTGCTCGAGTTGCTGAGGGAGCTTCTAGTGCCCACATGGTACAGAAGAAGAACTTCCAGCCCAACAAGTTCAAAAACAACAAGAACAAAACTCAGGGCAAAGGCAAGTTTGATACAAAGAACAAGCCATCACATTCTACCAACTTCAAGAAGAATTCTCATAAGAAGGGGAAGGGACTTTGCCATGTCTGCGGTGATCCTAATCACTAGGCTCCGAAGTGTCCTAACCGCTTTGAGGAGCGCGAACATGAGAAGGGCGGCAAGTCCGCTAATGTTGTCATCGGTGATATTGATATGAAGGAATCAGGGTACGGTATTTTTTCTACCATCCTTTCAGTATTTCAATCCCCTGATTGGTTAATTGACACCGGTGCCAATGTACATGTTTGTGCTGACGCCTCCATGTTTTCTTCTTACCAGGCCACAGGGACTTCTCCCGTGCTGATGGGGAACGGGTCACATGCCATCGTTCAAGGTGTTGGTACGGTCGATCTGAAGTTTACTTCGGGGAAGACCGTGCGTCTGAAGAACGTTCATCATGTGCCGTCCATCAATAAAAATCTCGTTAGCGGTTCCCGTTTATGTCGAGATGGTTTTAAGTTGGTTTTTGAGTCCAATAAAGTTGTAATTTCCAAGTGCGGACAATTTGTTGGAAAAGGCTATGAGTGCGGAGGCTTGTTCCGCCTATCTTTGTTAGATATTTGCACTAAAGTTATTAATAATGTTTGCCACAACAATGAGTCTGATATTTGGCATTCACGACTTTGTCACATTAACTTTGGTTGCATGACGCGGCAGCCAATCTGAATTTAATTCCAAAAATCTCTGCTGTCAAAGGCTCTAAGTGCCAAGTATGTGTGCAAGCTAAGAAACCTCGCAAGTCCCATAAGACTGCAGAGGCAAGAGACTTGGCGCCACTAGAGCTTATACATTCTGATCTTTGTGAGATGAATGGCGTGTTGACAAAAGGTGGAAAGAGATATTTCATGACGTTGATTGATGACTCCACTAGATATTGTTATGTGTATCTTCTGAAATCAAAAGATGAGGCTTTAACTTTCTTCAAAAACTATAAAGCTGAGGCAGAGAACCAACTTGATCGAAAAATTAAATGGCTTAGGTCCGATCATGGTGGAGAGTATTTTTCCAATGAATTTGATCTGTTTTGTGCGGAACATGGTATAATCCATGAGAGGACGCCTCCCTACTCATCTCAGTCTAATGGGGTGGCCGAAAGAAAGAACCGAACTGAAAGTGCAACTATCCCTAGGTGGTTTTGGTAATTCATAACAACATATAGCTCATTGAGCTAATGCTATTCCAAGACAATTATTTCAGGTAAGCTCAATGATTGGCATGGCATGAATGGTGGAAGTGGAACCCTCAAAATGCTAAGGACAAAGGATTAGCTAAAGCTCAAGACTCTTTATTTTACATTTTAGTGATCCAAGATCACATTGAGTCCATAGGAAAAGCCAATACTATCAAGGAGGGATGAGGTGTTGCTTAATGAGCCCTTTGCTCTATGTGCTTAATGATATGCTCCAAAATCCTCAGCCACCTTCCCATATCCACATATGACCTAAACCCTAAGCCAAACTCGGTCCTACCGATTCTTTCTATCCGGCGCCACCGAGTTTCATATGTCATAAGCCACTGCCAAACCCTAGCAATTTGGTTCTACCGATAGGGATCTCGGTCTCACCGAGATGGGATTGCAACCTCTCTGTTTCCTTTTCGTAACTTTTCGGTCACACCGAAAGAGAGGATCGGTCCCACCGAGATTGCAATGTAAACTCTCTGTTTCCCTTTTGTAACTTTTCAGTCTCACCGAAAGAGCAAATCGGTCCCACCGAGTTTGCCTGACCAACTCTCTGGTTAGCTAATTACCAAATCGGTCTCACCGAGTTTGTGTAATCGGTCTCACCAAGATTACGTTATGCCCAAACCCTAACCATATCGGTCCTACCGAGTTGCATGTCAGTCCCACCGAAAAACTCTAACGGTCACTAGGTTTACTATTTTGGTCCGACCGAGTTTGTTGATTCGGTCCCACCGAGATTGGTAAATTGTGTGTAACGGTTGGATTTTAAGTGGAGGCTATATATACCCCTCCACCTCCTCTTCATTCGTGGAGAGAGCCATCAGAACACATCTACACTTCCAACCCATATGTTCTGAGAGAGAACTACCTACCCTTGTGTTGAGGCCAAGATATTCCATTCCTACCATATGAATCTTGATCTCTAGCCTTCCCCAAGTTGCTTTCCACTCAAATCTTCTTTCCACCAAATCAAAATCCTGTGAGAGAGAGTTGAGTGTTGGGGAGACTATCATTTGAAGCACAAGAGCAAGGAGTTCATCATCAACACACCATTTGTTACTTCTTGGAGAATGGTGTCTCCTAGATTGGCTAGGTGTCACTTGGGAGCCTCCGACAAGATTGTGGAGTTGAACCAAGGAGTTTGTAAGGGCAAGGAGATCGCCTACTTCGTGAAGATCTACCGCTAGTGAGGCAAGTCCTGAAGGAAATATGCCCTAGAGGCAATAATAAAGTTATTATTTATTTCCTTATATCATGATAAATGTTTATTATTCATGCTAGAATTGTATTAACCGGAAACATAATACATGTGTGAATACATAGACAAACAGAGTGTCACTAGAATGCCTCTACTTGACTAGCTCGTTAATCAAAGATGGTTATGTTTCCTGACCATGAACAAAGAGTTGTTATTTGATTAATGAGGTCACATCATTAGTTGAATGATCTGATTGACATGACCCATTCCATTAGCTTAGCACCCGATCATTTAGTATGTAGTTGTTGCTTTCTTCATGACTTATACATGTTCCTATGACTATGAGATTATGCAACTCCCGTTTGCCGGAGGAACACTTTGTGTGCAACCAAACGTCACAACGTAAATGGGTGATTATAAATGTGCTCTACAGGTGTCTCCAAAGGTAGATGTTGGGTTGACGTATTTCGAGATTAGGATTTGTCACTCCGATTGTCGGAGAGGTATCTCTGGGCCCTCTCGGTAATGCACATCACATAAGCCTTGCAAGCATTACAACTAATGAGTTAGTTGCGAGATGATGTATTACGGAATGAGTAAAGAGACTTGTCGGTAACGAGATTGAACTAGGTATTGGATACCGACGATCGAATCTCGGGCAAGTAACATACCGATGACAAAGGGAACAACGTATGTTGTTATGCGGTCTGACCGATAAAGATCTTTGTAGAATATGTAGGAGCCAATATGGGCATCCAGGTCCCGCTATTGGTTATTGATCGGAGATTTGTCTCAGTCATGTCTATATTGTTCTCGAACCGTAGGGTCCGCACGCTTAACGTTACGATGACAGTTATTATGAGTTTATGCATTTTGATGTACCGAAGTTAGTTTGTAGTCCCGGATGTGATCACGGACATGATGAGGATTCTCGAAATGGTCGAGACATAAAGATTGATATATTGGAAGCCTATATTTGGACATCGGAATTGTTCCGGGTGAAAATCGGCATTTTACCGGAGTACCGGGGGGTTACCGGAACCCCCCCGGGGGTTGATGGGCCTACATGGGCCATAAGGGAGAAGAGAGGGGCCGGCGAGGGCAGGCCGCGCGCCCCCTCCCCCCCCCCCTAGTCCGAATAGGACAAGGAAGGGGGGGGGGCGGCGCCCCCCTTTCCTGTTCTCCCTCCCCCTTTCCTTCTCCAACAAGGCAAGAGAGGGGGGAGTCCTACTCCCGGTGGGAGTAGGACTCCTCCTGGCGCACCCCTTGGGGCCGGCCGCACCTCCCCCTCCCTCCTTTATATACGGGGGCAGGGGGCATCCTAGAACACACAAGTTGATCTTCGTGATCGTTCCTTAGCCGTGTGCGGTGCCCCCTCCACCATATTCCACCTCGGTCATATCGTTGCAGTGCTTAGGCGAAGCCCTGTGTCGGTAGAACATCATCATCGTCACCACGCCGTCGTGCTGACAGAACTCATCCCCGAAGCTTTGCTGGATCGGAGCCCGGGGAGCGTCATCAAGCTGTACGTGTGCTAAGAACTCGGAGGTGCCGGAGTAACGGTGCTTGGATTGGTCGGATCGGGAAGACGTACGACTACTTCCTCTACGTTGCGTCAACGCTTCTGTTGCGGTCTACGAGGGTACATAGACAACACTCTCCCCTCTCGTTGCTATGCATCACCATGATCTTGCGTGTGCGTAGAATTTTTTTTGAAATTACTACGAAACCCAACAGTGGCATCAGATCCTAGGTTTTACATGTTGATGTTATATGCACGAGTAGAACACAAGTGAGTTGTGGGCGATATAAGTCATACTGCTTACCAGCATGTCATACTTTGGTTCGGCGGTATTGTTGGACGAAGCGGCCCGGACCAACATTACGCGTACGCTTACGCGAGACCGGTTCTCCCGACGTGTTTTGCACAGAGGTGGCTTGCGGGTGACAGTTTCTCCAACTTTAGTTGAACCGAGTGTGGCTACGCCCGGTCCTTGCGAAGGTTAAAAGAGCACCAACTTGACAAACTATCGTTGTGGTTTGATGCGTAGGTAAGATTGGTTCTTGCTTAAGCCCATAGCAGCCATGTAAAACTTGCAACAACAAAGTAGAGGACGTCTAACTTGTTTTTGCAAGGCATGTTGTGATGTGATATGGTCAAGACATGATGCTAAATTTTATTGTATGAGATGATCATGTTTTGTAACCGAGTTATCGGCAACTGGCAGGAGCCATATGGTTGTCGCTTTATTGTATGCAATGCAATCGCGCTGTAATGCTTTACTTTATCACTAAATGGTAGCGATAGTCGTGGAAGCATAAGATTGGCGAGACGACAACGATGCTACGATGGAGATCAAGGTGTCGCGCCGGTGACGATGGTGATCATGACGGTGCTTCGGAGATGGAGACCACAGGCACAAGATGATGATGGCCATATCATATCACTTATATTGATTGCATGTGATCTTTATCTTTTATGCATCTTATCTTGCTTTGATTGACGGTAGCATTATAAGATGATCTCTCACTAATTATCAAGAAGTGTTCTCCCTGAGTATGCACCATTAAAAAAGTTCTTCGTGCTGAGACACCACGTGATGATCGGGTGTGATAGGCTCTACGTTCAAATACAACGGGTGCAAAACAGTTGCACACGCGGAATACTCAGGTTATACTTGATGAGCCAAGCATATACAGATATGGCCTCGGAACACGGAGACCGAAAGGTCGAGCATGAATCATATAGTAGATATGATCAACATAATGATGTTCACCAATGAAACTACTCCATCTCACGTGTTGATCGGACATGGTTTAGTTGATTTGGATCACGTAATCACTTAGAGGATTAGAGGGATGTCTATCTAAGTGGGAGTTCTTTTAGTAAATTAATTGAACCTAAATTTATCATGAAACTTAGTACCTGATAGTATCTTGCTTGTTTATGTTTGATTGTAGATAGGTGGCTCGTGTTGTTGTTCCGTTGAGTTTTAATGCGTTCCTTGAGAAAGCAAAGTTGAAAGATGATGGTAGCAATTACACGGACTGGGTCCATAACTTGAGGATTATCCTCATTGTTGCACAGAAGAATTACGTCCTGGAAGCACCGCTGGGTGTCAGGCCTGCTGCTGGAGCAACACGAGATGTTATGAACGTCTGGTAGAGCAAAGCTGATGACTACTCGATAGTTCAGTGTGCCATGCTTTACAGCTTAGAATCGGGACTTCAACGACGTTTTGAACGTCATGGAGCATATGAGATGTTCCAGGAGTTGAAGTTAATATTTCAAGCAAATGCCCGGATTGAGATATATGAAGTCTCCAATAAGTTCTATAGCTGCAAGATGGAGGAGAACAGTTCTGTCAGTGAGCATATACTCAAAATGTCTGGGTATAATAATCACTTGATTCAATTCGGAGTTAATCTTCCAGATGATTGCGTCATTGATAGAATTCTCCAATCACTGCCACCAAGCTACAAGAGCTCCGTGATGAACTATAATATGCAAGGGATGAATAAGACTATTCCCGAGCTCTTCGCAATGCTGAAAGTTGCGGAGGTAGAAATCAAGAAGGAGCATCAAGTGTTGATGGTTAACAAAACCACTAGTTTCAAGAAAAAGGGCAAAGGGAAGAAGAAGGGGAACTTCAAGAAGAACGGCAAGCAAGTTGCTGCTCAAGAGAAGAAACCCAAGTCTGGACCTAAGCCTGAAACTGAGTGCTTCTACTGCAAGCAGACTGGTCACTGGAAGCGGAACTGCCCCAAGTATTTGGCGGATAAGAAGGATGGCAAGGTGAACAAAGGTATATGTGATATACATGTTATTGATGTGTACCTTACTAATGCTCGCAGTAGCACCTGGGTATTTGATACTGGTTCTGTTGCTAATATTTGCAACTCGAAACAGGGACTACGGATTAAGCGAAGATTGGCTAAGGACGAGGTGACGATGCGTGTGGGAAACGGTTCCAAAGTCGATGTGATCGCGGTCGGCACGCTACCTCTACATCTACCTTCGGGATTAGTATTAGACCTAAATAATTGTTATTTGGTGCCAGCGTTGAGCATGAACATTATATCTGGATCTTTTTTAATGCGAGACGGTTATTCATTTAAATCAGAGAATAATGGTTGTTCTATTTATATGAGTAATATCTTTTATGGTCATGCACCCTTGAAGAGTGGTCTATTCTTATGGAATCTCGATAGTAGTGATACACATATTCATAATGTTGAAGCCAAAAGATGCAGAGTTGATAATGATAGTGCAACTTATTTGTGGCACTGCCGTTTAGGTCATATCGGTGTAAAGCGCATGAAGAAACTCCTGTTGGGGAACGTAGTAATTTCAGAAAAAATCCTACGCACACGCAAGATCATGGTGATGCATAGCAACAAGAGGGGAGAGTGTTGTCTACGTACCCTCATAGACCGCAACGGAAGCATTGACGCAACGTAGAGGAAGTAGTCGTACATCTTCCCGATCCGACCGATCCAAGTACCGTTACTCCGGCACCTCCGAGTTCTTAGCACACGTACAGCTCGATGACGCTCCCCGGGCTCTGATCCAGCAAAGCTTCGGGGATGAGTTCCGTCAGCTTGACGGCGTGGTGACGATGATGATGTTCTACCGACGCAGGGCTTCGCCTAAGCACTGCAACGATATGACCGAGGTGGAATATGGTGGAGGGGGGCACCGCACACGGCTAAGGAACGATCACGAAGATCAACTTGTGTGTTCTAGGGTGCCCCCTCTGCCCCCGTATATAAAGGAGCCAAGGGGAGGGGGCGGCCGGCCAAGGAGGGCGCGCCAAGGGGGACTTCTACTCCCACCGGGAGTAGGACTCCCTTCTTTCCTAGTTGGAGAAGGAGAAGTGGGGGGAAAGAGGTGGAAGAGAGGAAGGAAAGGGGGGGCGCCGCCCCCCTTCCCTTGTCCTATTCGGACTAGGAAGGGGAGGGGCGCGCGGCTACCTCCTGCCTCCTTCTCTCTTCTCCCTCAAGGCCCATGTAGGCCCAATAACCCCCCGAGGGTTCCGGTAACCCCCCGGTACTCCGGTAAAATGCCGATTTCACCCGGAACAATTCCGATGTCCAAATATAGGCTTCCAATATATCAATCTTTATGTCTCGACCATTTCGAGACTCCTCGTCATGTCCGTGATCACATCCCGGACTCCGAACTAACTTCGGTACGTCAAAATGCATAAACTCATAATAACTGTCATCGTAACGTTAAGCGTGCGGACCCTACGGTTCGAGAACAATGTAGACATGACTGAGACAAATCTCCGGTCAATAACCAATAGCGGGACCTGGATGCCCATATTGGCTCCTACATATTCTACGAAGATCTTTATCGGTCAGACCGCATAACAACATACGTTGTTCCCTTTGTCATCGGTATGTTACTTGTCCGAGATTCGATCGTCGGTATCCAATACCTAGTTCAATATCGTTACCGGCAAGTCTCTTTACTCGTTCCGTAATACATCATCTCACAACTAACTTATTAGTTGTAATGCTTGCAAGGCTTATGTGATGTGCATTACCGAGAGGGCCCAGAGATACCTCTCCGACAATCGGAGTGACAAATCCTAATCTCGAAATACGCCAACCCAACATCTACCTTTGGAGACACCTGTAGAGCACCTTTATAATCACCCATTTACGTTGTGACATTTGGTTACACACAAAGTGTTCCTCCGGCAAACGGGAGTTGCATAATCTCATAGTCATAGGAACATGTATAAGTCATGAAGAAAGTAATAGCAACATACTAAACGATCGGGTGCTAAGCTAATGGAATGGGTCATGTCAATCAGATCATTCATCTAATGATGTGATCTCGTTAATCAAATAACAACTCTTTATCCATGGTTAGGAAACATAACCATCTTTGATTAACGAGCTAGTCAAGTAGAGGCATACTAGTGACACTCTGTTTGTCTATGTATTCACACATGTATTATGTTTCCGGTTAATACAATTCTAGCATGAATAATAAACATTTATCATGATATAAGGAAATAAATAATAACTTTATTATTGCCTCTAGGGCATATTTCCTTCAGTCTCCCACTTGCACTAGAGTCAATAATCTAGATTACACAGTAATGATTCTAACACCCATGGAGCCTTGGTGCTGATCATGTTTTGCTTGTGGAAGAGGCTTAGTCAACGGGTCTGCAACATTCAGATCCATATGTATCTTGCAAATCTCTATGTCTCCCACCTGGACTAGATCCCGGATGGAATTGAAGCGTCTCTTGATGTGCTTGGTTCTCTTGTGAAATCTGGATTCCTTTGCCAAGGCAATTGCACCAGTATTGTCACAAAAGATTTTCATTGGACCCGATGCAGTAGGTATGACACCTAGATCGGATATGAACTCCTTCATCCAGACTCCTTCATTTGCTGCTTCCGAAGCAGCTATGTACTCCGCTTCACATGTAGATTCCGCTATGACGCTTTGTTTAGAACTGCACCAACTGACAGCACCACCATTTAATGTAAACACGTATCCGGTTTGTGATTTAGAATCGTCCGGATCAGTGTCAAAGCTTGCATCAACGTAACCGTTTACAATGAGCTCTTTGTCACCTCCATATACGAGAAACATATCCTTAGTCCTTTTCAGGTACTTCAGGATGTTCTTGACCGCTGTCCAGTGATCCACTCCTGGATTACTTTGGTACCTCCCTGCTAAACTTATAGCAAGGCACACATCAGGTCTGGTACACAGCATTGCATACATGATAGAGCCTATGGCTGAAGCATAGGGAACATCTTTCATTTTCTCTCTATCTTCTGCAGTGGTCGGGCATTGAGTTTGACTCAACTTCACACCTTGTAACACAGGCAAGAACCCTTTTTTTGCTTGATCCATTTTGAACTTCTTCAAAATCTTGTCAAGGTATGTGCTTTGTGAAAGTCCAATTAAGCGTCTTGATCTATCTCTATAGATCTTTATGCCTAATATGTAAGCAGCTTCACCGAGGTCCTTCATCGAAAAACTCTTATTCAAGTATCCCTTTATGCTATCCAGAAATTCTATATCATTTCCAATCAGTAATATGTCATCCACATATAATATCAGAAATGCTATAGAGCTCCCACTCACTTTCTTGTAAATACAGGCTTCTCCGAAAGTCTGTATAAAACCAAATGCTTTGATCACACTATCAAAGCGTTTATTCCAACTCCGAGAGGCTTGCACCAGTCCATAAATGGATCACTGGAGCTTGCACACTTTGTTAGCTCCCTTTGGATCGACAAAACCTTCCGGTTGCATCATATATAACTCTTCTTCCAGAAACCCATTCAGGAATGCAGTTTTAACATCCATCTGCCAAATTTCATAATCATAAAATGCGGCAATTGCTAACATGATTCGGACAGACTTAAGCATCGCTACGGGTGAGAAGGTCTCATTGTAGTCAACCCCTTGAACTTGTCGAAAACCTTTTGCGACAAGTTGAGCTTTGTAGACAGTAACATTACCGTCAGCGTCAGTCTTCTTCTTGAAGATCCATTTATTCTCAATTGCTTGCCGATCATCGGGCAAGTCAACCAAAGTCCATACTTTGTTCTCATACATGGATCCCATCTCAGATTTCATGGCTTCAAGCCATTTAGCGGAATCTGGGCTCACCATCGCTTCTTCATAGTTCGTAGGTTCATCATGATCTAGCAGCTTGACTTCCAGAACAGGATTACCGTACCACTCTGGCGCGGATCTCACTCTGGTTGATCTACGAGGTTCAGTAGTATCTTGTTATGAAGTTTCATGATCATCATCATTAGCTTCCTCACTAACTGGTGTAGGTGTCACTGAAACAGTTTTTTGTTATGTACTACTTTCCAATAAGGGAGCAGGTACAGTTACCTCGTCAAGTTCTACTTTCCTCCCACTCACTTCTTTCGAGAGAAACTCCTTCTCCAGAAAGTTTCCGAATTTACCAACAAAAGTCTTGCCTTCGGATCTGTGATAGAAGGTGTATCCAATAGTTTCCTTTGGATATCCTATGAAGACACATTTCTCCGATTTGGGTTCGAGCTTATCAGGTTGAAGCTTTTTCACATAAGCATCGCAGCCCCAAACTTTCAGAAACGACAACTTTGGTTTCTTGCCAAACCATAGTTCATAAGGCGTCGTCTCAACGGATTTTGATGGTGCCCTATTTAACGTGAATGCGGCCGTCTCTAGAGCGTATCCCCAAAACGATAGCGGTAAATCAGTAAGAGACATCATAGATCGCACCATATCTAGTAAAGTACGATTACGATGTTCGGACACACCATTACGCTGTGGTGTTCCGGGTGGCGTGAGTTGCGAAACTATTCCACAATTTTTCAAATGTACACCAAACTCGTAACTCAAATATTCTCCTCCACGATCAGATCATAGAAACTTTATTTTCTTGTTACGATGATTTTCAACTTCACTCTAAAATTCTTTAAACTTTTCAAATGTTTCAGACTTATGTTTCATTAAGTAGATATACCCATATCTGCTTAAGTCATCTGTGAAGGTGAGAAAATAATGATATCCGCCACGAGCCTCAATATTCATCGGACCACATACATCTGTATATATGATTTCCAACAAATCTATTGCTCTCTCCATAGTACCGGAGAACGGTGTTTTAGTCATATTGCCCATGAGGCACGGTTCGCAAGTACCAAGTGATTCATAATCAAGTGATTCCAAAAGTCCATCAGTATGGAGTTTCTTCATGCACTTTACACCGATATGACCTAAACGGCAGTGCCACAAATAAGTTGCACTATCATTATCAACTCTGCATCTTTTGGCTTCAACATTATGAATATGTGTGTTACTACTATCGAGATTCATCAAAAATAGACCACTCTTCAAACGTGCATGACCATAAAAGATATTACTCATATAAATAGAACAACCATTATTCTCTGATTTAAATGAATAACCGTCTCGCATCAAACAAGATCCAGATATAATGTTCATGCTCAACGCTAGCACCAAATAATAATTATTTAGGTCTAATACTAATCCGAAGGTAGATGTAGAGGTAGCGTGTCGACTGCGATCACATCGACTTTGGAACCGTTTCCTACGCGCATCGTCACCTCGTCCTTTGCCAGTGTTCGCTTAATCTGTAGTCCCTGTTTCGAGTTGCAAATATTAGCAACAGAACCAGTATCAAATACCCAGGTGCTACTGCAAGCTCTAGTAAGATACACATCAATAGCATGTATATCACATATACCTTTGTTCACCTTGCCATCCTTCTTATCCGCCAAATACTTGGGGCAGTTCCGCTTCCAGTGACCAGTCTGCTTGCAGTAGAAGCACTCAGTTTCAGGCTTAGGTCCAGACTTGGGTTTCTTCTCTTGAGCAGCAACTTGCTTGCCGTTCTTCTTGAAGTTCCCCTTCTTCTTCCCTTTGCCCTTTTTCTTGAAACTAGTGGTCTTGTTGACCATCAACACTTGATGCTCCTTCTTGATTTCTACCTCCGCAGCTTTCAGCATTGCGAAGAGCTCGGGAATAGTCTTATTCACCCCTTGCATATTATAGTTCATCACGAAGCTCTTGTAGCTTGGTGATAGTGATTGGAGAATTCTGTCAATGATGCAATCATCTGGAAGATTAACTCCCAATTGAATCAAGTGATTATTATACCTAGACATTTTGAGTATATGCTCACTGACAGAACTGTTCTCCTCCATCTTGCAGCTATAGAACTTATTGGAGACTTCATATCTCTCAATTCGGGCATTTGCTTGAAATATTAACTTCAACTCCTGGAACATCTCATATGCTCCACGACATTCAAAACTTCGTTGAAATCCCGATTCTAAGCCGTAAAGCATGGCACACTGAACTATCGAGTAGTCATCAGCTTTGCTCTGCCAGACGTTCATAACATCTGGTGTTGCTCCAGCAGCAGGCCTGGCACCCAGCGGTGCTTCCAGGACGTAATTCTTCTGTGCAGCAATGAGGATAATCCTCAAGTTACGGACCCAGTCCGTGTAATTGCTACCATCATCTTTCAACTTTGCTTTCTCAAGGAATGCATTAAAATTCAACGGAACAACAGCACGAGCCATCTATCTACAATCAAACATAAACAAGCAAGATACTATCAGGTACTAAGTTTCATGATAAATTTAGGTTCAATTAATTTACTTAAAAGAACTCCCACTTAGACAGACATCCCTCTAATCCTCTAAGTGATTACGTGATCCAAATCAACTAAACCATGTCCGATCATCACGTGAGATGGAGTAGTTTCATTGGTGAACATCATTATGTTGATCATATCTACTATATGATTCACGCTCGACCTTTCGGTCTCCGTGTTCCGAGGCCATATCTGTATATGCTTGGCTCGTCAAGTATAACCTGAGTATTCCGCGTGTGCAACTGTTTTGCACCCGTTGTATTTGAACGTAGAGCCTATCACACCCGATCATCACGTGGTGTCTCAGCACGAAAAACTTTCGCAACGGTGCATACTCAGGGAGACCACTTCTTGATAATTAAAGAGAGATCATCTTATAATGCTACCATCAATCAAAGCAAGATAAGATGCATAAAAGATAAACATCACATGCAATCAATATAAGTGATATGATATGGCCATCATCATCTTGTGCTTGTGATCTCCATCTTCGAAGCACCGTCGTGATCACCATCGTCACCGGCGCGACACCTTGATCTCCATCGTAGCATCGTTGTCGTCTCGCCAATCTTATGCTTCCACGACTATCGCTACCGCTTAGTGATAAAGTAAAGCATTACATCGCGATTGCATTGCATACAATAAAGCGACAACCATATGGCTCCTGCCAGTTGCCGATAACTCGGTTACAAAACATGATCATCTCATACAATAAAATTCATCATCATGTCTTGACCATATCACATCACAACATGCCTTGCAAAAACAAGTTAGACGTCCTCTACTTTGTTGTTGCAAGTTTTACATGGCTGCTATGGGCTTAAGCAAGAACCAATCTTACCTACGCATCAAACCACAACGATAGTTTGTCAAGTTGGTGCTGTTTTAACCTTCGCAAGGACCGGGCGTAGCCACACTCGGTTCAACTAAAGTTGGAGAAACTGTCACCTGCAAGCCACCTCTGTGCAAAACACGTCGGGAGAACCGGTCTCGCGTAAGCGTACGCGTAATGTTGGTCCGGGCCGCTTCGTCCAACAATACCGCTGAACCAAAGTATGACATGCTGGTAAGCAGTATGACTTATATCGCCCACAACTCACTTGTGTTCTACTCGTGCATATAACATCAACATAAAAACCTAGGCTCTGATACCACTGTTGGGGAA
This sequence comes from Triticum dicoccoides, assembly GCF_002162155.2. Classification (NCBI taxonomy): domain Eukaryota; kingdom Viridiplantae; phylum Streptophyta; class Magnoliopsida; order Poales; family Poaceae; genus Triticum; species Triticum dicoccoides. The sequence continues at coordinate 15,753,928 of NC_041392.1, forward strand.
CGTAGTAATTTCAAAAAAATTCCTACGCACACGCAAGATCATGGTAATGCATAGCAACGAGAGGGGAGAGTGTTGTCTACGTACCCTCATAGACCGCAACGGAAGCGTTGACGCAACATAGAAGAAGTGGTCGTACGTCTTCCCGATCCGACCGATCCAAGTACCGTTACTCCGGCACCTCCGAGTTCTTAGCACACGTACAGCTCGATGACGCTCCCCAGGCTCCGATCCAGCAAAGCTTCGGGGATGAATTCCGTTAGCACGACGGCGTGGTGACGATGATGATGTTCTACCGACGCAGGGCTTCGCCTAAGCACTGCAACGATATGACCGAGGTGGAATATGGTGGAGGGGGGCACCGCACACGGCTAAGGAACGATCACGAAGATCAACTTGTGTGTTCTAGGGTGCCCCCTCTGCCCCCGTATATAAAGGAGCCAAGGGGAGGGGGCGGCCGGCCAAGGAGGGCGCGCCAAGGGGGACTTCTACTCCCACCGGGAGTAGGACTCCCTTCTTTCCTAGTTGGAGAAGGAGAAGTGGGGGGAAAGAGGTGGAAGAGAGGAAGGAAAGGGGGGGCGCCGCCCCCCTTCCCTTGTCCTATTCGGACTAGGAAGGGGAGGGGCGCGCGGCTACCTCCTGCCTCCTTCTCTCTTCTCCCTCAAGGCCCATGTAGGCCCAATAATCCCCCGGGTGGTTCCGGCAACCCTCCGGTACTCCGGTAAAATGCCGATTTCACCCGGAACAATTCCGATGTCCAAATATAGGCTTCCAATATATCAATCTTTATGTCTCGACCATTTCGAGACTCCTCGTCATGTCTGTGATCACATCCCGGACTCCGAACTAACTTCGGTACATCAAAATGCATAAACTCATAATAACTGCCATCGTAACGTTAGGCGTGCGGACCCTACGGTTCGAGAACAATGTAGACATGACTGAGACAAATCTCGGGTCAATAACCAATAGCGGGACCTGGATGCCCATAATGGCTCCTACATATTCTACGAAGATCTTTATCGGTCAGACCGCATAACAACATACGTTGTTCCCTTTGTCATCGGTATGTTACTTGCCCGAGATTCGATCGTCGGTATCCAATACCTAGTTCAATCTCGTTACCGGCAAGTCTCTTTACTCGTTCCGTAATACATCATCCAACAACTAACTTATTAGTTGTATGTTGGAAATATGCCCTAGAGGCAATAATAAAAGCATTATTATTATATTTCCTTGTTCATGATAATTGTCTTTATTCATGCTATAATTGTGTTATCCGGAAATCGTAATACATGTGTGACTAATAGACACCAACATGTCCCTAGTAAGCATCTAGTTGACTAGCTCGTTGATCAACAGATAGTCATGGTTTCCTGACTATGGACATTGGATGTCATTGATGACGAGATCACATCATTAGGAGAATGATGTGATGGACAAGACCCAATCCTAAACATAGCATAAGATCGTATAGTTCGTTTGCTAGAGTTTTCCAATGTCAAGTATCTTTTTCTTAGACCATGAGATCGTGTAACTCCCGGATACCGTAGGAGTGCTTTGGGTGTGCCAAATGTCACAACGTAACTGGGTGACTATAAAGGTATACTACGGGTATCTCCGAAAGTGTCTGTTGGGTTGACACGGATCAAGACTGGGATTTGTCACTCCGTATGACGGAGAGGTATCACTGGGCCCACTCGGTAATGCATCATCATTATGAGCTCAAAGTGACCAAGTGTCTGGTCACGGGATCATGCATTACGGTACGAGTAAAGTGACTTGCCGGTAATGAGATTGAACAAGGTATTGGGATATCGACGAACGAATCTCGGGCAAGTAACATACCGATTGACAAAGGGAATTGTATACGGGGTTGCTTGAATCCTCGACATCGTGGTTCATCCGATGAGATCATCGAGGAGCATGTGGGAGCCAACATGGGTATCCAGATCCCGCTGTTGGTTATTGACCAGAGAGCGATCTCGGTCATGTGTACATGTCTCCCGAACCCATAGGGTCTACACACTTAAGGTTCGGTGACGCTAGGGTTGTAGGGATATGTATATGCAGTAACCCGAATGTTGTTCGGAGTCCCGGATGAGATCCCGGACGTCACAAGGAGTTCCGGAATGGTCCGGAGGTAAAGAATTATATATAGGAAGTGCTATTTCAGGCATCGGGACAAGTTTCAGGGTCACCGGTATTGTACCGGGACCACCGGAAGGGTCCCGGGGGTCCACCGGGTGGGGCCACCTGCCCCGGGGGGCCACATGGGCTGTAGGGGGTGCGCCTTGGCCTATATGGGTCAAGGGCACCAGCCCCAAGAGGCCCATGTGCCTAGGGTTCAAGGAAGGGAAGAGTCCCAAAGGGGGAAGGCACCTCCTAGGTGCCTTGGGGAGGAGGGAGTCCTCCCTTGGCCGCCGCCCCCATAGGAGATTGGATCTCCTAGGTCCGGCGCCCCCTGGGCTCCCTATATATAGTGGGGGTAAGAGGGCCTTCAACACACGCCTTTGGTGCCTCCTTCTCCCTCTCCAACACATCCTCCTCCTCCATAGTGCTTGGCGAAGCCCTGCCGGAGTACTGCAGCTCCACCAACACCACGCCGTCGTGCTGCTGTTGGAGCCATCTTCCTCAACCTCTCCTTCCCCCTTGCTGGATCAAGAAGAAGGATACGTTATGCTGACCATACGTGTGTTGAACGCGGAGGTGCCGTCCGTTCGGCGCTAGGATCTCCGATGATTTGGATCACGTCGAGTACGCCTTCCTCATCCCCGTTCTTTGAATGCTTCCGCGCGTGATCTACAAAGGTATGTAGATGCAATCCGATCACTCGTTGCTAGATGAACTCCTAGATGGATCTTGGTGAAACTGTAGGAAATTTTTTGTTTTCTGCAACGTTCCCCAACAGTGGCATCATGAGCTAGGTCTATGCGTAGTTCTCTTGCACGAGTAGAACACAATTTGTTGTGGGCGTTGATGTTGTCAACTTTCTTGCCGCTACTAGTCTTATCTTGCTTCAACGGTATTGTGGGATGAAGCGGCCCGGACCAACCTTACACGTACGCTTACGTGAGACCGGTTCCACCGACTAACATGCATAAGTTGCATAAGGTGGCTCGCGGGTGTCTGTCTCTCCCACTTTAGTTGGAGCGGATTCGATGAAAAGGGTCCTTATGAAGGGTAAATATAAGTTGACAAATCACGTTGTGGCTTTCACGCAGGTAAGAAAACGTTCTTGCTAGAACCCTACTTCAGCCACGTAAAACTTGCAACAACAATTAGAGGACGTCTAACTTGTTTTTGCAGCAAGTGCTTTGTGATATGATATGTCCAAAGTTGTGATGAATGATGAATGACATATATGTGATGTATGAGATGTTCATGCTATTGTAATAGGAATCACGACTTGCATGTCGATGAGTATGACAACCGGCAGGAGCCATAGGAGTTGTCTTTATTTTTGTATGACCTGCGTGTCATTGAGAAACGCCATGTAAATTACTTTGCTTTATTGCTAAATGCGTTAGCCATAGTAGTAGAAGTAATAGTTGGCGAGCAACTTCATGGAGACACGATGATGGAGATCATGGTGTCATGCCGGTGACAAGATGATCATGGAGCCCCAAGATGGAGATCAAAGGAGCTATGTGATATTGGCCATATCATGTCACTTTTATTATTTGATTGCATGTGATGTTTATCATATTTATGCATCTTGTTTACTTAGAACGTCGGTAGTAAATAAGATGATCCCTCATAATAATTTCAAGAAAGTGTTCCCCCTAACTGTGCACCGTTGCGACAGTTCGTTGTTTCGAAGCACCACGTGATGATCGGGTGTGATAGATTCTAACGTTCACATACAACGGGTGTAAGACAGATTTACACATGCAAAACACTTAGGTTGACTTGACGAGCCTAGCATGTACAGACATGGCCTCGGAACACAGAAGACCGAAAGGTCGAGCATGAGTCGTATAGAAGATACGATCAACATGAAGATGTTCACCGACGTTGACTAGTCCATCTCACATGATGATCGGACACGGCCTAGTTAACTCGGATCATGTTATACTTAGATGACTGGAGGGATGTCTATCTGAGTGGGAGTTCATTATAATTTGATTAGATGAACTTAATTTCATGAACTTAGTCTAAAATTTTACAATATGTCTTGTAGATCAAATGGCCAACGTAGTCCTCAACTTCAACGCGTTCCTAGAGAAAACCAAGCTGAAAGACGATGGCAGCAACTACACGGACTGGGTCCGGAACCTGAGGATCATCCTCATAGCTGCCAAGAAAAATTATGTCCTACAAGCACCGCTAGGTGACGCACCTGTTCTCCCTGCAGAACAAGACGTTATGAACGCTTGGCAGGCACGTACCGATGACTACTCCCTCGTTCAGTGCGGCATGCTTTACAGCTTAGAGCCGGGGCTCCAAAAACGTTTTGAGAGACACGGAGCATATGAGATGTTCGAAGAGCTGAAAATGGTTTTCCAAGCTCATGCCTGGGTCGAGAGATATCAAGTCTCCGCCAAGTTCTTTAGCTGTAAGATGGAGGAAAACAGTTCTGTCAGTGAGCACATACTCACTATGTCTGGGTTGCATAACCGCTTGACTCAGCTGGGAGTTAATCTCCCGGATGACGCGGTCATTGACAGAATCCTTCAGTCGCGTCCACCGAGCTACAAGAGCTTTGTGATGAACTTCAATATGCAGGGGATGGAAAAGACCATTCCTGAAGTATTTGCAATGTTGAAATCAGCAGAGGTAGAAGTCAAAAAGGAACATCAAGTGTTGATGGTGAATAAAACCACTAAGTTCAAGAAAGGCAAGGGTAAGAAAACCTTCAAGAAAGATGGCAAGGGAGTTGCCGCGCCCGGCAAGGAAGCTGCAGGGAAGAAGCCAAAGAATGGACCCAAGCCCGAGACTGAGTGCTTTTATTGTAAGGAAAGTGGTCACTGGAAGCGGAACTGCCCCAAATACTTAGCGGACAAGAAGGCCGGCAAAACAAAAGGTATATGTGATATACATGTAATTGATGTGTACCTTACCAGTACTCATAGTAGCTCCTGGGTATTTGATACCGGTGCAGTTTCTCACATTTGTAACTCAAAGCAGGAGCTGTGGAATAAGCGGAGACTGGCGGAGGACGAGGTGACGATGCGCATCGGGAATGGTTCCAAGGTCGATGTGATCGCCCTCGGCACGCTACCTCTACATTTACCTATGGGATTAGTTTTGAACCTCAATAATTGTTATTTAGTGCCAAGTTTGAGCATGAACATTGTATTAGGATCTCGTTTAATACGAGATGGCTACTCATTTAAATCCGAGAATAATGGTTGTTCTATTTATATGAGAGATATGTTTTATGGTCATGCTCCGATGGTGAATGGTTTATTCTTAATGAATCTCGAGCGTAATGCTACACATATTCATAGTGTGAATACCAAAAGATGTAAGATTGATAATGATAGTCCCACATACTTGTGGCACTGCCGCCTTGGTCACATAGGTGTCAAACGCATGAAGAAGCTCCATACTGATGGACTTTTAGAGTCTCTTGATTATGAATCATTTGACACGTGCGTACCATGCCTCATGGGTAAAATGACCAAGACTCCGTTCTCAGGAACAATGGAGCGAGCAACCAACTTATTGGAAATCATACATACTGATGTGTGCGGTCCAATGAGTGTTGAGGCTCGCGGTGGCTATCGTTATGTTCTCACCCTCACTGATGACTTGAGTAGATATGGGTATGTCTACTTAATGAAACACAAGTCTGAGACCTTTGAAAAGTTCAAGGAATTTCAGAGTGAGGTTGAGAATCAACGTGACAAGAAAATCAAGTTCCTGCGATCAGATCGTGGAGGAGAATACTTGAGTCATGAGTTTGGCACACACTTAAGAAAATGTGGAATAGTTTCACAGCTCACGCCGCCTGGAACACCTCAGCGTAATGGTGTGTCCGCACGTTGTAATCGCACTCTATTAGATATGGTGCGATCTATGATGTCTCTTACCGATTTACCGCTATCTTTTTGGGGGTATGCTTTAGAGACTGTCGCATTCACTTTAAATAGGGCTCCGTCGAAATCCGTCGAGACGACACCGTATGAATTATGGTTTGGGAAGAAACCTAAGTTGTCGTTTCTAAAAGTTTGGGGATGCGATGGTTATGTCAAGAAACTTCAACCTGAAAAGCTCGAACCCAAATCGGAAAAATGCGTCTTCATAGGATACCCTAAAGAAACAATTGGGTATACCTTCTACCTCAGATCCGAAGGCAAGATCTTTGTTGCCAAGAATGGGTCCTTTCTAGAGAAAGAGTTTCTCTAGAAAGAAGTAAGTGGGAGGAAAGTAGAACTTGATGAAGTATTACCTCTTGAACCGGAAAATGGCGCAACTCAAGAAAATGTTCCTGAGGTGCCTGCACCGACTAGAGAGGAAGTTAATGATGATGATCAAGATACTTCTGATCAAGCTCCTACTGAAATTCGAAGGTCCACAAGGACACGTTCCGCACCAGAGTGGTATGGCAACCCTGTCTTGGAAATCATGTTGTTAGACAACGGTGAACCTTCGAACTATGAAGAAGCGATGGCGGGCCCGGATTCCGACAAATGGCTAGAAGCCATGAAATCCGAGATAGGATCCATGTATGAAAACAAAGTATGGACTTTGACTGACTTGCCTGTTGAGCGACGAGCCATAGAAAATAAATGGATCTTTAAGAAGAAGACAGACGCGGATGGTAATGTGACCATCTATAAAGCTCGGCTTGTCGCTAAGGGTTATCGACAAGTTCAAGGGGTTGACTACGATGAGACTTTCTCACCGGTAGCGAAGCTGAAGTCTGTCCGAATCATGTTAGCGATTGCTGCATTCTATGATTATGAAATATGGCAAATGGACGTCAAAACGGCATTCCTTAATGGTTTCCTTAAGGAAGAATTGTATATGATGCAGCCGAAAGGTTTTGTCGATCCTAAGAATGCTAACAAGGTGTGCAAGCTCCAACGCTCGATTTATGGGCTGGTGCAAGCATCTCGGAGTTGGAACATTCGCTTTGATGAGATGATCAAAGCGTTTGGGTTTACGCAGACTTATGGAGAAGCCCGTGTTTACAAGAAAGTGAGTGGGAGCTCTGTAGCATTTCTCATATTATATGTAGATGACATACTTTTGATGGGAAATGATATAGAACTCTTGGACAACATTAAGGCCTACTTGAATAAGAGTTTTTCAATGAAGGACCTTGGAGAAGCTGCTTATATATTAGGCATCAAGATCTATAAAGATAGATCGAGACGCCTCATTGGTCTTTCACAAGGCACATACCTTGATAAGATATTGAAGAAGTTCTATATGGATCAGTCTAAGAAGGGGTTCTTACCTGTGTTACAAGGTGTGAAATTGAGCTCAGCTCAATGTCCGACCACGGCAGAAGATATAGAAGAGATGAGTGTCATCCCCTATGCCTCAGCCATAGGGTGTATTATGTATGCCATGCTGTGTACCAGACCTGATGTAAACCTTGCCGTAAGTTTGGTAGGAAGGTACCAAAGTAATCCCGGCAAGGAACACTGGACAGCGGTCAAGAATATCCTGAAGTACCTGAAAAGGACTAAGGAAATGTTTCTCGTTTATGGAGGTGACGAAGAGCTCGTCGTAAAGGGTTACATCGACGCTAGCTTCGACACAGATCTGGATGACTCAAAGTCACAAACCGGATACGTGTATATTTTGAATGGTGGGGCAGTAAGCTGGTGCAGTTGCAAGCAGAGCGTCGTGGCGGGATCTACATGTGAAGCAGAGTACATGGCAGCCTCGGAGGCAGCGCATGAAACAATTTGGGTGAAGGAGTTCATCACCGACCTAGGAGTCATACCCAATGCGTCGGGGCCGATCAAGCTCTTCTGTGACAACACTGGAGCTATTTCTCTTGCCAAGGAGCCCAGGTTTCACAAGAAGACAAGGCACATCAAGTGTCGCTTCAAATCCATTCGTGAAAATGTTCAAGATGCAGACATAGATATTTGTAAAGTACATACAGACCTGAATGTAGCAGATCCGTTGACTAAACCTCTCCCTAGAGCAAAACATGATCAACACCAGAATTCCATGGGTGTTCGATTCACCACAATGTAACTAGATTATTGACTCTAGTGCAAGTGGGAGACTGTTGGAAATATGCCCTAGAGGCAATAATAAAAGCATTATTATTATATTTCCTTGTTCATGATAATTGTCTTTATTCATGCTATAATTGTGTTATCCGGAAATTGTAATACATGTGTGAATAATAGACACCAACATGTCCCTAGTAAGCCTCTAGTTGACTAGTGTAGGATCTAGAAGTAAATGTGTCTAGAGGAGGGGTGATTAGACACTTAGTGCTAAAGTTGCAATTTTTAAGCTTTTTCGGTTTAAGTGGAGTTTAGGCACAATTTCAGCACACACAATACATATCAAGCAAGCATGCAAAGAGTATATGAGCAGCGGAATGTAAAGCATGCAACTTGCAAGAATGTAAAGGGAAGGGTTTGGAGAGATCAAACGCAATTGGAGACACGGATGTTTTTCCCGTGGTTGGGATAGGTGGTGCTATCCTACATCCACGTTGATGGAGACTTCAACCCACGAAGGGTAATGGTTGTGCGAGTCCGCACAGGGCTCCACCCAAGGGCAACGGTTGCGTGAGTCCACACAGGGCTCCACCCACGAAGGGTCCACGAAGAAGCAACCACCCACAAAGGGTCCACGAAGAAGCAACCTTGCCTATCCCACCATGGCCATCGCCCACGCAGGACTTGCCTCACTAGCGGTAGATCTTCACGAAGTAGGCGATCTCCTTGCCCTTACAAACTCCTTGGTTCAACTCCACAATCTTGTCGGAGGATCCCAAGTGACACCTAGCCAATCTAGGAGACACCACTCTCCAAGAAGTAACAAATGGTGTGTAGGTAATGAACCCCTTGCTCTTGTGCTTCAAATGATAGTCTCCCCAACACTCAACTCTCTCATAGGATTTGGATTTGGTGGAAAGAAGATTTGAGTGGAAAGCAACTTGGGAAGGCTAGAGATCAAGATTCATATGGTAGGAATGGAATGTCTTGGTCTCAACACATGAGTAGGTGGTTCTCTCTCAGAACATATGAGTTGGAATGGTGTGTGTGTTCTGATGGCTCTCTCATCGAATGAGAAGGAGGTGGAGGGGTATATATAGCCTCCACACAAAATCCAACCGTTACACAGTTTTCCAATCTCGGTGGGACCGAATCAATAAACTCGGTCGGACCGAAAATGTAAACCTAGTGACCGTTAGAGATTTTCGGTGGGACTGACATGCAACTCGGTAGGACCGATTCGGTTAGGGTTTGGGCATAACGTAATCTCGGTGAGACCGATTACACAAACTCGGTGAGACCGAATTTGGTAATTAGCTAACCAGAGAGTTGGTCAGGCAAACTCGGTGGGACCGATTTGCTCTTTCGGTGAGACCGAGTGGAACTCGGTGAGATCGAAAAGTTACAAAGGGGAAACACTGAGTTTACATTGCAATCTCGGTGGGACCGATTGCATATCTCGGTGGGACCGAGAATATTGCAATGGGTAACAGAGAGTTTGCAAGCCCATCTCGGTGAGACCGAGATCCTTATCGGTAGAACCGAATTGCTAGGGTTTGGTAGTGGCTAATGACAAGTGAAACTCGGTGGCGCCGGGTAGGAAGAATCGGTAGGACCGAGTTTGGCTTAGGGTTTAGGTCATATGTGGATATGGGAAAGTATTTGAGGATTTTGGAGCATATCATTAAGCACATGAAGCAAGAGGCTCATTACGCAACACCTCATCCCTCCTTAATAGTATTGGCTTTTCCTAAAGACTCAATGTGATCTTGGATCACTAAAATATAAAATGAAGAGTCTTGAGCTTGAAGCTTTAGCCAATCCCTTGTCCTTAGCATCTTGAAGGAGTTCCCACAACCTTTAGTCCATGCCACTCCATTGTTGAACTTATCTGAAACATGCTAGATAGAAGTGTTAGTCCAACAAGAGATATGTTGTCATCAATTATCAAAACCACCTAGGGAGCACTTGTGCTTTCAATCTCCCCCTTTTTGGTAATTGATGGCAACATACATCAAAGCTTTTGATAAAGGTATAAAGAACAGCAAGTAAAGCTTTGGAAGAACATGTAGCAAGCATAGGCTCCCCTACATGTATGCACTCATGTAAATATGAAATATAGAGGCATGTGAGAGCATAAACATGACATAGTAGGCAAATGTGTTACATGTATCTTGGCCATATGCATCATAGCAAAAGATTATCAAGAAAAATACCTTCATGCTCATGAGTCCTTCTTGCAAACAGTATGTACATAAGCAAGAACTCCTCATACTCATGATTTTGATGCATATACTTACCTTGTGGTCTCGAGTTGGCTTAGGATGGAATGAACCTGCACAAACAAGGTTAGATAACACAGGTACGTCCACTAGCCAGAGCAAACAAAAGAAACCACAAGAATACCAAGACTGGGATGACATGTAGAGAGTGAGTACAAGGTACCACATTGGATTCAACATGTCCCCAAGAATAAAGATATGCAATGAATTTGACTAATTTCTTTTCCTTAGGTGACTTGCTCCCCCTGAATCTTACATGGGGTATTGGGAGAAGATAGGAAACAGAAAATCAGAGCTGAGTAGAACATGTCTTTCCCCCAAAAAGACATGTGGCATCTCTCCTCTTGAGCATCAAGCATTTGGGATCCTCGAGTGTTTTTTTTCTGGAAATCTCTCTCTCCCCCTTAACAACATCTGGGATCCTTGTGACTTTCTCTCCCCCTTAATACTTTCTTTCTTGTAGGTTTGGTCCTTGAGACTGTTTCTCTCCCTTGATGTGACCTTGAGGTCTCTCTCCTACAAGCTTTGATGTGATCTCTCTCTCCCCCTTTGACATCAATTTCCAAGAAGGTTTTTTCTGGAATCCGCCAAATAGGTTTGGTCCTTGAGATTCAACACAAAGCAGAGGATAAAATTGTGATGCTTGTGGGGGACAAGATTCATTGAGTGGAGCTGGATCAGAAGAAGTATAGAATGTGTGGCAAACTGTTTTTCCTGTTTTGAAATCGGTGGCACCGAGTGGCATGTCTCGGTAGTGCCGAAGAGACTCGGTTGAACCGAAAATGACAATTCGGTGAAACCGAGTTCATCACAGAGAAAAACACTTGTCACCTCAGCTCACTAGTCAAGTAAGAGCTCACAAAGATTTGCAATGAATTAGCTGAAAGATTTGCAAGGAATTTGATGCAGAATTATGCAGAGCAAAAATCAAAAAGAAAAGAGTGAAGGTTTCTAGATGAAGTTTTTTTTGTGATTGAAAAAGAAAGAAACAAATATGCAAGGGACAAATGCAATAACTCAGAAAAGAACACAAGAGAACTTCATCTAGAATTGGGCGGTGACATAGTCACCTATGTTAGAGTATATGGACTTAGGAGTCAAGTGAGAACACTTGATCATAGGTCATACTCATCATTTAAGCTCAAAATGGGGTTACCATTTTTCGTTTAAGCATCTTGATGTATTCACATCTTGTTGAGTTGCTTTGACTCATGTCTTGGAGTAAAGCTTCTCTAAGATGGAATAACATACCTTGGGTGGTGGTGTGGTTCTTGCTCATGTAGTTGAACTTGTGTGGGTGCTCAAGGTTGATGTAGCTCATCAAGAGTTGGGAGCACCACTTGGAGTTTGAGTTCATCTACCTACATGGGTTAGTTCTTGCAAGGAAGAGCACTTGTGTATCCAAAAATGACAATCATGAAGCTCAACATAGAATTTGTCAAAGGATATGCTTGAATGGTTCTGTGCTTCCTTGTCTTCAACCACCATTGTGTAGAGTATTGGTGATGTAGAGATTGCTCAAGATGTGAGTGAGTGCAATCTCATGGAATTAGATTCAACCAAGTACCTACATGGGTTAGACAACATGCAAGGTGCAAATATATCCAAGACTTAAGATAGTTATCATAAGAGATACATCATGGATTAGTCATAAGCTCATGTCTTGCATGTATCCAATGGAGTTTCTACTCCAAATTCGAAGCATCAATGATGTTCAATTCTCCTCTCAACCTGCAAAACACTTTCTCATCAAGCGGTTTAGTGAATATATTCGCCAATTGCTTATCGGTGCGAACATGCTTAAGATTGATGTCACCCTTAGCAACATGATCTCGAATGAAATGATGACGAACTTCAATATGCTTAGTTTGAGAATGTTGTACAGGATTTTGATAGCACTTTCATTGTCACAAAGCAGTGGAACATGTTTCACATAAATCCCATAATCTTTAAGAGTTTGGGTCATCCAAAGTAATTGAGCACAACATGAACCAGCGGCAATGTATTCCGCTTCGGCGGTGGATAAGGATACCGAGTTTTGTTTCTTGGAAGACCAAGACACAAGAGATCTACCAAGAAATTGACAAGTACCCAAAGTGGACTTTCTATCAACCTTGTCTCCGGCATAATCTGAGTCGGAATAGCCAACAAGATCAAAAGAAGACCTCTTAGGATACCAAATGCCAAAATTTGGTGTATGGATTAAATATCTCACTATCCTTTTCACAGCCTTAAGATGACAATCTTTAGGAGCAGCTTGATATCGTGCACACATGCACACACTTAGCATAATATCGGGACGTGAAGCACATAGGCATAACAATGAACCAACCATAGAGCGATAAACCTTTTGATCAACTGGTTCACCATCTTTGGTTAAATCATTATGTCCACTAGTAGGCATGGGTGTAGACATACCTTTGCATTCTTGCATATTGAACTTCTTGAATAAGTCCTTGGTGTACTTTGTTTGAGAGACAAATGTACCTTCCTTAGTTTGCTTGATTTGCAACCCAAGAAAGAATTTGAGTTCACTCATCATAGACATCTCAAACTTCTCTGACATTGGCTTTCCAAACTTTTCACTAAAGAGAGGGTTAGTTGAACCAAATATGATGTCGTCAACATAAATTTGGCATACAAATAATTCTCCGTTAACCCTTTTAGTAAAAAGAGTAGAGTCAATTTTACCAATTTCAAAACCACTTGTAGTAAGGAACTTGGTCAAGCATTTATACCATGCTCTAGGAGCTTGTTTAAGACCATAAAGAGCTTTGTGAAGTTTGTAAACATGATTTAGTTTCTTAGGATTGACAAAGCCGGGAGATTGTTTGACATAAACTTCCTCCTCTATTTCTCCATTTAGAAAAGCACTTTTAATGTCCATTTGGTACAAGGTGATATTATGGTGATTAGCATAGGCAAGTAAGATGCGAATGGACTCAAGTCTAGCAACGGGAGCATACGTCTCACCATAGTCCATACCTTCGACTTGTGTGTATCCTTGGGCGACGAGACGTGCTTTGTTGCGGACCACTTGTCCATCTTCATCTTGCTTGTTGCGAAACACCCATTTGGTACCAATGATGTTATGGTTGTTGTCGGGCTTCTCAACCAATGTCCAAACTTGGTTTCTCTCAAAATTATGTAGCTCTTCATGCATAGCGTTTATCCAATCCGGATCTTCCAATGCTTCTTCAACCTTCATTGGTTCAATGCTAGAGATGAATGAATAATTTTCACAAAAGTTAGCTAAACGAGTTTTTGAGTGAGTGATTCTCCCGGTTTGTATATCATTGAGGATTTGCTCGACGGGATGATCTTTGGCAATTCTTGCTTGAACTCGTGAGAGCTTTTGCTTCGGTCTTCATTGAACATCTTCTTCATCTTGTTCTTCTTCTTGGCCTTCTTCATTGTTGACGTCGTCGTTCTCTTGTCGTGGTGGAGAAGGAGGTTGTTGATGTTCGTCTTGACGTATTTCCTCGTTTTCTTCATCTTGATGTGTCCCACTTGTGGATGCTTCCGTGTCGATTCTTGGTTCACCTTGTCGTGAAGTAGAAGCTTCCGCTTGGACAGATGAAGTACTCTCCTTCACCTCCGTTGGACGAATTTTGCCAATGGACAAGTCTCAAATTGCTTTTGAAGGGTCTTTGTCTCCTACATCAATTGGCAATTGCTCTACTTGCGAGCCATTAGATTCATCAAACTTCACATCTACCGTCTCTTCAACCTTTCAGGTGGAATTGTTGTAGACACGGTAAGTGTGAGAGTTTGATCCATAACCAAGTAGAAAACCTTCATGAGATTTAGGAGCAAACTTTGAACGACGATGCTTATCAAGAATGTAGCACTTTGAGCCGAATACTCGAAAGTATCCAACTTGAGGCTTTTTACCGGTGAGGAGCTCGTATGCCGTCTTGCCGAGTAGCTTGTGAAGATATAAGCGATTTGTTGCGTGACAAGCTGTCTCAACCGCTTCTGCCTAAAAGTGCTTTGGCGTCTTGTATTCATCAAGCATCGTTCTTGCCATTTCGATGAGCGTCCGGTTCTTCCTCTCAACAACTCCATTTTTTTGAGGTGTGTACGTGGCCGAGAACTCGTGTGAAATCCCTTCTTCGTCAAGAAAGGTGTCCACATTTGCGTTCTTGAACTCCGTCCCGTTGTCACTCCAAACCTTCTTGATCTTCACATCAAACTGATTTTGGGCCTTCCTAGCGAAGTTTCTGAAGATCTTCTGGACCTGCGACTTGTCATTAAGAAAGAACACCCACGTAAATCTTGAAAAATCATCAACTATAACTAGACCAAAAGAATTTCCACCGAGACTCTTGTAGGCATTGGGACCAAAAAGATCCATGTGAAGCAGCTCGAGTGGCCTCCTTGTGGTCATGATGTTCTTCACGGGATGTCTTCCTCCAACCTGTTTACCTGCTTGACAAGCACTGCAAAGTCTATCCTTATCAAATATGACATCGTTAACTCCAAGGATATGATTTCCTTTAATAAGATTGTCAAGGTTTCTCATGCCAACGTGACCTAGTCGTCTATGCCACAACCAACCTTTTGAGGATTTAGCAACAAAGCAAGTTTTAGGTTGCGCCTTTTTAGAGAAATTGACAATGTAAAGATCACCTCTATGCATACCCATAAAGACCATTTTATGATTGTCTCGATGAAATACTTGGCAATCTACCTCAGTAAATAGGACATTCAAACCGAAATCAGCAAGTCTAGATACTGAAAGTAAGTTGTAGCCAAGAGATTCAACGAGCATGACATTTTGAATGGAACTATCATGTGAGATGGCCACCTTACCAAGGCCAACCACTTTACCCTTAGAATTATCACCAAAGGTGACATATTTTCGAGGGCCGTTGTTTTCAGCAAGCTCACGAAACATCTCTTCATCTCCGGTCATATGATCAGTACATCCACTATCAAGAACCCATTCCTTTCCTCCTGATTCATATCCCCGAAGATTTTCCATAAGACCAAAATGTCTCATTGCATCGTCGAGATCGAAGTCACTATCATCATCATCATAATATTCATGTTCATCATGATCTTGTGATTCATCATTTCCTAGAGAAGGTAATTCATCAGACAAATGATCATCAGAGTGGTCACTTTTATGAATTCTTATAGCTTTGAGTATGATATCGTTAATGATTCCAACATCTCCTTTAGCATGCTTAAGATTGGCAAGTTCAAGAAGACATTTACCAAAACTAGGATCACTAGAGTTCATCTTACTCAAGGCAATGGATTTATGGAGAATTTCATCCAAAGTTTTCAAGGAATGATTGGGAAACCTTTCCTCAAGAAATTTCCATATAGTATAGGCGCAATTTTGAGTAGGCAAACTAGCAATCAAATTTTTGGGCAATCCTCTAATGATGAGCTCAATAGTTCTAAGATTGCGAATCATGTCAATATCTTCATCTAGGGTAGGATGTAAGGGATCAATATGGGGTGCACAAGGGCTAGCAATATACTTGTTCAAATGATATTGATTTAAGGGATCTAGAAGTAAATGTGTCTAGAGGGGGGTGATTAGACACTTAGTGCTAAAGTTGCAATTTTTAAGCTTTTTCGGTTTAAGTGGAGTTTAGGCACAATTTCAGCACACACAATACATATCAAGCAAGCATGCAAAGAGTATATGAGCAGCGGAATGTAAAGCATGCAACTTGCAAGAATGTAAAGGGAAGGGTTTGGAGAGATCAAACGCAATTGGAGACACGGATGTTTTTCCCGTGGTTGGGATAGGTGGTGCTATCCTACATCCACGTTGATGGAGACTTCAACCCACGAAGGGTAACGGTTGCGCGAGTCCACACAGGGCTCCACCCAAGGGTAACGGTTGCGTGAGTCCACACAGGGCTCCACCTACGAAGGGTCCACGAAGAAGCAACCACCCACAAAGGGTCCACGAAGAAGCAACCTTGCCTATCCCACCATGGCCATCGCCCACACAGGACTTGCCTCACTAGCGGTAGATCTTCACGAAGTAGGCGATCTCCTTGCCCTTACAAACTCCTTGGTTCAACTCCACAATCTTGTCGGAGGATCCCAAGTGACACCTAGCCAATCTAGGAGACACCACTCTCCAAGAAGTAACAAATGGTGTGTAGGTAATGAACCCCTTGCTCTTGTGCTTCAAATGATAGTCTCCCCAACACTCAACTCTCTCATAGGATTTGGATTTGGTGGAAAGAAGATTTGAGTGGAAAGCAACTTGGGAAGGCTAGAGATCAAAATTCATATGGTAGGAATGGAATGTCTTGGTCTCAACACATGAGTAGGTGGTTCTCTCTCAGAACATATGAGTTGGAATGGTGTGTGTGTTCTGATGGCTCTCTCATCGAATGAGAAGGAGGTGGAGGGGTATATATAGCCTCCACACAAAATCCAACCGTTACACAGTTTTCCAATCTCGGTGGGACCGAATCAATAAACTCGGTCGGACCGAAAATGTAAACCTAGTGACCGTAAGAGATTTTCGGTGGGACTGACATGCAACTCGGTAGGACCGATTCGGTTAGGGTTTGGGCATAACGTAATCTCGATGAGACCGATTACACAAACTCGGTGAGACCGAATTTGGTAATTAGCTAACCAGAGAGTTGGTCAGGCAAACTCGGTGGGACCGATTTGCTCTTTCGGTGAGACCGAGTGGAACTCGGTGAGACCGAAAAGTTACAAAGGGGAAACACTGAGTTTACATTGCAATCTCGGTGGGACCGATTGCATATCTCGGTGGGACCGAGAATATTGCAATGGGTAACAGAGAGTTTGCAAGCCCATCTCGGTGAGACCGAGATCCTTATCGGTAGAACCGAATTGCTAGGGTTTGGTAGTGGCTAATGACAAGTGAAACTCGGTGGCGCCGGGTAGGAAGAATCGGTAGGACCGAGTTTGGCTGAGGGTTTAGGTCATATGTGGATATGGGAAAGTAGTTGAGGATTTTGGAGCATATCATTAAGCACATGAAGCAAGAGGCTCATTATGCAACACCTCATCCCTCCTTAATAGTATTGGCTTTTCCTAAAGACTCAATGTGATCTTGGATCACTAAAATATAAAATGAAGAGTCTTGAGCTTGAAGCTTTAGCCAATCCCTTGTCCTTAGCATCTTGAAGGAGTTCCCACAACCTTTAGTCCATGCCACTCCATTGTTGAACTTATCTGAAACATGCTAGATAGAAGTTTTAGTCCAACAAGAGATATGTTGTCATCAATTATCAAAACCACCTAGGGAGCACTTGTGCTTTCAACTAGATCTTTGATCAACAGATAGTCATGGTTTCCTAACTATGGACATTGGATGTCATTGATGACGAGATCACATCATTAGGAGAATGATGTGATGGACAAGACCCAATCCTAAACATAGCATAAGATCGTATAGTTCGTTTGCCAGAGTTTTTTAATGTCAAGTATCTTTTTCTTAGACCGTGAGATCGTGTAACTCCCGGATACCGTAGGAGTGCTTTGGGAGTGCCAAACATCACAACGTAACTGGGTGACTATAAAGGTATACTATGGGTATCTCCGAAAGTGTCTGTTGGGTTGACACGGATCAAGACTGGGATTTGTCACTCCGTATGACGGAGAGGTATCACTGAGCCCACTCGGTAATGCATCATCATTATGAGCTCAAAGTGACCAAGTGTCTGGTCACGGGATCATGCATTACGGTACGAGTAAAGTGACTTGCCGGTAACGAGATTGAACGAGGTATTGGGATACCGACGATCGAATCTCGGGCAAGTAACATACCGATTGACAAAGGGAATTGTATACGGGGTTGCTTGAATCCTCGACATCGTGGTTCATCCGATGAGATCATCGAGGAGCATGTGGGAGCTAACATGGGTATCCAGATCCCGCTGTTGGTTATTGACCGAAGAGCGATCTCGGTCATGTCTACATGTCTCCCGAACCCGTAGGGTCTACACACTTAAGGTTCGGTGACGCTAGGGTTGTAGGGATATGTATATGCAGTAACCCGAATGTTGTTCGGAGTCCCGGATGAGATCCCGGACGTCATGAGGAGTTCCGGAATGGTCCGGAGGTAAAGAATTATATATAGGAAGTGCTATTTCGGGCATCGGGACAAGTTTCGGGGTCACCGGTATTGTACCGGGACCACCGGAAGGGTCCCGGGGGTCCACCGGGTGGGGCCACCTGCCCCGGGGGGCCACATGGGCTGTAGGGGGTGCGCCTTGGCCTATATGGGCCAAGGGCACCAGCCCCAAGAGGCCCATGCGCCTAGGGTTCAAGGAAGGGAAGAGTCCCAAAGGGGGAAGGCACCTCCTAGGTGCCTTGGGGAGGAGGGAGTCCTCCCTTGGCCGCCGCCCCCCTAGGAGATTGGATCTCCTAGGGCCGGCGCCCCCCTGGGCTCCCTATATATAGTGGGGGGAAGAGGGCCTTCAACACACGCCTTTGGTGCCTCCTTCTCCCTCTCCAACACATCCTCCTCCTCCATAGTGCTTGGCGAAGCCCTGCCGGAGTACTGCAGCTCCACCAACACCACGCCGTCGTGCTACTGTTGGAGCCATCTACCTCAACCTCTCCTTCCCCCTTGCTGGATCAAGAAGAAGGAGACGTTACGCTGACCGTACGTGTGTTGAACGCGGAGGTGCCGTCCGTTCGGCGCTAGGATCTCTGGTGATTTGGATCACGTCGAGTACGCCTTCCTCATCCCCGTTCTTTGAACGCTTCCGTGCGTGATCTACAAAGGTATGTAGATGCAATCCGATCACTCGTTGCTAGATGAACTCCTAGATGGGTCTTGGTGAAACCGTAGGAATATTTTTGTTTTCTGCAACGTTCCCCAACATTGTAATGCTTGCAAGGCTTATGTCATGTGCATTACCGAGAGGGCCCAGAGATACCTCTCCGACAATCGGAGTGACAAATCCTAATCTCGAAATACGCCAACCCAACATCTACCTTTGGAGACAACTGTAGAGCACCTTTATAATCACCCATTTTACGTTGTGACGTTTGGTTACACACAAAGTGTTCCTCCGGCAAACGGGAGTTGCATAATCTCATAGTCATAGGAACATGTATAAGTCATGAAGAAAGCAATAGCAACATACTAAACGATCGGGTGCTAAGCTAATGGAATGGGTCGTGTCAATCAGATCATTCATCTAATGATGTGATCTCGTTAATCAAATAACAATTCTTTATCCATGGTTAGGAAACATAACCATCTTTGATTAACGAGCTAGTCAAGTAGAGGCATACTAGTGACACTCTGTTTGTCTATGTATTCACACATGTATTATGTTTCCAGTTAATACAATTCTAGCATGAATAATAAACATTTATCATGATATAAGGAAATAAATAATAACTTTATTATTGCCTCTAGGGCATATTTCCTTCAACTCCATACTGATGGACTTTTGGAACCACTTGATTATGAATCACTTGGTACTTGCGAACCGTACCTCATGGGCAAGATGACTAAAACACCGTTCTTCGGTACTATGGAGAGAGCAATAGATTTGTTGGAAATCATACATACAGATGTATGTGGTCCAATGAATGTTGAGGCTTGTGGCGGATATTGTTATTTTCTCACCTTCACAGATGACTTAAGCAGATATGGGTATATCTACTTAATGAAACATAAGTCTGAAACATTTGAAAAGTTCAAAGAATTTCAGAGTGAAGTTGAAAATCATTGTAACAAGAAAATAAAGTTTCTACGATCTGATCGTGGAGGAGAATATTTGAGTTACGAGTTTGGTGTACATTTGAAAAATTGTGGAATAGTTTCACAACTCACGCCACCCGGAACACCACAGCGTAATGGTGTGTCCGAACGTCCTAATCGTACTTTACTAGATATGGTGCGATCTATGATGTCTCTTACTGATTTACCGCTATCGTTTTGGGGATACGCTCTAGAGACAGCCGCATTCACGTTAAATAGGGCACCATCAAAATCCGTTGAGACGACGCCTTATGAACTGTGGTTTAGCAAGAAACCAAAGTTGTTGTTTCTGAAAGTTTGGGGCTGCGATGCTTATGTGAAAAAGCTTCAACCTGATAAGCTTGAACCCAAATCGGAGAAATGTGTCTTCATAGGATATCCAAAGGAAACTATTGGATACACCTTCTATCACAGATCCGAAGGCAAGACTTTTGTTGCCAAGTTCGGAAACTTTCTGGAGAAGGAGTTTCTCTCGAAAGAAGTGAGTGGGAGGAAAGTAGAACTTGACGAGGTAACTGTACCTGCTCCATTATTGGAAAGTAGTACATCACAGAAAACTGTTTCAGTGACACCTACACCAGTTAGTGAGGAAGCTAATGATAATGATCATGAAACTTCAGATCAAGATAATACTGAACCTCGTAGATCAACCAGAGTGAGATCCACGCCAGAGTGGTACGGTAATCCTGTTCTGGAAGTCATGCTACTAGATCATGATGAACCTACGAACTATGAAGAAGCGATGGTGAGCCCAGATTCCGCAAAATGGCTTCAAGCCATGAAATCTGAGATGTGATCCATGTATGAAAACAAAGTATGGACTTTGGTTGACTTGCCCACTGATCGGCAAGCAATTGAGAATAAATGTATCTTCAAGAAGAAGACTGACGCTGACGGTAATATTACTGTCTACAAAGCTCGACTTGTCGCAAAAGGTTTTCGACAAGTTCAAGGGATTGACTATGATGAGACCTTCTCACCCGTAGCGATGCTTAAGTCTGTCCGAATCATGTTAGCAATTGCCGCATTTTATGATTATGAAATTTGGCAGATGGATGTCAAAACTGCATTCCTGAATGGATTTCTGGAAGAAGAGTTGTATATGATGCAACCAGAAGGTTTTGTCGATCCAAAGGGAGCTAACGAAGTGTGCAAGCTCCAGCGATCCATTTATGAACTGGGGCAAGCCTCTCGAAGTTGGAATAAACGCTTTGATAGTGTGATCAAAGCATTTGGTTTTATACAGACTTTCGGAGAAGCCTGTATTTACAAGAAAGTGAGTGGGAGCTCTGTAGCATTTCTGATATTATATGTGGATGACATATTACTGATTGGAAATGATATAGAATTTCTGGATAGCATAAAGGGATACTTGAATAAGAGTTTTCCAATGAAAAACCTCGGTGAAGCTGCTTACATATTAGGCATAAAGATCTATAGAGATAGATCAAGACGCTTAATTGGACTTCCACAAAGCACATACCTTGACAAGATTTTGAAAAAGTTCAAAATTGATCAAGCAAAGAAAGGGTTCTTGCCTGTGTTACAAGGTGTGAAGTTGAGTCAGACTCAATGCCCGACCACTTCAGAAGATAGAGAGAAAATGAAAGATGTTCCCTATGCTTCAGCCATAGGCTCTATCATGTATGCAATGCTGTGTACCAGACCTGATGTGTGCCTTGCTATAAGTTTAGCAGGGAGGTACCAAAGTAATCCAGGAGTGGATCACTGGACAGCGGTCAAGAACATCCTGAAATACCTGAAAAGGACTAAGGATATGTTTCTCGTATATGGAGGTGACAAAGAGCTCATTGTAAATGGTTACGTTGATGCAAGCTTTGACACTGATCCGGACGATTCTAAATCACAAACCGGATACGTGTTTACATTAAACGGTGGAGCTGTCAGTTGGTGCAGTTCTAAACAAAGCGCCGTAGCGGGATCTACATGTGAAGCGGAGTACATAGTTGCTTCGGAAGCAGCAAACGAAGGAGTCTGGATGAAGTAGTTCATATCCGATCTAGGTGTTATACCTAGTGCATCAAGTCCAATGAAAATCTTTTGTGACAATACTGGTGCAATTGCCTTGGCAAAGGAATCCAGATTTCACAAGAGAACCAAGCACATCAAGAGACGCTTCAATTCCATCTGGGATCTAGTCCAGGTGGGAGACATAGAGATTTGCAAGATACATACGGATCTGAATGTTGCAGACCCATTGACTAAGCCTCTTCCACGAGTAAAACATGATCAGCACCAAGGCTCCATGGGTGTTAGAATCATTACAGTGTAATCTAGATTATTGACTCTAGTGCAAGTGGGAGACTGAAGGAAATATGCCCTAGAGGCAATAATAAAGTTATTATTTATTTCCTTATATCATGATAAATGTTTATTATTCATGCTAGAATTGTATTAACCGGAAACATAATACATGTGTGAATACATAGACAAACAGAGTGTCACTAGTATGCCTCTACTTGACTAGCTCATTAATCAAAGATGGTTATGTTTCCTGACCATGAACAAAGAGTTGTTATTTGATTAACGAGGTCACATCATTAGTTGAATGATCTGATTGACATGACCCATTCCACTAGCTTAGCACCCGATCATTTAGTATGTTGCTGTTGCTTTCTTCATGACTTATACATGTTCCTATGACTATGAGATTATGCAACTCCCGTTTGCCGGAGGAACACTTTGTGTGCAACCAAATGTCACAACGTAAATTGGTGATTATAAAGGTGCTCTACAGGTGTCTCCAAAGGTAGATGTTGGGTTGGCGTATTTCGAGACTAGGATTTGTCACTCCGATTGTCGGAGAGGTATCTCTGGGCCCTCTCGGTAATGCACATCACATAAGCCTTGCAAGCATTACAACTAATGAGTTGGTTGTGAGATGATGTATTACGGAACGAGTAAAGAGACTTGCCGGTAACGAGATTGAACTAGGTATTGGATACCGACAATCGTATCTCGGGCAAGTAACATATCGATGACAAAGGGAACAACGTATGTTGTTATGCGGTCTGACCGATAAAGATCTTCGTAGAATATGTAGGAGCCAATATGGGCATCCAGGTCCCGCTATTGGTTATTGACCGGAGATTTGTCTCAGTCATGTCTACATTGTTCTCGAACCGTAGGGTCCGCACGCTTAACGTTACGATGACAGTTATTATGAGTTTATGCATTTTGATGTACCGAAGTTAGTTCGGAGTCCCGGATGTGATCACGGACA
>NC_041392.1:15777739-15802116 GCF_002162155.2 Triticum dicoccoides
CGGATGTGATCAGGGACATGACGAGGAGTCTCGAAATGGTCGAGACATAAAGATCGATATATTGGAAGCCTATATTTGGACATCGGAATTGTTCCGGGTGAAAATCAGCATTTTACCGGAGTACCGGGGGGTTACCGGAACCCCCCCCCCCCGGGGGGGGGGGGTTGATGGGCCTACATCGGCCATAAGGGAGAAGAGAGGGGCCGGCCAGGGCAGGCTGCGCCCCCCCTAGTCCGAATAAGACAAGGAAGGGGGGGCGGCGCCCCCCTTTCCTCTTCTCCCTCCCCCTTTCCTTCTCCAACAAGGCAAGAGAGGGGGGAGTCCTACTCCCGGTGGGAGTAGGACTCCTCCAGGCGCACCCCTTGGGGCCGGCCGCACCTCCCCCTCCCTCCTTTATATACGGGGGCAGGGGGGCACCCTAGAACACACAAGTTGATCTTCGTGATCGTTCCTTAGCCGTGTGCGGTGCCCCCCTCCACCATATTCCACCTCGGTCATATCGTTGCAGTGCTTAGGCGAAGCCCTGCGTCAGTAGAACATCATCATCGTCACCATGCCGTCGTGCTGACGGAACTCATCCCCGAAGCTTTGCTGGATCGGAGCCTGGGGAGCGTCATCGAGCTGTACGTGTGCTAAGAACTCGGAGGTGCCGGAGTAACGGCGCTTGGATCGGTTGGATCAGGAAGACGTACGACTACTTCCTCTACGTTGCGTCAACGCTTTCGTTGCGGTCTACGAGGGTACGTAGACAACATTCTCCCCTCTCGTTGCTATGCATCACCATGATCTTGCGTGTGCGTAGGAAATTTTTTGAAATTACTACGAAACCCAACAAGTCCTTCGTGGGCGATAGCCATGGTGGGATAGACAAGGTTGCTTCTTCGTGGACCCTTCGTGGGTGGAGCCCTCCGTGGACTCACACAACTGTTACCCTTCGTGGGTTGAAGTCTCCATCAACGTGGATGTAGGATAGCACCACCTATCCGAACCACGGGAAAAACATCCATGTCTCCAATTGAGTTTGAATTCTCCAAACCCTTCCCTTTACATTCTTGCAAGTTGCATGCTTTACTTTCCGCTGCCTATATACTCTTTGCATGCTTTCTTGAATTGTGTGATGATTGCTTGACTTGTCCTAAAGTTGTTAAAATCTGCCAAGAACTAAAATTAGGAAAATGTTAAGTTTTTATTTTGTCAAGTAGTCTAATCACCCCCCCTCTAGACATACTTCCGATCCTACAAGTGGTATCAGAGCTTTGGTCTCCATTTGCTTTGATTTCCATAGCTTTTGGTGGTCATAGCCTTGGTTTCACAACCTAGGAGAGTATGGTGTCTAGTGAGGGAAATTATCACCGTAGAGGTCCTTACTTTGATGGTACTAATTTCGCTAGTTGGAAGCATAAAATGAAAATGCATATTCTTGGACATAACCCCGCCGTTTGGGCTATTGTGTGTGTTGGTTTGCAAGGTGACTTCTTCGATGGGAAAGAACCAAACCATGAAGCTACCGCGGATGAGTTGAAGATGCTACAATACAACGCTCAAGCTTGTGATATTCTCTTCAACGGATTGTGCCCCGAAGAATTCAACAAAATCAGCCGTCTTGAGAATGCAAAGGAAATTTGGGATACTTTGATTGATATGCACGAAGGTACCGACTCCGTCAAGGAATCCAAATTGGATGTGCTTCAAACTCAACTTGACAAGTTCAAAATGAAGGATGGTGAAGGTGTCGCTGAAATGTACTCTAGGCTTGCTCTCATCACAAACGAGATTGCCGGCTTAGGGAGTGAAGATATGACCGACAGATTCATCATCAAGAAGATCCTAAGAGCCTTGGATGGAAAATATGATACCGTGTGCACATTGATCCAAATGATGCCCAATTACAAAGATCTCAAGCCAACAGAGGTCATTGGAAGAATTGTTGCTCATGAGATGTCGCTCAAGGATAAAGAGGAACTTCACAACAAATCAAGTGGTGCTTACAAAGCCTCATGTGAAGCCCCCACATCATCAAGTGAGAAACAAAACTTCAATGAAGAATTGAGCTTAATGGTGAAGAACTTCAACAAGTTCTACAAGAGTAGAAGCAAAGATAGAAGCTCCAAGTCAAGGTCCTACAATGACAAAAGATCTTCTAGTCGAGAGCGAAACTGCTACAATTGT
This sequence comes from Triticum dicoccoides, assembly GCF_002162155.2. NCBI lineage: Eukaryota > Viridiplantae > Streptophyta > Magnoliopsida > Poales > Poaceae > Triticum > Triticum dicoccoides. The sequence continues at coordinate 15,779,909 of NC_041392.1, forward strand.
GGAAGACCCGGACACTATTCCAATGAGTGTATGGCTCCCTACAAAAGAAGAGAAGACTCTCCAAAAAGAAGAAGCAAAAGAGAGGAATCACCATCAAGAGAGAGAAGGAGTAGAGATGATCGTTATGAACGAAGACACTCACGGAGAAGCAAGGATTCGGAAAGAAAGGAAGAATCATCAAGGAGCTACACAAAACGAAGACATCAAGCTCATGTTGGTGAATGGGTATGCGGCTCCGACTCCGACAACCACTCCGAGAGAAGTTATCACTCCGATTCCGAATATACTCAAGATGAAGGTGTTGCCGGTCTAGCACTTGTGTCAACCAACTCCTTCTACATATTTGACTCACCAAATGAAGGAATTGGAAGATGCTTCATGGCCAAAGGTCCTAAGGTAACTCACCCTGAGTATGTTGATTTTAATAGTGATGAAGATGACTTGTTAGGAGATGATGATTTACTTGTTGACAACTCTAGTGATGAATACTATGATGAAACGTCAATTAATCATGCTAAAACGAATGACAATGATAAGGAGAAAATTGAGGCTCTAACTAAAGAACTAAACACTCTTAAGTTAGCTCATGAAACTATCTTTGAAGATCATCGAGAACTTTTAAGAGCTCATGAGAAGTTACGCTTTGAAAAGCTCAATCTTGAGCAAGAGCATGAGCTTTTAAAGGCAATCAATGATGATCTCCGCAAGAAAAGTTCTTCTTACATTGCCAAGCGTTTACTCTTATCCACTTACATGCCTCAAGTCAAGTCTAGTAACAAGAACAAGAAAGACTCTTCCTCTAGTAGTAACAATGATCATGTTAAATCCAATATTGTTGCTTCTAGTAGTTCTCTTGATTCCACTAATGATTCTCTTAGCCAAGTTACACTTGAGCAAGAAAATAGCATATTGAAGGAAATAATAGAGAAGGGAGTGTACAAAAGCCTTGCCGGAAGTAAGCAATTCGAGGAGATTGTACGCAAGCAAGGAAGGCACCGGAAGAGACAAGGTGTTGGTTTTGAACGAAAGTTCAATGCCAATGGAGTCGAGTGGGAAGAAGATCAATACCCCAAGACAGAGTTTGTTTCTCAACAAGAGAAGTATGATCCTACTTCCTTCAAGGGGACACAAACTCAATATGATCTTCCACCTCAAGACTACAAGCAAAAAGGCAAGGACAAGCTTCAAGAGGAAATTGATGCATTTGAAGAAGCTCCTAAGACCTTAGTCAAGTGGATTCCCAAGACTACTTCAAAGTTCCACTTCATCAAGTACGACTACAACTCCAAGGATTCCCATCAAGATGGTGTGGATCCAAAAGAAGAATAACTAGAGAGTTCTTGAGGGTGACTCCGCCAACATACTTCACTCTTATCATTTTGGCAAGAACAAGTGCAATCAACTTCCACATCTTGCACTAGTTCAAGGAGTCACAAACCCTCTTGTTGGTAAGTCAAGGGACAAGGTAACCTAAAAGATTTCATAAACATCATCTTGTGTGTGTATCACTCTATGTCTATGGATATACTTGCTTGTTCCTTGTGGGACTAACCCATGTAGGTATTGAAAGTGCAATCCACTCAAAAGGATAGCTCCAAGTGATCTACATCAACATTGAGCATCCACATCTTCAACATCTACATGAAGTCATCATCGACAAAACCCAAGGTTAGTTCATCCCTCTTAGGGGGGGATATCACATCTAGGGGGAGCTTTACTCTAAGATTTGAGCTAAAGCAACTCTAATGATGTGAACACAACAATGCTTTATGTAAAAATGGTAACCCCACTTGAGCTTAAACGATGAGTATGACCTATGATCAAATGTTCTCATTTGACTCCTATGGCAATATACTCATATATAGATGACCTAGTCATCGCCAATTGCTTGATAGATGCTAGAATTGGTTGTGCATGCTTTGTCACATATTTCAATTGCCATTTTATTATGTGAGCATGTTGGTTGCATATTTTACTCATTCAAGGACATCCACTTGTTGTTTTGATTGTTTGGCTTTATATTTTTATTTGCCAAGTGGATGGACAAGAATGCCTAAGAACCTTCTCTAGCTATCTATGCTTTTCTCGTCTCAAACTCTATTCATGCTACATCACAAAATTGATCAAGTCAGATTCGAACCACTCTGTGTGAGGAGCACTCGGAGTCCCCGATTCGTCATAGGCTTAAACTTCCAAAACCTCTTTGTGATTCTCGGTCTGACCGATACCCCACTTTCGGTCTTACCGAGATCATTAAGTCGATCTATGTTTTCGATCTCGGTGCAACCGATTTGAGCCTTTCGGTCACACCGAGTTGCAATAACTGTATACAGTTTTGCATCTCGGTGCCACCGAGTTGTTCCACTCGGTCACACCGACAGGGTCGGGCTATATATAGACACGGGCAAAAATTTGGAAATTTCTCCGAACCCCTTCGCCCGCGCCATAGCTCGCTCTGCCGACGTGGTCTCCGGATCGTCTCCTCGCCGCCAGCCACCTCCAGTCGCAGGTCTCTGTCGCCGTCAACGGGAAGCAACCCCGCCGTTGTCGCCGTAGCGAGTCTCCGCCGAACTAGGGTGTGGACTCGATCTTTGTGCTATTCCCCAATCCGATTCCTAGCACATTGTGATCATATTGATTCTAGCCACGTTTGATAAACTTCTATCCAGTCAATGAACTCATAGATTAGGTTTGATTCGAAAATTTTAGGGTTAGGTTTCCGCCGAAACCATCTCCGACCCACCGAGTTGAAAAACTCGGTCCCACCGATTTGGCTTATGCCATTGCACAAGTGAGACTCGGTCTGACCGATTTTGGAACTTTGTGAAACCCTAGCAGTCTCGGTGCCACCGAACTGTGACTCGGTCTGACCGAGTTCACTAGTTTAGGTTCCAAAAACTGCTTCGGTATCACCGAGTTTAGAAATCGGTAGATCCGAAATGCTTTCTGTGGGAAACTAAAACTAAGTTTTTGAATCATTCTTTTGCAAAAACCTCTGCATTTTGTGATGCTCATCCACTCTACCTCATCTATAAACTATTCACAGGGTCAGCAGTCAGCTTGTTCATCATGTCAGACCAAAGTGATAGCCAGAACATGTCAGAGCAGCCAGTGCAAATGAGTGAGGGCACTAGTCCCTCCAGTTCCTCAGATGATGGCAGCAGGAGCACCCCTAGCAACCTGCCAAAAGCTGCCACAAGACAAAGGAAGAAGAGAACCTCAGAATCAGAGGATGAGGACTATGTGGCAGAGGAGGAAGCAACTTCCAAGAGAGTTGTGCTCAAGAAGGAATATGGCTCAGCTGCAGCCATCAAGCCAGGCATGCACAAAAAGGCACCTGCTAGAAGAGTTCCTACCTCCAAGCCTAGGAAGGCTGTGCCTGAGGAAACTATGAAGTTCACTATGGAATCTGAAGAAGAAGAAATTGGCCAGGGCAAGAAAAAGAAGAGAGCTAGAACTACCACTGCCAGAGTTATTGGCAAGCCCTCTATGAGGAGAGATTCTTCTGATGAAGAGGAAGAAGAGGAAGAGGATGCTGCACTAGCACCTAAGGCACCCAAGCTGATGGGTGATGCTATCAAGTCAGGGGCTACTGCATCTAAGCCCAAGGAAGCACCTAAGGATGCATCAAAGGCCAAGACAGCTCCAAAAAGGAATACTAGGAGCATCCCAGCTGCTGAGAAGAACAAGGCCCCAGTGCCTGACAATGCAGAAGAAGAGGAAGGCCAAGTGCTGAGAAAGTTGAAGCCCAAGATCCCAGACCACAATGATGCTCATCCCGTGGCTGAGGATATGAAGATCAGAAGAGACTCTGGGCTGAGAAACTGGAGAGCAGAGGATCCCTATGCTACCAGGAGGAGGACTGCTGTTGACTACAGGTTCCACACTAAGGAACAGCAGGACTTCTATGAGACAGTCTTATTGGACAAGAAGCCAATTGTGTGTGATATGAGATGGGTCGACTGGAAATACATCAAAGAAAACGAAGAGCATTATCCTGGAGTGCAAGACAGCTTCAAGGCATGTGGAGTAGCAGACTTTGTTGGGCAGAAGCTCACAAAGTGTAATGAAGAGCTGATCGTGCAGTTCTACTCCACATCACATTTTTATCCAGATGGGAGAATTGTTTGGATGTCTGAAGGTACGAGGTACCAATCAACAGTTGCTGAGTGGGCACATCTTATCAATGCCCCAGAGGAAAATGAGGATGACTTGGACATTTATGCCAAGAAGAAGATGGACCACAACTCCATGTCTAACATGTACAAAGAGATCCCAAACAAGGCACTTGACACTTTCAAGTTTGGATCAGTACACTATCTTCTGTCAGGGCTGCCAACCATCAATTGGATACTGAGGCACACCTTGTTGCCCAAGTCAGGTGATCACAAGATGATCAGAGGCCATGCAATCAACTTGCTTCATATCTTTGATGTGCCACAGAAATTCAAAGTCATGAGCCTTATGATAGAAACAATCAAGAGGACTACAGCAGACCAGAAGAGGAGCTGTGGATATGCCCCTCAGATCCAGGAACTGATCAACTCCAAGATGGGCACAGGCATATACCTTTTGGATAAGGAACATCTGCCTATTCATCCTGATTTTGAAGATAATGAAGTTGTGATGAACAAAGATGAACCATCTTCAGCCCATGCACAAGCACAGCAGGAGAAGGCAAGGAAGGAGAAAGCTACAAAGATGCCAACTCAAGAAGAGGCATCTGAATACTTCTTGAAAACCAAGCAAGAGCAGCTCAGTTACTTGATTGCATCCACCCTAAGGATAGAGAAAGGATTGGCCACCCTCAATCAGAATCAGGAGAGCTTAGAGAGAATCGTAGAACAAAAGTTCTATGACCTGGATGTCAAAGTGACAGAGATTCAGTCTGCAGTGGAGCAACTTCAAGATGATATGCAGGAGAGGAAAGGGAAGACAACCACTGATGCATTTGCCAGAGTGCCACGAGCTCAGAGGTCCAGTGCAGTGCCAGTTCTTGACACAAGAGCCACCGCCTCAGCTCCAGCCACAGCACCAGCCCAACCAGCTCCAGCATCTACCTCAGCTCCAGCTCCAACCACGTCTATGGAAGCCTTCGTCCTTGGAGTGATCCAGACTCCACCACCACCAGAAGATCAAGCCTGAGTGTCGATTTAGCACTATGCATTTTCTAGGAACTTTTTGGTAACTTGTTGTCAAAGGGGGAGAAAAATGTATAGATCATAGGCTTCGAGAGAGAGAGAGAGAGTGTTGCCTTTTCCTCTCTTGCTTTATTTGGTGGTTTTTCAAACATTATTTGCTTTTGGTCGAGATACTTTGATATGCTTGTGAGACATTGATGATCATGTGTTTGATCATAAGCTACACTTATGCATGCTTGATATATTTTATCTATCTTATGTGGTCATTCACTTTTCTTGGTGATGAGTGCATGTATTTCATTATTATCATTTTGAGCGCTCCACCAAGATGTATGTGACATGGAAGAGTAACCCATAATTCTAACTCCTTGTGCATTTGCAGTCCAAAGCAAATTTTATATATGCACAAATTTAGGGGGAGCTCTTACTTATCACATACTTCTCAAAGCGACGATGTAATTCATTCTTATTATCATTTGTCGAAGCTTTGATCTATATGTTGTCATCAATTACCAAAAAGGGGGAGATTGAAAGTGCAACTATCCCTAGGTGGTTTTGGTAATTCATAACAACATATAGCTCATTGAGCTAATGCTATTCCAACACAATTATTTCAGGTAAGCTCAATGATTGGCATGGCATGAATGGTGGAAGTGGAACCCTCAAAATGCTAAGGACAAAGGATTGGCTAAAGCTCAAGGCTCTTCATTTTACATTTTAGTGATCCAAGGTCACATTGAGTCCATAGGAAAAGCCAATACTATCAAGGAGGGATGAGGTGTTGCTTAATGAGCCCTTTTCTCTATGTGCTTAATGATATGCTCCAAAATCCTCAGCCACCTTCCCATATCCACATATGACCTAAACCCTAAGCCAAACTCGGTCCTACTGATTCTTTCTATCTGGCGCCACCGAGTTTCATATGTCATAAGCCACTGCCAAACCCTAGCAATTTGGTTCTACCGATAGGGATCTCGGTCTCACCGAGATGGGATTGCAACCTCTCTGTTTCCTTTTCGTAACTTTTCGGTCACACCGAAAGAGCGGATCGGTCCCACTAAGATTGCAATGTAAACTCTCTGTTTCCCTTTTGTAACTTTTCAGTCTCACCGAAAGAGCAAATTGGTCCCACCGAGTTTGCCTGACCAACTCTCTGGTTAGCTAATTACCAAATCGGTCTCACCGAGTTTGTGTAATCGGTCTCACCGAGATTACGTTATGCCCAAACCCTAACCATATCGGTCCTACCGAGTTGCATGTCAGTCCCACCGAAAATCTCTAAGGGTCATTAGGTTTACTATTTCGATCCGACCGAGTTTGTTGATTCGGTCCCACCGAGATTGGTAAATTGTGTGTAACGGTTGGATTTTAAGTGGAGGCTATATATACCCATCCACCTCCTCTTCATTCGTGGAGAGAGCCATCAGAACACATCTACACTTCCAACCCATATGTTCTGAGAGAGAACTACCTACCCTTGTGTTGAGGCCAAGATATTCCATTCCTACCATATGAATCTTGATCTCTAGCCTTCCCCAAGTTGCTTTCCACTCAAATCTTCTTTCCACCAAATCCAAATCCTGTGAGAGAGAGTTGAGTGTTGGGGAGACTATCATTTGAAGCACAAGAGCAAGGAGTTCATCATCAACACACCATTTGTTACTTCTTGGAGAGTGGTGTCTCCTAGATTGGCTAGGTGTCACTTGGGAGCCTCCGACAAGATTGTGGAGTTGAACCAAGGAGTTTGTAAGGGCAAGGAGATCGCCTACTTCGTGAAGATCTACCGCTAGTGAGGCAAGTCCTTCGTGGGCGATGGCCATGGTGGGATAGACAAGGTTGCTTCTTCGTGGACCCTTCGTGGGTGGAGCCCTCCGTGGACTCGCGCAACCGTTACCCTTCGTGGGTTGAAGTCTCCATCAACGTGGATGTAGGATAGCACCACCTATCCGAACCACGAGAAAAACATCCGTGTCTCCAATTGCGTTTGAATTCTCCAAACCCTTCCCTTTACATTCTTGCAAGTTGCATGCTTACTTTCCGCTACCTATATACTCTTTGCATGCTTGCTTGAATTGTGTGATGATTGCTTGACTTGTCCTAAAGTTGCTAAAATCTGCCAAGAACTAAAATTGGGAAAAGGTTAAGTTTTTATTTTTTCAAGTAGTCTAATCACCCCCCCTCTAGACATACTTCCGATCCTACACGAACTCTAACAGATTTGGTTAACGCCATGTTAGACACATCGGGTCTTTCCAAGGAATGGTGAGGGGAGGCGCTAATGACTACGTGTCATGTCCTAAACCGAGTTCCCACAAAGCATAAGACCATGACTCCACTTGAGGAATGGGAAAGGAAAAGGTTGAAACTCTCTTACCTACGTTCTTGGGGTTGTTTGGCGAAAGTCAATATACGAATTCCCAAGAAGCACAAGCTTGGACCAAAAACCGTGGATTGTATTCTTCTGGGCTATGCTTTTCATAGCATTGGCTATAGATTTTTGATAATAAAATCTGAGGTATCTGACATGCATGTTGGTACGATTATGGAGTCTAATGATGCAACTTTCTTTGAGGACATATTTCCTATGAAGGATATGTCAAGTTCATCAAATCAGGAGATACATATTCCATCTAGTGAGGAACTCACTGTAATTCCTGAACCCACCATTGCTATGGAACACGTTGAGAATCCTGTTGAGGGTGACAATGAAACTCCTATAAGGAGTAAGAGACAGAGGACTGCAAAGTCCTTTGGTGATGATTTCATTGTGTACGTTGTGGATGACACACCCAGGACTATTTCAGAATCCTATGCATCTCCTGATGTTGACTACTGGAAGGAAGCTGTTCGTAGCGAGATGGATTCCATCTTAGCTAACGGAACCTGGGAGATCACTGACCGTCCTTATGGGTGCAAACCTGTAGGATGTAAGTGGGTGTTCAAGAAGAAGCTTAGACCTGATGGTACGATTGAAAAGTACAAGGCACGGCTTGTGGCTAAGGTTTATACCCAGAAAGAAGGTGAAGACTTCTTTGATACTTACTCACCCGTGGCTAGACTGACCACAATTCGGGTGCTACTATCACTGGCTGCCTCACATGGTCTTCTCGTTCATCAAATGGACGTTAAGACGGATTTCCTCAATGGAGAGTTGAAGGAGGAAATTTACATGGATCAGCCAGATGGTTTTGTAATACCTGGTCAAGAAGGAAAGGTGTGCAAGTTATTAAAGTCTTTATATGGCCTTAAACAAGCTCCTAAGGAGTGGCATGAGAAGTTCGAAAGAACATTAACTGCTGCCGGCTTTGTAGTAAATGATGGTCACAAGTGTGTGTACTATCGCCATGGTGGGGGCGAAGGAATTATTCTTTGTCTGTATGTCGACGACATATTGATCTTTGGAACCAAACTTGATTTAATCAAGGAGGTTAAGGATTTCTTATCTCGCTGTTTTGAGATGAAGGATCTAGGAGTAGCTGATGTTATCTTAAACATCAAGCTGTTGAGAGATGAGAATGGTGGAATCACACTGCTTCAGTCTCACTATGTGGAAAAGGTCTTGAGTCGTTTTGGGTATAGCGACTGCACACCTTCTCCAACTCCATATGATGCTAGTGTGTTGCTTCGAAAGAATCGACGGATTGCTAGAGTGTTGGGGAACGTAGTAATTTCAAAAAAATTCCTACGCACACACAAGATCATGGTGATGCGCAACGAGAGGGGAGAGTGTTGTCTACGTACCCTCGTAGACCGACTGCGGAAGAGTTGACGCAACGTAGAGGAAGTAGTCGTACGTCTTCCTGATCCGACCGATCCAAGCACCGTTACTCCGGCACCTCCGAGTTCTTAGCACAAGTACAACTCGATCACGCTCCCCGGGCTCCGATCCAGCAAAGCTTCGGGGATGAGTTCCGTCAGCACAACGGCGTGGTGACGATGATGATGTTCTACCGACGCAGGGCTTCTCCTAAGCACTACAACGGTACGACCGAGGTGGAATATGGTGGAGGGGGGCACCGCACACGGCTAAGGAGCGATCACCAGGATCAACTTGTGTGTCCTAGGGTGTCCCCTTGCCCCCGTATATAAAGGAGCAAGGGGAGGTCGGCCGGCCCTATGGGGCGCGCCAAGTGGAGGGCGAGTCCTCCTCCTAGTGGGAGTAGGACTCCCCTTTCCTAGTCTAATTAGGAAACTTAAGGGGGAAGGAAAGAGAGGGAGAGGGAGAAGGAAAGAGGGGCCGTGACCCCCCCCCCCTCCCTAGTCCAATTCGGACTCCCCATGGGGGGGCGCCACCTCCTGGGCTGCTGCCCTCTCTCTCCCCTCAGGCCCAATAAGGCCCATTACTTCCCGGGGGGTTCCGGTAACCCCTCCGGCACTCCAGTTTTATCCGAAATCACCCGGAACACTTCCGGTGTCCGAATATAGTCATCCAATATATCAATCTTTATGTCTCGACCATTTCGAGACTCCTCGTCATGTCCGTGATCACATCCGGGACTCCGAACTAACTTCGGTACATCAAAATGCATAAACTCATAATAATTGTCATCGTAACGTTAAGCGTGCGGACCCTACGGTTTGAGAACAATATAGACATGACTGAGACAAATCTCCAGTCAATAACCAATAGTGGGACCTGGATGCCCATATTGGCTCCTACATATTCTATGAAGATCTTTATCGGTCAGACCGCATAACAACATACGTTGTTCCCTTTGTCATCGGTATGTTACTTGCCCGAGATTCGATCGTCGGTATCCAATACCTAGTTCAATCTCGTTACCAGCAAGTCTCTTTACTCGTTCCGTAATACATCATCTCGCAACTAACTCATTAGTTGCAATGCTTGCAAGGCTTATGTGATGTGCATTACCGAGAGGGCCCAGAGATACCTCTCCGACAATCAGAGTGACAAATCCTAATCTCGAAATACGCCAACCCAACATCTACCTTTGGAGACACCTGTAGAGCACCTTTATAATCACCCATTTACGTTGTGACGTTTGGTTGCACACAAAGTGTTCCTCCGGCAAACGGGAGTTGCATAATCTCATAGTCATAGGAACATGTATAAGTCATGAAGAAAGCAATAGCAACATACTAAACGATCGGGTGCTAAGCTAATGGAATGGGTCATGTCAATCAGATCATTCATCTAATGATGTGATCTTGTTAATCAAATAACAACTCTTTGTTCATGGTTAGGAAACATAACCATCTTTGATTAACGAGCTAGTCAAGTAGAGGCTATGGGCAGCCCTAGGCCTCACTATATATAGGGGAGAGGGAGGAGGGTGCGCCCCCTCTAGGGTTCCCACCCCTAGGGGGGGGGCAGCCCTAGATGGGAAAGGGGAGGCGGCCAAGGGGAGGAATCCCTCCTCCCCAAGGCACCTAGGAGGTGCCTTCCCCTCCTAGGACTCTTCCTTTTAGGGTTTCCCCACCCTAGGCGCATGGGCCCTAGGGGGAAGTGGCGCCCCAGCCCACTTTGGGCTGGATCCCTTCCCACTTCAGCCCATGGGGCCCTCCGGGATAGGTGGCCCCACCCGGTGGACCCCCGGGACCCTTCCGGTGGTCCCGGTACAATACCGATGACCCCGAAACTTGTCCCGATGGCCGAAATAGGACTTCCTATATATAAATCTTTACCTCCGGACCATTCCGGAACTCCTCGTGACGTCCGGGATCTCATCCGGGACTCCGAACAACATTCGGTAAGCACATACAAACTTCCTTTATAACCCTAGCGTCATCGAACCTTAAGTGTGTAGACCCTACGGGTTCGGGAGACATGCAGACATGACCGAGACGTTCTCCGGTCAATAACCAACAGCGGGATCTGGATACCCATGTTGGCTCCCACATGTTCCACGATGATCTCATCGGATGAACCACGATGTCAAGGACTTAATCAATCCCGTATACAATTCCCTTTGTCTATCGGTACGATACTTGCCCGAGATTCGATCGTCGGTATCCCGATACCTTGTTCAATCTCGTTACCGGCAAGTCTCTTTACTCGTTCTGTAACACATCATCCCATGATCAACTCCTTGATCGCATTGTGCACATTATGATGATGTCCTACCGAGTGGGCCCAGAGATACCTCTCCGCTTACACGGAGTGACAAATCCCAGTCTTGATTCGCGCCAACTCAACAGACACTTTCGGAGATACCTGTAGTGTACCTTTATAGCCACCCAGTTACGTTGTGACGTTTGGCACACCCAAAGCACTCCTACGGTATCCGGGAGTTGCACAATCTCATGGTCTAAGGAAAATATACTTGACATTAGAAAAGCTTTAGCACACGAACTACACGATCTTGTGCTATGCTTAGGATTGGGTCTTGTCCATCACATCATTCTCCTAATGATGTGATCCCGTTATCAACGACATCCAATGTCCATGGTCAGGAAACCGTAACCATCTATTGATCAACGAGCTAGTCAACTAGAGGCTTACTAGGGACATGGTGTTGTCTATGTATCCACACATGTATCTGAGTTTCCTATCAATACAATTCTAGCATGGATAATAAACGATTATCATGAACAAGGAAATATAATAATAACTAATTTATTATTGCCTCTAGGGCATATTTCCAACAGTGAGATGGAGTAGTTTTCAATGGTGAACATCGTTATGTTGATCATATCTACTATATGATTCACGCTCGACCTTTCGGTCTCCGTGTTCCGAGGCCATATCTGCATATGCTAGGCTCGTCAAGTATAACCCGAGTATTCTGCGTGTGCAAAACTGGCTTGCACCCGTTGTAGATGGACGTAGAGCTTATCACACCCGATCATCACGTGGTGTCTGGGCACGACGAACTTTGGCAGTGGTGCATACTCAGGGAGAACACTTCTTGATAATTTAGTGAGAGATCATCTTATAATGCTACCGTCAATCAAAGCAGGATAAGATGCATAAAAAGATAAACATCACATGCAATCAATATAAGTGATATGATATGGCCATCATCATCTTGTGCTTGTGATCTCCATCTCCGAAGCACCGTCATGATCACCATCGTCACCGGCTCGACATCTTGATCTCCATCATAGCATCATTGTCGTCTCGCCAATCTTATGCTTCCATGACTATCGCTACCGCTTAGTGATAAAGTAAAGCATTACAGCGCGATTGCATTGCATACAATAAAGCGACAACCATATGGCTCCCGCCAGTTGCCGATAACTCGGTTACAAAACATGATCATCTCATACAATAAAATTTAGCATCATGTCTTGACCATATCACATCACAACATGCCCTGCAAAAACAAGTTAGACGTCCTCTACTTTGTTGTTGCAAGTTTTACGTGGCTGCTACGGGCTTAAGTAAGAACCAATCTCACCTACGCATCAAAACCACAACGATAGTTTGTCAAGTTGGTGCTGTTTTAACCTTCGAAAGGACCGGGCGTAGCCACACTCGGTTCAACTACAGTTGGAGAAACTGTCGCCCGCAAGCCACCTCTGTGCAAAGCACGTCGGGAGAACCGGTCTCGCGTAAGCGTACGCGTAATGTTGGTCCGGGTCGCTTCGTCCAACAATACCGGCGAACCAAAGTATGACATGCTGGTAAGCAGTATGACTTATATCGCCCAAAACTCACTTGTGTTCTACTCGTGCATATAACATCAACACATAAAACCTAGGCTCGGATGCCACTGTTGGGGAGCGTAGTAATTTCAAAAAATTTCCTACGCACACACAAGATCATGGTGATGCCTAGCAACGAGAGGGGAGAGTGTTGTCTACGTACCCTCGTAGACCAACTGCGGAAGCGTTGACGCAACGTAGAGGAAGTAGTCATACGTCTTCCCGATACGACCGATCCAAGCACCGTTACTCCGGCACCTCCGAGTTCTTAGCACACGTACAGCTCGATGACGCTCCCCGGGCTCCGATCCAGCAAAGCTTCGGGGATGAGTTCCGTCAGCACAACGGCGTGGTGATGATAATGATGTTCTACCGACGCAGGGCTTCGCCTAAGCACTACAACGGTACGACCGAGGTGGAATATGGTGGAGGGGGGCACCGCACACGGCTAAGGAGCGATCACCAAGATCAACTTGTGTGTCCTAGGGTGCCCCCTTGCCCTCGTATATAAAGGAGCAAGGGGAGGCCGGCCGGCCCTATGGGGCGCGCCAAGTGGAGGGGAAGTCCTCCTCCTAGTGGGAGTAGGACTCCCCTTTCCTAGTCCAATTAGGAAACTTAAGGGGGAAGGAAAGAGAGGGAGAGGGAGAGGGAAACAGGGGCCGCGCCCCCCCTCCCTAGTCCAATTCGGACTCCCCATGGGGGGGCGCGCCACCTCCTGGGCTGCTGCCCTCTCTCTCCCCTCAGGCCCAATAAGGCCCATTACTTCCCCGGGGGGTTCCGGTAACCCCTTCGGCACTCCGGTTTTATCCGAAATCACCCGGAACACTTCCGGTGTCCGAATATAGTCATCCTATATATCAATCTTTATGTCTCGACCATTTCGAGACTCCTCGTCATGTCCGTGATCACATCCGGGACTCCGAACTAACTTCGCTACATCAAAATGCTTAAACTCATAATAACTGTCATCGTAACGTTAAGCGTGCGGACCCTACGGTTCGAGAACAATGTAGACATGACTGAGACAAATCTCCAGTCAATAACCAATAGCGGGACCTGGATGCCCATATTGGCTCCTACATATTCTACGAAGATCTTTATCGGTCAGACCGCATAACAACATACATTGTTCCCTTTGTCATCGGTATGTTACTTGCCCGAGATTCGATCGTCGGTATCCAATACCTAGTTCAATCTCGTTACCGGCAAGTCTCTTTACTCATTCCGTAATACATCATCTCGCAACTAACTCATTAGTTGCAATGCTTGCAAGTCTTATGTGATGTGCATTACCGAGAGGGCCCAGAGATACCTCTCCGACAATCGGAGTGACAAATCCTAATCTCGAAATACGCCAACCCAACATCTACCTTTGGAGACACCTGTAGAGCACCTTTATAATCACCCATTTACGTTGTGACGTTTGGTTGCACACAAAGTGTTCCTCCGGCAAACGGGAGTTGCATAATCTCATAGTCATAGGAACATGTATAAGTCATGAAGAAAGCAATAGCAACATACTAAACGATCGGGTGCTAAGCTAATGGAATGGGTCATGTCAATCAGATCATTCATCTAATGATGTGATCTCGTTAATCAAATAACAACTCTTTGTTCATGGTTAGGAAACATAACCATCTTTGATTAATGAGCTAGTCAAGTAGAGGCATACTAGTGACACTCTGTTTGTCTATGTATTCACACATGTATTATGTTTCCGGTTAATACAATTCTAGCATGAATAATAAACATTTATCATGATATAAGGAAATAAATAATAACTTTATTATTGCCTCTAGGGCATATTTCCTTCAGTCTCCCACTTGCACTAGAGTCAATAATCTAGATTACACAGTAATGATTCTAACACCCATGGAGCCTTGGTGCTGATCATGTTTTGCTCGTGGAAGAGGCTTAGTCAACGGGTCTGCAACATTCAGATCCCTATGTATCTTGCAAATCTCTATGTCTCCCACCTGGACTAGATCCCGGATGGAATTGAAGCGTCTCTTGATGTGTTTGGTTCTCTTGTGAAATCTGGATTCCTTTGCCAAGGCAATTGCACCAGTATTGTCACAAAAGATTTTCATTGGACCCGATGCACTAGGTATGACACCTAGATCGGATATGAACTCCTTCATCCAGACTCCTTCGTTTGCTGCTTCCGAAGCAGCTATGTACTCCGCTTCACATGTAGATCCCGCCACAACGCTTTGTTTAGAACTGCACCAACTGACAGCTCCACCGTTTAATGTAAACACGTATCCGGTTTGCGGTTTAGAATCGTCCGGATCAGTGTCAAAGCTTGCATCAACGTAACTGTTTACGATGAGCTCTTTGTCACCTCCATATACGAGAAACATATCCTTAGTCCTTTTCAGGTACTTCAGGATGTTCTTGACCGCTGTCCAGTGATCCACTCCTGGATTACTTTGGTACCTCCCTGCTAAACTTATAGCAAGGCACACATCAGGTCTGGTACACATCATTGCATACATGATAGAGCCTATGGCTGAAGCATAGGGAACATCTTTCATTTTCTCTCTATCTTCTGCAGTGGTCGGGCATTGAGTCCGACTCAACTTCACACCTTGTAACACAGGCAAGAACCCTTTCTTTGCTTGATCCATTTTGAACTTCTTCAAAATCTTGTCAAGGTATGTGCTTTGTGAAAGTCCAATTAAGCGTCTTGATCTATCTCTATAGATCTTTATCCCTAATATGTAAGCAGCTTCACCGAGGTCTTTCATTGAAAAACTCTTATTCAAGTATCCCTTTATGCTATCCAGAAATTCTATATCATTTCCAATCAGTAATATGTCATCCACATATAATATCAGAAATGCTACAGAGCTCCCACTCACTTTCTTGTAAATACAGGCTTCTCCGAAAGTCTGTATAAAACCAAATGCTTTGATCACACTATCAAAGCGTTTATTCCAACTCCGAGAGGCTTGCACCAGTCCATAAATGGATCGCTGGAGCTTGCACACTTTGTTAGCTCCCTTTGGATCGACAAAACCTTCCGGTTGCATCATATACAACTCTTCTTCCAGAAATCCATTCAGGAATGCAGTTTTGACATCCATCTGCCAAATTTCATAATCATAAAATGCGGCAATTGCTAACATGATTCGGACAGACTTAAGCATCGCTACGGGTGAGAAGGTCTCATCATAGTCAATCCCTTGAACTTGTCGAAAACCTTTTGCGACAAGTCGAGCTTTGTAGACAGTAACATTACCGTCAGCGTCAGTCTTCTTCTTGAAGATCCATTTATTCTCAATTGCTTGCCGACCATCGGGCAAGTCAACCAAAGTCTAGACTTTGTTCTCATACATGGATCCCATCTCAGATTTCATGGCTTCAAGCCATTTTGCGGAATCTGGGCTCACCATCGCTTCTTCATAGTTCATAGGTTCATCATGATCTAGTAGCATGACTTCCAGAATAGGATTACCGTACCACTCTGGCGCGGATCTTACTCTGGTTGATCTACGAGGTTCAGTAGTATCTTGTTCTGAAGTTTCATGATCATTATCATTAGCTTCCTCACTAATCGGTGTAGGTGTCGCAGAAACAGGTTTCTGTGATGTACTACTTTCCAATAAGGGAGCAGGTACAGTTACCTCGTCAAGTTCTACTTTACTCCCACTCACTTCTTTCGAGAGAAACTCCTTCTCTAGAAAGGATTCATTCTTAGCAACGAATGTCTTGCCTTCAGATCTGTGATAGAAGGTGTACCCAACAGTCTCCTTTGGGTATCCTATGAAGACACATTTCTCCGATTTGGGTTCGAGCTTATCAGGTTGAAGCTTTTTCACATAAGCATCGCAGCCCCAAACTTTAAGGAACGACAACTTTGGTTTCTTGCCAAACCATAGTTCATAAGGCGTCGTTTCAACGGATTTTGATGGTGCCCTATTTAACGTGAATGCGGGCGTCTCTAAAGCATAACCCCAAAATGATAGCGGTAAATCAGTAAGAGACATCATAGATCGCACCATATCTAGTAAAGTACGATTACAACGTTCGGACACACCATTACGCTGTGGTGTTCCGGGTGGCGTGAGTTGTGAAACTATTCCGTATTGTTTCAAATGTACACCAAACTCGTAACTCAAATATTCTCCTCCACGATCAGATCGTAGAAACTTTATTTTCTTGTTACGATGATTTTCAACTTCACTCTGAAATTCTTTGAACTTTTCAAATGTTTCAGACTTGTGTTTCATTAAGTAGATATACCCATATCTGCTTAAGTCATCTGTGAAGGTGAGAAAATAACGATATCCGCCACGAGCCTCAATATTCATCGGACCACATACATCTGCATGTATGATTTCCAACAAATCTGTTGCTCTCTCCATAGTACTGGAGAACGGTGTTTTAGTCATCTTGCCCATGAGGCACGGTTCGCAACTACCAAGTGATTCATAATCAAGTGGTTCCAAAAGTCCATCAGTATGGAGTTTCTTCATGCGCTTTATACCGATATGACCTAAACGGCAGTGCCACAAATAAGTTGCACTATCATTATCAACTCTGCATCTTTTGGCTTCAACATTATGAATATGTGTGTTACTACTATCGAGATTCATCAAAAATAGACCACTCTTCAAAGGTGCATGACCATAAAAGATATTACTCATATAAATAGAACACCCATTATTCTCTGATTTAAATGAATAACTGTCTCGCATCAAACAAGATCCAGATATAATGTTCATGCTCAACGCTGGCACCAAATAACAATTATTTAGGTCTAATACTAATCCCGAAGGTAGATGTAGAGGTAGCGCGCCAACCGCGATCACATCGACTTTGGAACCATTTCCCACGCGCATCGTCACCTCGTCCTTTGCCAGTGTTCGCTTAATCTGTAGTCCCTGTTTCGAGTTGCAAATATTAGCAACAGAACCAGTATCAAATACCCAGCTGCTACTGTGAGCTCTAGTAAGGTACACATCAATAACATGTATATCACATATACCTTTGTTCACCTTGCCATCCTTCTTATCCGCCAAATACTTGGGGCAGTTCCGCTTCCAGTGACCAGTCTGCTTGCAGTAGAAGCACTCAGTTTCAGGCTTACGTCCAGACTTGGGTTTCTTCTCTTGAGTAGCAACTTGCTTGCCGTTCTTTTTGAAGTTCCCCTTCTTCTTCCCTTTGCCCTTTTTCTTGAAACTAGTGGTCTTGTTGACCATCAACACTTGATGCTCCTTCTTGATTTCTACCTCCGCAGCTTTCAGCATTGCGATTAGCTTGGGAATAGTCTTATTCATCCCTTGCATATTATAGTTCATCACGAAGCTCTTGTAGCTTGGTGGCAGTGATTGGAGAATTATGTCAATGACGCAATCATCTGGAAGATTAACTCCCAATTGAATCAAGTGATTATTATACCCAGACATTTTGAGTATATGCTCACTGACAGAACTGTTCTCCTCCATCTTGCAGCTATAGAACTTATTGGAGACTTCATATCTCTCAATCCGGGCATTTGCTTGAAATATTAACTTCAACTCCTGGAACATCTCATATGCTCCATGACGTTCAAAACGTCGTTGAAGTCCCGATTCTAAGCCGTAAAGCATGGCACACTGAACTATCGAGTAGTCATCAGCTTTGCTCTGCCAGACGTTCATAACATCTGGTGTTGCTCTAGCAGCAGGCCTGGCACCCAGCGGTGCTTCCAGGACGTAATTCTTCTGTGCAGCAATGAGGATAATCCTCAAGTTACAGACCCAGTCCGTGTAATTGCTACCATCATCTTTCAACTTTGCTTTCTCAAGGAACGCATTAAAATTCAACGGAACAACAGCACGGGCCATCTATCTACAATCAAACATTCATAAGCAAGATACTATCAGGTACTAAGTTCATGATAAATTTAAGTTCAATTAATCAAATTACTTAAAGAACTCCCACTTAGATAGACATCCCTCTAATCCTCTAAGTGATCACGTGATCCAAATCAACTAAACCATAATCGATCATCACGTGAGTGTTGGGGAACGTAGCAGAAATTCAAAATTTTCTACGCATCACCAAGATCAATCCATGGAGTAATCTAGCAACGAGGGAAGGAGAGTGCATCTACATACCCTTGTAGATCGCTAAGCGGAAGCGTTCAAGAGAACAGGGTTGATGGAGTCGTACTCGTCGTGATCCAAATCACCGGAGATCCTAGTACCGAAAGGACGGCACCTCCGTGTTCAACACACGTACAGCCCGACGATGTCTCCCACGCCTTGATCCAGCAAGGAGAGAGGGAGAGGTTGAGGAAGACTCCATCCAGCAGAAGCACAACGGTGTGGTGGTGATGGAGGAGCATGGCAATCCTGCAGGGCTTCACCAAGCACCACGGGAGAGGAGGAGAAAGAGAGGGAGGGCTGCACCAACAGGGAGAGATCAAATCATGTGCTATGGGCAGCCCTAGGCCTCACTATATATAGGGGAGAGGGAGGAGGGTGCGCCCCCTCTAGGGTTCCCACCCCTAGGGGGGGCGGCAGCCCTAGATGGGAAAGGGGAGGCGGCCAAGGGGAGGAATCCCTCCTCCCCAAGGCACCTAGGAGGTGCCTTCCCCTCCTAGGACTCTTCCTTTTAGGGTTTCCCCACCCTAGGCGCATGGGCCCTAGGGGGAAGTGGCGCCCCAGCCCACTTTGGGCTGGATCCCTTCCCACTTCAGCCCATGGGGCCCTCCGGGATAGGTGGCCCCACCCGGTGGACCCCCGGGACCCTTCCGGTGGTCCCGGTACAATACCGATGACCCCGAAACTTGTCCCGATGGCCGAAATAGGACTTCCTATATATAAATCTTTACCTCCGGACCATTCCGGAACTCCTCGTGACGTCCGGGATCTCATCCGGGACTCCGAACAACATTCGGTAAGCACATACAAACTTCCTTTATAACCCTAGCGTCATCGAACCTTAAGTGTGTAGACCCTACGGGTTCGGGAGACATGCAGACATGACCGAGACGTTCTCCGGTCAATAACCAACAGCGGGATCTGGATACCCATGTTGGCTCCCACATGTTCCACGATGATCTCATCAGATGAACCACGATGTCAAGGACTTAATCAATCCCGTATACAATTCCCTTTGTCTATCGGTACGATACTTGCCCGAGATTCGATCGTCGGTATCCCGATACCTTGTTCAATCTCGTTACCGGCAAGTCTCTTTACTCGTTCTGTAACACATCATCCCATGATCAACTCCTTGATCGCATTGTGCACATTATGATGATGTCCTACCGAGTGGGCCCAGAGATACCTCTCCGCTTACACGGAGTGACAAATCCCAGTCTCGATTCGCGCCAACTCAACAGACACTTTCGGAGATACCTGTAGTGTACCTTTATAGCCACCCAGTTACGTTGTGACGTTTGGCACACCCAAAGCACTCCTACGGTATCCGGGAGTTGCACAATCTCATGGTCTAAGGAAAATATACTTGACATTAGAAAAGCTTTAGCATACGAACTACACGATCTTGTGCTATGCTTAGGATTGGGTCTTGTCCATCACATCATTCTCCTAATGATGTGATCCCGTTATCAACGACATCCAATGTCCATGGTCAGGAAACCGTAACCATCTATTGATCAACGAGCTAGTCAACTAGAGGCTTACTAGGGACATGGTGTTGTCTATGTATCCACACATGTATCTGAGTTTCCTATCAATACAATTCTAGCATGGATAATAAACGATTATCATGAACAAGGAAATATAATAATAACTAATTTATTATTGCCTCTAGGGCATATTTCCAACAGTGAGATGGAGTAGTTTTCAATGGTGAACATCGTTATGTTGATCATATCTACTATATGATTCACGCTCGACCTTTCGGTCTCCGTGTTCCGAGGCCATATCTGCATATGCTAGGCTCGTCAAGTATAACCCGAGTATTCTGCATGTGCAAAACTGGCTTGCACCCGTTGTAGATGGACGTAGAGCTTATCACACCCGATCATCACGTGGTGTCTGGGCACGACGAACTTTGGCAGTGGTGCATACTCAGGGAGAACACTTCTTGATAATTTAGTGAGAGATCATCTTATAATGCTACCGTCAATCAAAGCAGGATAAGATGCATAAAAAGATAAACATCACATGCAATCAATATAAGTGATATGATATGGCCATCATCATCTTGTGCTTGTGATCTCCATCTCCGAAGCACCGTCATGATCACCATCGTCACCGGCTCGACATCTTGATCTCCATCATAGCATCGTTGTCGTCTCGCCAATCTTATGCTTCCATGACTATCGCTACCGCTTAGTGATAAAGTAAAGCATTACAGCGCGATTGCATTGCATACAATAAAGCGACAACCATATGGCTCCCGCCAGTTGCCGATAACTCGGTTACAAAACATGATCATCTCATACAATAAAATTTAGCATCATGTCTTGACCATATCACATCACAACATGCCCTGCAAAAACAAGTTAGACGTCCTCTACTTTGTTGTTGCAAGTTTTACGTGGCTGCTACGGGCTTAAGTAAGAACCAATCTCACCTACGCATCAAAACCACAACGATAGTTTGTCAAGTTGGTGTTGTTTTAACCTTCGCAAGGACCGGGCGTAGCCACACTCGGTTCAACTACAGTTGGAGAAACTGTCGCCCGCAAGCCACCTCTGTGCAAAGCACGTCGGGAGAACCGGTCTCGCGTAAGCGTACGCGTAATGTTGGTCCGGGTCGCTTCGTCCAACAATACCGCCGAACCAAAGTATGACATGCTGGTAAGCAGTATGACTTATATCGCCCACAACTCACTTGTGTTCTACTCGTGCATATAACATCAACACATAAAACCTAGGCTCGGATGCCACTGTTGGGGAGCGTAGTAATTTCAAAAAAATTCCTACGCACACACAAGATCATGGTGATGCATAGCAATGAGAGGGGAGAGTGTTGTCTACGTACCCTCGTAGACCAACTGCGGAAGCGTTGACGCAATGTAGAGGAAGTAGTCATACGTCTTCCCGATCCGACCGATCCAAGCACCGTTACTCCGGCACCTCCGAGTTCTTAGCACACGTACAGCTCGATGACGCTCCCCGGGCTCCGATCCAGCAAAGCTTCGGGGATGAGTTCCGTCAGCACAACGGCGTGGTGATGATAATGATGTTCTACCGACGCAGGGCTTCGCCTAAGCACTACAACGGTACGACCGAGGTGGAATATGGTGGAGGGGGGCACCGCACACGGCTAAGGAGCGATCACCAAGATCAACTTGTGTGTCCTAGGGTGCCCCCTTGCCCTCGTATATAAAGGAGCAAGGGGAGGCCGGCCGGCCCTATGGGGCGCGCCAAGTGGAGGGGAAGTCCTCCTCCTAGTGGGAGTAGGACTCCCCTTTCCTAGTCCAATTAGGAAACTTAAGGGGGAAGGAAAGAGAGGGAGAGGGAGAGGGAAACAGGGGCCGCGCCCCCCC
>NC_041392.1:15802158-15832227 GCF_002162155.2 Triticum dicoccoides
TACTCCCCATGGGGGGGCGCGCCACCTCCTGGGCTGCTGCCCTCTCTCTCCCCTCAGGCCCAATAAGGCCCATTACTTCCCCGGGGGGTTCCGGTAACCCCTTCAGCACTCCGGTTTTATCCGAAATCACCCGGAACACTTCCGGTGTCCGAATATAGTCATCCTATATATCAATCTTTATGTCTCGACCATTTCGAGACTCCTCGTCATGTCCGTGATCACATCCGGGACTCCGAACTAACTTCGGTACATCAAAATGCATAAACTCATAATAACTGTCATCGTAACGTTAAGCGTGCGGACCCTACGGTTCGAGAACAATGTAGACATGACTGAGACAAATCTCCAGTCAATAACCAATAGCGGGACCTGGATGCCCATATTGGCTCCTACATATTCTACGAAGATCTTTATCGGTCAGACCGCATAACAACATACGTTGTTCCCTTTGTCATCGGTATGTTACTTGCCCGAGATTCGATCGTCGGTATCCAATACCTAGTTCAATCTCGTTACCGGCAAGTCTCTTTACTCATTCCATAATACATCATCTCGCAACTAACTCATTAGTTGCAATGCTTGCAAGTCTTATGTGATGTGCATTACCGAGAGGGCCCAGAGATACCTCTCCGACAATCGGAGTGACAAATCCTAATCTCGAAATACGCCAACCCAACATCTACCTTTGGAGACACCTGTAGAGCACCTTCATAATCACCCATTTACGTTGTGACGTTTGGTTGCACACAAAGTGTTCCTCCGGCAAATGGGAGTTGCATAATCTCATAGTCATAGGAACATGTATAAGTCATGAAGAAAGCAATAGCAACATACTAAACGATCGGGTGCTAAGCTAATGGAATGGGTCATGTCAATCAGATCATTCATCTAATGATGTGATCTCGTTAATCAAATAACAACTCTTTGTTCATGGTTCGGAAACATAACCATCTTTGATTAACGAGCTAGTCAAGTAGAGGCATACTAGTGACACTCTGTTTGTCTATGTATTCACACATGTATTATGTTTCCGGTTAATACAATTCTAGCATGAATAATAAACATTTATCATGATATAAGGAAATAAATAATAACTTTATTATTGCCTCTAGGGCATATTTCCTTCAGTCTCCCACTTGCACTAGAGTCAATAATCTAGATTACACAGTAATGATTCTAACACCCATGGAGCCTTGGTGCTGATCATGTTTTGCTCGTGGAAGAGGCTTAGTCAACGGGTCTGCAACATTCAGATCCGTATGTATCTTGCAAATCTCTATGTCTCCCACCTGGACTAGATCCCGGATGGAATTGAAGCGTCTCTTGATGTGTTTGGTTCTCTTGTGAAATCTGGATTCCTTTGCCAAGGCAATTGCACCAGTATTGTCACAAAAGATTTTCATTGGACCCGATGCACTAGGTATGACACCTAGATCGGATATGAACTCCTTCATCCAGACTCCTTCGTTTGCTGCTTCCGAAGCAGCTATGTACTCCGCTTCACATGTAGATCCCGCCACAACGCTTTGTTTAGAACTGCACCAACTGACAGCTCCACCGTTTAATGTAAACACGTATCCGGTTTGCGGTTTAGAATCGGCCGGATCAGTGTCAAAGCTTGCATAAACGTAACTGTTTACGATGAGCTCTTTGTCACCTCCATATACGAGAAACATATCCTTAGTCCTTTTCAGGTACTTCAGGATGTTCTTGACCGCTGTCCAGTGATCCACTCCTGGATTACTTTGGTACCTCCCTGCTAAACTTATAGCAAGGCACACATCAGGTCTGGTACACAGCATTGCATACATGATAGAGCCTATGGCTGAAGCATAGGGAACATCTTTCATTTTCTCTCTATCTTCTGCAGTGGTCGGGCATTGAGTCCGACTCAACTTCACACCTTGTAACACAGGCAAGAACCCTTTCTTTGCTTGATCCATTTTGAACTTCTTCAAAATCTTGTCAAGGTATGTGCTTTGTGAAAGTCCAATTAAGCGTCTTGATCTATCTCTATAGATCTTTATCCCTAATATGTAAGCAGCTTCACCGAGGTCTTTCATTGAAAAACTCTTATTCAAGTATCCCTTTATGCTATCCAGAAATTCTATATCATTTCCAGTCAGTAATATGTCATCCACATATAATATCAGAAATGCTACAGAGCTCCCACTCACTTTCTTGTAAATACAGGCTTCTCTGAAAGTCTGTATAAAACCAAATGCTTTGATCACACTATCAAAGCGTTTATTCCAACTCCGAGAGGCTTGCACCAGTCCATAAATGGATCGCTGGAGCTTGCACACTTTGTTAGCTCCCTTTGGATCGACAAAACCTTCCGGTTGCATCATATACAACTCTTCTTCCAGAAATCCATTCAGGAATGCAGTTTTGACATCCATCTGCCAAATTTCATAATCATAAAATGCGGCAATTGCTAACATGATTCGGACAGACTTAAGCATCGCTACGGGTGAGAAGGTCTCATCGTAGTCAATCCCTTGAACTTGTCGGAAACCTTTTGCGACAAGTCGAGCTTTGTAGACAGTAACATTACCGTCAGCGTCAGTCTTCTTCTTGAAGATCCATTTATTCTCAATTGCTTGCCGACCATCGGGCAAGTCAACCAAAGTCCAGACTTTGTTCTCATACATGGATCCCATCTCAGATTTCAAGGGTTCAAGCCATTTTGCGGAATCTGGGCTCACCATCGCTGCTTCATAGTTCGTAGGTTCATCATGATCTAGTAGCATGACTTCCAGAATAGGATTACTGTACCACTCTGGCGCGGATCTTACTCTGGTTGATCTACGAGGTTCAGTAGTATCTTGTTCTGAAGTTTCATGATCATTATCATTAGCTTCCTCACTAATCGGTGTAGGTGTCGCAGAAACAGGTTTCTGTGATGTACTACTTTCCAATAAGGGAGCAGGTACAGTTACCTCGTCAAGTTCTACTTTACTCCCACTCACTTCTTTCGAGAGAAACTCCTTCTCTAGAAAGGATCCATTCTTAGCAATGAATGTCTTGCCTTCAGATCTGTGATAGAAGGTGTACCCAACAGTCTCCTTTGGGTATCCTATGAAGACACATTTCTCCAATTTGGGTTCGAGCTTATCAGGTTGAAGCTTTTTCACATAAGCATCGCAGCCCCAAACTTTAAGGAACGACAACTTTGGTTTCTTGCCAAACCATAGTTCATAAGGCGTCGTTTCAACGGATTTTGATGGTGCCCTATTTAACGTGAATGCGGCCGTCTCTAAAGCATAACCCCAAAACGATAGCGGTAAATCAGTAAGAGACATCATAGATCGCACCATATCTAGTAAACTATGATTACGACGTTCGGACACACCATTACGCTGTGGTGTTCCGGGTGGCATGAGTTGTGAAACTATTTCGTATTGTTTCAAATGTACACCAAACTCGTAACTCAAATATTCTCCTCCACGATCAGATCGTAGAAACTTTATTTTCTTGTTACGATGATTTTCAACTTCACTCTGAAATTCTTTGAACTTTTCAAATGTTTCAGACTTGTGTTTCATTAAGTAGATATACCCATATCTGCTTAAGTCATCTGTGAAGGTGAGAAAATAACGATATCTGCCACGAGCCTCAATATTCATCGGACCACATACATCTGCATGTATGATTTCCAACAAATCTGTTGCTCTCTCCATAGTACCGGAGAACGGTGTTTTAGTCATCTTGCCCATGAGGCACGGTTCGCAACTACCAAGTGATTCATAATCAAGTGGTTCCAAAAGTCCATCAGTATGGAGTTTCTTCATGCGCTTTATACCGATATGACCTAAACGGCAGTGCCAAAAATAAGTTGCACTATCATTATCAACTCTGCATCTTTTGGCTTCAACATTATGAATATGTGTGTTACTACTATCGAGATTCATCAAAAATAGACCACTCTTCAAAGGTGCATGACCATAAAAGATATTACTCATATAAATAGAACACCCATTATTCTCTGATTTAAATGAATAACTGTCTCGCATCAAACAAGATCCAGATATAATGTTCATGCTCAACGCTGGCACCAAATAACAATTATTTAGGTCTAATACTAATCCCAAAGGTAGATGTAGAGGTAGCGTGCCAACCGCGATCACATCGACTTTGGAACCATTTCCCACGCGCATCGTCACCTCGTCCTTTGCCAGTGTTCGCTTAATCCGTAGTCCCTGTTTCGAGTTGCAAATATTAGCAACAGAACCAGTATCAAATACCCAGCTGCTACTGTGAGCTCTAGTAAGGTACACATCAATAACATGTATATCACATATACCTTTGTTCACCTTGCCATCCTTCTTATCCGCCAAATACTTGGGGCAGTTCCGCTTCCAGTGACCAGTCTGCTTGCAGTAGAAGCACTCAGTTTCAGGCTTACGTCCAGACTTGGGTTTCTTCTCTTGAGTAGCAACTTGCTTGCTGTTATTTTTGAAGTTCCCCTTCTTCTTCCCTTTGCCCTTTTTCTTGAAACTAGTGGTCTTGTTGACCATCAACACTTGATGCTCCTTCTTGATTTCTACCTCCGCAGCTTTCAGCATTGCGATTAGCTTGGGAATAGTCTTATTCATCCCTTGCATATTATAGTTCATCACGAAGCTCTTGTAGCTTGGTGGCAGTGATTGGAGAATTATGTCAATGACGCAATCATCTGGAAGATTAACTCCCAATTGAATCAAGTGATTATTATACCCAGACATTTTGAGTATATGCTCACTGACAGAACTGTTCTCCTCCATCTTGCAGCTATAGAACTTATTGGAGACTTCATATCTCTCAATCCGGGCATTTGCTTGAAATATTAACTTCAACTCCTGGAACATCTCATATGCTCCATGACGTTCAAAACGTCGTTGAAGTCCCGATTCTAAGCCGTAAAGCATGGCACACTGAACTATCGAGTAGTCATCAGCTTTGCTCTGCCAGACGTTCATAACATCTGGTGTTGCTCCAGCAGCAGGCCTGGCACCCAGCGGTGCTTCCAGGACGTAATTCTTCTGTGCAGCAATGAGGATAATCCTCAAGTTACGGACCCAGTCCGTGTAATTGCTACCATCATCTTTCAACTTTGCTTTCTCAAGGAACGCATTAAAATTCAATGGAACAACAACACGGGCCATCTATCTACAATCAAACATACATAAGCAAGATACTATCAGGTACTAAGTTCATGATAAGTTTAAGTTCAATTAATCAAATTACTTAAAGAACTCCCACTTAGATAGACATCCCTCTAATCCTCTAAGTGATCACGTGATCCAAATCAACTAAACCATAACCTATCATCACGTGAGTGTTCGGGAGCGTAGCAGAAATTCAAAATTTTCTACGCATCACCAAGATCAATCCATGGAGTAATCTAGCAACGAGGGAAGGAGAGTGCATCTACATACCCTTGTAGATCGCTAAGCGGAAGCGTTCAAGAGAACGGGGTTGATGGAGTCATACTCGTCGTGATCCAAATCACCGGAGATCCTAGTACCGAAAGGACGGCACCTCCGCGTTCAACACACGTACAGCCCGACGATGTCTCCCACGCCTTGATCCAGCAAGGAGAGAGGGAGAGGTTGAGGAAGACTCCATCCAGCAGCAGCACAACGGCGTGGTGGTGATGGAGGAGTGTGGCAATCCTGCAGGGCTTCACCAAGCACCACGGGAGAGGAGGAGAAAGAGAGGGAGGGCTGCACCAACAGGGAGAGATCAAATCATGTGTTATGGGCAGCCCTAGGCCTCACT
This sequence comes from Triticum dicoccoides, assembly GCF_002162155.2. Taxonomy (NCBI): domain Eukaryota; kingdom Viridiplantae; phylum Streptophyta; class Magnoliopsida; order Poales; family Poaceae; genus Triticum; species Triticum dicoccoides. Next base: position 15,807,922 of record NC_041392.1, read on the forward strand.
ATATATAGGGGAGAGGGAGGAGGGTGCACCCCCTCTAGGGTTCCCACCCCTAGGGGGGGCGGCAGCCCTAGATGGGAAAGGGGAGGCGGCCAAGGGGAGGAATCCCTCCTCCCCAAGGCACCTAGGAGGTGCCTTCCCCTCCTAGGACTCTTCCTTTTAGGGTTTCCCCACCCTAGGCGCATGGGCCCTAGGGGGAAGTGGCGCCCCAGCCCACTTTGGGTTGGATCCCTTCCCACTTCAGCCCATGGGGCCCTCCGGGATAGGTGGCCCCACCCGGTGGACCCCCGGGACCCTTCCGGTGGTCCCGGTACAATACCGATGACCCCGAAACTTGTCCCGATGGCCGAAATAGGAATTCCTATATATAAATCTTTACCTCCGGACCATTCCGGAACTCCTCGTGACGTCCGGGATCTCATCCGGGACTCCGAACAACATTCGGTAACCACATACAAACTTCCTTTATAACCCTAGCATCATCGAACCTTAAGTGTGTAGACCCTACGGGTTCGGGAGACATGCAGACATGACCGAGACGTTCTCCGGTCAATAACCAACAGCGGGATCTGGATACCCATGTTGGCTCCCACATGTTCCACGATGATCTCATCGGATGAACCACGATGTCAAGGACTTAATCAATCCCGTATACAATTCCCTTTGTCTATCGGTACGATACTTGCCCGAGATTCGATCGTCGGTATCCTGATACCTTGTTCAATCTCGTTACCGGCAAGTCTCTTTACTCGTTCCGTAACACATCATCCCGTGATCAACTCCTTGATCGCATTGTGCACATTATGATGATGTCCTACCGAGTGGGCCCAGAGATACCTCTCCGCTTACATGGAGTGACAAATCCCAGTCTCGATTCGCGCCAACCCAACAGACACTTTCGGAGATACCTGTAGTGTACCTTTATAGCCACCCAGTTACGTTGTGACGTTTGGCACACCCAAAGCACTCCTACGGTATCCGGGAGTTGCACAATCTCATGGTCTAAGGGAAAGATACTTGACATTAGAAAAGCTTTAGCATATGAACTACACGATCATGTGCTATGCTTAGGATTGGGTCTTGTCCATCACATCATTCTCCTAATGATGTGATCCCGTTATCAACGACATCCAATGTCCATGGTCAGGAAACCGTAACCATCTATTGATCAACGAGCTAGTCAACTAGAGGCTTACTAGGGACATGGTGTTGTCTATGTATCCACACATGTATCTGAGTTTCCTATCAATACAATTCTAGCATGGATAATAAACGATTATCATGAACAAGGAAATATAATAATAACTAATTTATTATTGCCTCTAGGGCATATTTCCAACAGTGAGATGGAGTAGTTTTCAATGGTGAACATCGTTATGTTGATCATATCTACTATATGATTCACGCTCAACCTTTCGGTCTCCGTGTTCCGAGGCCATATCTGCATATGCTAGGCTCGTCAAGTATAACCCGAGTATTCTGCGTGTGCAAAACTGGCTTGCACCCGTTGTAGATGGACATAGAGCTTATCACACCCGATCATCACGTGGTGTCTGGGCACGACGAACTTTGGCAGCGGTGCATACTCAAGGAGAACACTTCTTGATAATTTAGTGAGAGATCATCTTATAATGCTACCGTCAATCAAAGCAGGATAAGATGCATAAAAAGATAAACATCACATGCAATCAATATAAGTGATATGATATGGCCATCATCATCTTGTGCTTGTGATCTCCATCTCTGAAGCACCGTCATGATCACCATCGTCACCGGCTCGACATCTTGATCTCCATCATAGCATCGTTGTCGTCTCGCCAATCTTATGCTTCCACGACTATCGCTACCGCTTAGTGATAAAGTAAAGCATTACAGCGCGATTGCATTGCATACAATAAAGCGACAACCATATGGCTCCTGCCAGTTGCTGATAACTCGGTTACAAAACATGATCATCTCATACAATAAAATTTAGCATCATGTCTTGACCATATCACATCACAACATGCCCTGCAAAAACAAGTTAGACGTCCTCTACTTTGTTGTTGCAAGTTTTACGTGGCTGCTACGGGCTTAAGTAAGAACCAATCTCACCTACGCATCAAAACCACAACGATAGTTTGTCAAGTTGGTGCTGTTTTAACCTTCGCAAGGACCGGGCGTAGCCACACTCGGTTCAACTACAGTTGGAGAAACTGTCGCCCGCAAGCCACCTCTATGCAAAGCACGTCGGGAGAACCGGTCTCGCGTAAGCGTACGCGTAATGTTGGTCCGGGTCGCTTCGTCCAACAATACCGCCGAACCAAAGTATGACATGCTGGTAAGCAGTATGACTTATATCGCCCACAACTCACTTGTGTTCTACTCGTGCATATAACATCAACACATAAAACCTAGGCTCGGATGCCACTGTTGGGGAGCGTAGTAATTTCAAAAAAAATTCCTACGCACACACAAGATCATGGTGATGCATAGCAACGAGAGGGGAGAGTGTTGTCTACGTACCCTCGTAGACCAACTGCGGAAGCGTTGACGCAACGTAGAGGAAGTAGTCATACGTCTTCCCGATCCGACCGATCCAGGCACCGTTACTCCGGCACCTCCGAGTTCTTAGCACACGTACAGCTCGATGACGCTCCCCGGGCTCCGATCCAGCAAAGCTTCGGGGATGAGTTCCGTCAGCACAACGGCGTGGTGACGATAATGATGTTCTACCGACGCAGGGCTTCGCCTAAGCACTACAACGGTACGACCGAGGTGGAATATGGTGGAGGGGGGCACCGCATACGGCTAAGGAGCGATCACCAAGATCAACTTGTGTGTCCTAGGGTGCCCCCTTGCCCTCGTATATAAAGGAGCAAGGGGAGGCCGGCCGGCCCTATGGGGCGCGCCAAGTGGAGGGGGAGTCCTCCTCCTAGTGGGAGTAGGACTCCCCTTTCCTAGTCCAATTAGGAAACTTAAGGGGGGAGGAAAAGAGAGGGAGAGGGAGAGGGAAACAGGGGCCGCGCCCCCCCTCCCTAGTCCAATTCGGACTCCCCATGGGGGGGCGCGCCACCTCCTGGGCTGCTGCCCTCTCTCTCCCCTCAGGCCCAATAAGGCCCATTACTTCCCCGGGGGGTTCCGGTAACCCCTCCAGCACTCCGGTTTTATCCGAAATCACCCGGAACACTTCCGGTGTCCGAATATAGTCGTCCAATATATCAATCTTTATGTCTCGACCATTTCGAGACTCCTCGTCATGTCCGTGATCACATCCGGGACTCCGAACTAACTTCGGTACATCAAAATGCATAAACTCATAATAACTGTCATCGTAACGTTAAGCGTGCGGACCCTACGGTTCGAGAACAATGTAGACATGACTGAGACAAATCTCCAGTCAATAACCAATAGCGGGACCTGGATGCCCATATTGGCTCCTACATATTCTACGAAGATCTTTATCGGTCAGACCGCATAACAACATACGTTGTTCCCTTTGTCATCGGTATGTTACTTGCCCGAGATTCGATCGTCGGTATCCAATACCTAGTTCAATCTCGTTACCGGCAAGTCTCTTTACTCGTTCCGTAATACATCATCTCGCAACTAACTCATTAGTTGCAATGCTTGCAAGGCTTATGTGATGTGCATTACCGAGAGGGCCCAGAGATACCTCTCCGACAATCGGAGTGACAAATCCTAATCTCGAAATACGCCAACCCAACATCTACCTTTGGAGACACCTGTAGAGCACCTTTATAATCACCCATTTACGTTGTGACGTTTGGTTGCACACAAAGTATTCCTCCGGCAAACGGGAGTTGCATAATCTCATAGTCATAGGAACATGTATAAGTCATGAAGAAAGCAATAGCAACGTACTAAACGATCGGGTGCTAAGCTAATGGAATGGGTCATGTCAATCAGATCATTCATCTAATGATGTGATCTCGTTAATCAAATAACAACTCTTTGTTCATGGTTAGGAAACATAACCATCTTTGATTAACGAGCTAGTCAAGTAGAGGCATACTAGTGACACTCTGTTTGTCTATGTATTCACACATGTATTATGTTTCCTGTTAATACAATTCTAGCATGAATAATAAACATTTATCATGATATAAGGAAATAAATAATAACTTTATTATTGCCTCTAGGGCATATTTCCTTCATAGAGATCAACTGAGGTATTCTCAGATCATTGGCTCGCTTATGTATTTGGCGAGTGCCACGAGGCCTGACATCTCGTTTGCTGTTAGCAAGCTGAGTCGGTTTGTGTCAAAACCGGGAGATGATCATTGGCGTGCGCTTGAGAGAGTTATGCGCTACTTGAAAGGCACTGCGAGCTACGGGATTCACTACACCGGGTATCCAAGGGTACTGGAGGGTTATAGTGACTCGAACTGGATATCTGATGCTGATGAGATTAAGGCCACAAGTGGTTACGTTTTTACACTTGGTGGTGGCGCTGTTTCCTGGAAGTCTTGCAAGCAGACCATCTTAACAAGGTCAACTATGGAAGCAGAACTCACAGCATTAGACACTGCCACTGTTGAAGCAGAGTGGCTTCGTGAGCTTTTGATGGACTTGCCTATGGTTGAAAAACCAATACCCCCTATCCTGATGAATTGTGATAATCAAATTGTGATCGTCAAGATAAACAGTTCTAAGATAATATGAAGTCCTCAAGGCATGTGAAGAGCAGACTAAAATCTGTCAGAAAATTGAGGAACTCCGGAGTTATTACGTTGGATTATATCCAAACGTCGAAAAACTTGGCAGATCCCTTCACAAAGGGTCTATCACGTAATGTGATAGATAATGCATCGATCGAGATGGGTCTGAGACCCACCGCATGAGTTGTCCATAGTGGTAACCCACTCTATGTGATCGGAGATCCCGTGAAGTAGAAGTGAGAGACAAGCTGTTGGCCAGCTGGGAGGAGAGTATCCCTATATTACCTATCCCACTCCGTGAAGATGCAATACTCTCCTGATCTGCATGGCAGGTTGATACTTATCTTAATGTGTTCCAAGCGGCTTATTCGGGTAAGCAGAGATGTTGTCCTGCAGAACATCTTCTGAGGAACACACCTATATGAATTTGACTGTTAACTTCGCAGTCTGTGAGAATTGGGTGTTCTCTAATAAATTCATGAAAAGGCCCTGGAGTATGACGTATACGCTCCACCCGCGGGGAAGCCTTGCGGCAGCCCAGTATCGGTCAAGAATTTGTGCGAAACTAGTCTCGCAGAAAACTTGTAGTTCAAGGCATAATCCACTATTCAAGTTGTGATCTAGTGTAGCATAAATCTCTAAGTGGAAGTTCAACTTCACAGTCTCCACTAAGCACCGGTATATAAACAATATTTTGGAAATAAATGGTGAAATGTGCCAATGAGACTTTGTGGGGGATTGTTGGAATTTGCTAGTGGGCTTTTGGCCCAAAGCCCAACTAAAATTCTGAAATTCTCTTGGCCCATTCATGCACACATGTGAGTGGAGTGAGTGAGGCTAAAGTTTAGTCCCACCTCATAAGTTGAGAGAGAGTTGCACCTCTTTATAAGGTGAGCTCTCCTACCACTTGTATGAGCATGAGAAGAGGAGACCTACACGCGCGCTCCTCCTCCTCGCTCGCCACGCCACGCCTCGTCACGACGCGCCGCGCCGCGCCGCGCCGCGGGTTGCGGGATTGAGCCGAGCCGAGGACAGAGCTATGCACGTTGTCTATATTTTTGCTGCTCGGGAAAAATTAATGAGTCATTAATTAATAATTAACGGACGCGTTAATTACTGAACCGTTTCCGATTCTTTTGGATCGTGACGACTCGGACGTGGGGTTTACTCCCACGACCTACCCGGCCCGCGCTATATAGTCAGGCAGACGTCTACCCTAGCCGCCGCCGCTTCGTATGGTTTCTCACCACCGTTCTAGATCATTGCGCCGCCAAGCAAGTCTTCTCCATCCCTCCTTCCGGCGTGCACCGCGAGAAGGGACAGCAGGCCTTCGGAACCCCGCCTCTCGTGATCCTGTACGGGAGAGGGGCGATCAGGTTTTTGGGGAGCGCACTCGCGCGACTGCTGGCAGCGACGACTTCGCGAACGACGACTTCTTCCCCGACCTCGGCAACCTCATCCTCGACGACATGGGTGACAACGTCAACGCCGGCAGTGCTGCACCGTATGTGATTCTATCCTTCCTGTTCGAGATCGTGGTAGAATTCATGTTTCTAATTTGTGCCCTAGATGTGATATGTTCATCTGCTATGCTAGTTCGCATGATTAGTTTAATCTCTACTGCTGTGGTCATGATTTATCTTCTGTTTATTCGGATTAAATCTCGTAGTAATTTGCTCATATTTCCAACACGCGACACGTGATGGCGGTCTAGAGCGCACCAAGTTGATGGGCTCTCAGCCCATCTCAGGTGACCCTGGTGTTATCATACCCCGGTTAGGGCCCCGTGAAGCGAGACTTAAAGACTCTGAAGTCTTTCTGAATGTACCGGTCAAAGGAACAACCGGAGCAATAGGCTCCCGAAGAAGAAGTTGACGAAGAAATCAAAGTTGAGAAGATTGTTCCGTCTTTACTGAGGAACGAGCCCGTCGTGCCCTCCAAGTCTATTACGGAGGAGGAAGAACAGACTGAGGGGGAGCATAGTGCTCCCCAAAATGGAAACACCCCCGATCTCACCTTCCGCAGTTCCCACTCGGTTGGATGTTTACCCTGCTCTTCCTTCCACTGAATTTCATTCGGCAGAGGAAGAAAAGAAAGATGACGAGCCTGAAGCACCACGTTCACCGTTTCGCGCTGGGCTGACTTCGTAAAAATTGAGCCGAAGCTATTCGAGAAGCCCACCACCACGCCTAGCCCGATGGCCCAAATCAGCCCAAGTACAAGTAAGCTGGTGAACTGTGAGCTACTGAGCCAGCCGCCACCACCAGAGACCAGACCAGACCGGTGTGGGCGGAGGCTTCCCAGGAGCGGAAGCGAAGGCGAGCCGCCGCCGCCGCCTGCCGCCGGGGAAGCTGTCGGCGTCAGCCAGCAGACCCATCGCCGTGGCCGATCTCCACCGCCCGCTCTGTCCGCAAGGCCTGCTCCCCCTCCCCTCCTTTTCCACTCTAGTGTAAACCCTAGATAGATCCATTCTTCTTTTGTTCACTTGATCTGTTATTAAGCATTTGTCTCTTGCTTAGCACTTCTGGCTGTGGAAACGGCGCACTCCATGCATTTTTCTTTTACCATTGGCAGGGTTAGATTCACTCAATTTCATGGTATGTAGATGGATGGATTTCACGTCAGGGCGTACTATGTTTTTTTAGCAGAAAGCAGAGTCATGTGCAATGTGCCTCGCGAGACAACGGAATGTAGCACGCATAACTGTTTTAGCGTAACGAGCGTGTGTCGTTTCTATCGGACATTGTTGTCGCTAGAGTTCCCGGCAATGTCCTTTTCACTATCAAGTCTACTGCTCTGAAGATGTATGACTTTATGAGTCCTCTGAAGAAGTTTTGGCTGCAGGGGGAGCCACCAGTAAAAACAAGTTTCTGTTTTCGGCGTATTATTGCGTTTCTACTATCTTGAGCATCAAAATCAGCTGATGAGTTGGATTGTGGCAGTCCAGGAATCATACACTGTAATGGGCTAGATGTGCCCGAGGGACTGCTTGCTTTCTACTCATGTTCAGCTCTGTGCCGCGTATTAATGGTGACGGTGTAGCCCATCATGCTTGGTGCCTTGTTGGTCCTCTTAGTCTTTTGTTTCGCATTTGTAGTCCCAATGATTTCACCTCATGAAATTTGAGGCTTCCCCCCTGAATCCAATATCAGTAACGAAATATTTCAACCAAAGCCCCCAAATAAAATCACATATCTGTACAAGAGCATGACAAGTCTTGATACAGCGCATATATTAGACCTGAAAAATAGAATATGCATGGTTCTAGCTAGCTATCCATCCTTTTTATTTTTCGTTTCTTTATCGGCTCATCTTTCTAATTTGTTTCTTTGAATTTATTGTGTTTTGCAGGGAGTTTGGCACAATGCAAAGCCATAGCAAACTGTGTATTGCCTCTGCATCCGCACAACCTGCTGTGCTCGGCCTCCATGGTTGGGCAGACCTTCCAGATGGCCCGCTAAGCTCCATTCTTGCACTGTCAGGGTCCTTCCGTGATGTTCTTGCCTTCGCGGCAACATGCCGCTCTTGGCGTGCTGCATTCTCCTCATACCCAAACAAATCTGCCTTCTGCACCAGATTCCCACCTCTCCTCGTCCAATTCAATGTCTGTGTTCAAGCTCCTGATCTCCCGTCTAACAATGGTCGTCACGAGCTACGCACATGTAAGGTCATTGATCCAATCAACAAGAACATTGCCCTTCGCTGCCAGATTCCTCAAGAAATTTATCAGGAGATGCATTTTGCTGGGACTTCCTATGGTCAACTAATTTGCGGCCGTGCTGGATATTGTCTTGTTGTTGATGTGTTCAGTGGTGCCGTGGTTTCTCCCCCACGTCTCCCATTCAGCGGTGATTTTGAGTTTGGGAGGGAGTTCTACTTCAGTGGTACTTTGACGGCTCCCATTGCATCACCCAACTCACACCTCCTTGTCAGTACTGCAATCTCCCTGTTTGATTAGCCGGTCGGGAGTGACTCTTGGTCTGAACTCCAGCTTTCTGATGAATCGATAGAACAGATTGTGGAATTCAATGGTCAGTTCATCGCCATGGATGATTGTTATAAGATCTACGCTTTGCAGCTGCCCCCCCAGCTTGGTCTGCAGGAGATAACAACTGAGTGGGTCGGTCACCTGCCCCCAAGCTCGTACACGAAACCATGGCTAGTGGTCTGCAGCGATATGCTTCTCATGGTTTCCTGTTTCTGGACAGTGAGCTCAGGCAGCTCAGTACTACAATGTATACCCCACCACCTTGACATGTAGACCAATCCTGCAAAATGGGTCGAGGTAAACCAGCTGGATAATTGGGCACTCTTTGTTGGGGGTGATATGAGGAGCCGGCCGTTTTCTTGCATGAGCCCGGAAAGATGGGGCGGGAGGAGCAAGTGGCTGTACTATGCTGGACTTAGCTCTTTTATTGTACATGGAGTGGGTGATGAGCGGGCTCCTTCTGCCGGCCCCAAGGTAGAGTACTGGAGAAGCCGGCCCATGTCCCGCAAGCTGCAGCCCCTTTGGGTGTATCCAAGCATGTTCTACACTGATGCACACTGACCATCGCGCGCATCCACGGCTTGCTGCTCCACAAGCTCCTGATGAAAATCCCCCCCTGCAACACAGAGTAGGGGCTTTTGCAACTTGGGCGGTGCCATCGTAGCATTAACACTTAGAACATTTGTAGCAGTTTGGTGAACCAGTATCTAGAGCCTGGGAGATTAGTGCTTAGAGCTTCTTAGGAGTAGTCAAGCTTCTAGGTTAGTACTATTAATTCAGCTGTGTTGTTTAATTATGCACTGGATGATGTGTAATACTTTGAACTACCTGTTTCTTGTCTCTGCTCCAGTGACACGAGTTCTAAGCTTCTACATCGCGTTTTCTTAATTTCGTCCTAAGTCATGTCCTTGGCTTTCATCACTGGACTAGCTCGTCGATTGGAAGTTTTGGTACAATGGTAAAGAAGACAAATTGACTGTCAATGTTATTTGGAATGGATAATCAGAATTGCTTGTGCAAGATTTTACTTTGGTCAGGGGGCTAAAATATACCACTAATAGCATCAGATTCACCTCGATGCAATACTATGTTGATGTGTAATAGGTAGCTCATTCTGGCATGTTGTTGAACGATACTTTGACAAGAACCCTCCTGTGTATCTCCAGTTCCATTGCTGGTCGGCTCCTTTTCTTTGTTCAGAAAACACAGTCTGAACATGTGGTGTTTGTTCTCTTCCTCCTATGAAGTATAGACAGAGCTCCTACAAAAGAATTTGCTTTTAGCTCTGGGGCTCGAGTGATCCTGGGGCAACAAGACTACAACTTACAGTAAAAAAAGGAAATCCGAAGAGATTCATATTCCAACTTGTGTATCAGCTACTCCCTCCGTAAACTAATATAAGACCGTTTAGATCACTATTTTAGTGATCTAAATGCTCTTACATTTCTTTACAGAGGGAGTAGTTCATAAAACGAAATGGGAAAGTAGTGGCTGCACCAATGTAGAATCATACATTTTGGAGAGGCAGTGGCGAGCCAAAGTTCAGAATGTTTTGAGATAAAAATCCAAGTCTAATTTTTAATCAGAATCCAACTAAATAATCAAAATCCAAGCGACCCCTGACAACAATTTTGTCGGATAAAAAAGAAAGTGAAATAAATCCACAGTATTATGTCAGCGAGGAGGACGATGCTCCTTGCCAACGGAGCAGCCCCTGACAACTGAAATGAAGTGTGTGTCGACCTTCGCCGATTGCACCTCCATTGTGTCTTCCATCAATTTATTTAATTTAAGGACAGTGTAACCTCCGGTCCCGATGCGAGGCTCACGGATGCGGCGGGCGCTCGATGCGGGCGACGCGGATGGCCTGCGGTGGAATCCAGCCGAGCTGCGAATGGAGGGGGATCCAGCGGAAGCGCCGGATGCGGGTGAATCGGGGACCGATCGATCCAGTCGGCGCGCGATCCGCCTGCGAGGTATAAAGTTGGGGAGACGCGGGCGAAAATTGTGCCTCAGCTCCTGGAAACGGCTCCACTCATACATCACACGCATTCATGTCGAGGGCCGACGTCTCATCTGATGGGCAGCCCAGAAACCGTAGCTTTTCCTCGGGCAGGGCTGCAGCTCCTTCAACATGACTTTTCATGGTGGCTTGATCACGACCAGGAGGAACCAATAAATGGGCTGAGGCAAGGATTTACTGCTGAATATAAAAGAGATCTGTGGGAAGTGCATCAGTAGTATGCAAATGGAACTTTTGAGTACAGAAGTTGAGCAAAAGTTCAGAAAAAAATTCAGTCATGCAACCGAAGTAGAGCCTCTTTAGTAAGAGAACATACAGATTTTAAGTTTTTTATAGCCTGCACTGGAGGATGTAGAATTAAGTTTGTACATTTTTTGAATCATTTTCTTAGTGTACAGTCTTACTGTGTCAAGTTATTTACTGTGTGCAGATTTGCTTTTGCCATTGTTGATCACGTCATTCTCTCTGTGCTAGGAAGTGTATACATACTTATTGATTCTTAGGATCCTTTTTAGTTATGCTAAACTTACATCCTTCTGTCAACCGTTTAGTGATTATTCCGAAGGTACACTACCTATTCCTAGATGCACTTGATCACTAGATCTTGTCTGACTTGGCCTTTGTACCACACTTCATTCCAGACCAGATACTGTTAACGAGAAGTTAGTTGGTGTAATTTGTGATCAAACTTGGTGCCTGCTACTTTCAATCTAATCGCACAACTCAGTGGGTAGGCTCGGTTTGCTAGAAGCTTGACGTGCTCGCCTACTTTTTTTCGCTACTTTCATTGGTATGGCAAAGCCATGTTGTCTGTAGTAGCATAGCTTTTCTTATATAGATTTTCATAACACTGAGGTTTTTTTATGGATAACACTGGGATTTTAGATAGCTTTTTTTGTTAGAATTCTCAGACTGTTCTTAATTCTGCCGCTCTGTCTACCTGGACCTCGCGTCGCTTATTCTGAAGGAGCTGTGCGTTCTCAGCTCGTAGCCCCTGTCGACCGTCAAAGTTAATTATGATGCAATTCATAAATCGTAGTTGCTAGAAATTAAAATTTGCTGAGCCATTTTAACTATGTCCACCAAAATAGATGTTACATGCTTGGAAAAGGCTACTTAGGCTTGAGGCTTCTCAGGGTAAAGGCGTTATCTTTTTGGTTTCTTGACGCTACAAACTCTTGGCATTCAGTTAACTCTGTACTGTCCAGAACTCATCAATACTTCCAGTTGAGAATAGCAGAAGTTCTGTTAATTAACCTATAGTCTGGACTACAGTATATCACTATTATATCATGTTGTAATCATTCTGTTGTTGCACACAAGTTGGGTTTGAGAAGATTGCTGCTATTGCAGAAGCTGAGGGGATATTTGTTAGCACTAAGCAATTCAAATCGATGGTTGGGAATGGTAGTTTCCACACAAAATTTGGTTACTTACAAAGGTGCAATTGTACACATTTGAGATATAATTTATAACTAATCACTGCAACAAGATAAACACTGACCTGCTCAAATTATGGCTAGCTCTGTTTGTGAATTATGTATAGGTTGTTCGATCAGTGTTATTGTTTTCCAGTAGTTTATTTTTATTTCTTGTTTTCCCGACATAAAGACTAGCATTGCATGCACAAGAAATCAGCATAATGTCCATATCGTCTTATAGCGCCTTTATGGAAGTTGATATTACAAAGCATATATTGTACAATCTAAGTTCCCCGATTGCACAAATTTACTAGATGGATGGCTCTGGTATTATGTGGCATAAATAGAAGCCATGTTAAATGTTAAGTAAACTTTACAATGGGAGCACTTTCTGTGTAGGCAAAATGACCGAATCTGAAACTTCCATATACATGAATATTTCCCGCACTATCTTCTACTGTTAGGAACAATGCCTCAAGTAATTGTTGAACCATCATGAGCTAATCTGCAGTCCCAAATTTGAAGCATAATTTCCTTTAGTATCTGCGAATTGTCCTCACACCAACTGAAGACAATTAGACCAAAGGCCAATTAGACCAAAGGAAAAACAATTTCCTGACATACTCAGTGAAAATACACCGTGCGATAGCGTTTCGAGAAATACTGTGCTAATTTGCATTCCCAAATAGCATACTTTAAGAGCCACGCTATTTTGTCATAGCATGTTGTTTTTTTTTCATTGGACATACTGCACTCATACTTTCTTGCATAATCAATTTGATTGATATATCTTCTATTGCAAACAAATATATAAGCCAAAGATGCAAATTTAATTAAGGTCCATGATTCATGTATTCTATATTTAAGAAAATTCCAAATAGACGGGCACGGCAACGCGTGCCATCAATGATCTAGTTTCTCTGATAAGCTGAATAAAATGTGGTGTTTTCTTTACCTCAGATATTTCCTTCAGGTTTTTATGCTAGTCCTGGCTCAGCGCAGCCCACTAAACAAGAGAACTCAGATAAAGGGCTTAATGGGCTGATAGGCCTAGCAGCAAAGACAACAAATTCAGTTAAGTAATTTTAGTTCCATAGCATAGAACCTAGCTCCAAGACAATCCATGGCATATAAAGGGGGATTTTATCAGTCATGTCATGCTCTAGTAATTTATACAGCAGCACAAGACCATTTCAAGAAACCATTAAATGTAATGAAGAACAAGTGTTTGATGCAAAGGTTGATGATATGATCTAGCCGAACAGCAGACAAGATTACAAACTATAACTTCCACAAAAAGCATACAGTTGAGGTCAACCCTTAAAATTTAAAATGAACCGACAAGCCATATAATCTGATTTACATGTACATATGGTTTTTAAAGTTTCGAACAGAATACTTAAAATGCTACTCATAGTCAAAGTTCTAAAACGTTTGACTAAAGGCGTGTCTAAAACATCAGCTATTTGTGATATAAGGTAGTATACGAGATTACAAAATGGGTTTCACAAAATGATGAAACCTGGATCTATGTTGGGCATGTAAAGTGATGACCGATGAGTCATATGGATTACTGATCTTGCATGACAGTCATATAACATGTGCCAAAAAGTATATTTGATGATCATCCAAGATTAGACTTGTAGCACCACCTAACACAATCATACCAAATGATCAGTTAGAGAAGGGGAAAAACAGACACTTTACCAAAGCTATCTATGAAAGGAATGGGATGCAGCAAATCATGCCATGATACCTATAAATAGAATACCAATGAAGATCCTCATCCATCATCCTTTAATCAAATATATATATCAAAGAAAACTGGTAACCAGACATCATGAAGACCTTGTTCATCTTCTCTCTCCTCACCCTTGCAGGTACCGATGCTGTTGCGCAGCTAGACACTACCCGTAGCCAGTGCTCTGAACATTGTCAGCAGCAGCAACAACCATGGCAACAATGGGGGCAGCAGATGTACCCATGTGTGGAATTTCTGCAGCACGAGTGCAGCACAGTGACACTGCCATTTGTCCAGTCCCGTATGTGGCAACTTAGCAGCTGCCATATAATGCGACACCAGTGCTGCCTGCAGCTAGCACAGATCCCGGAGCAGTTCAGGTGCCAGGCCATCCATAGCGTGGCTCAAGCTATCATGCAGCCGCAGCCCCAGCGGCAAGCTCCGGTTGAGATCATGAGGATGTCGCTTCAGACCTTGCCGTCGATGTGCAACGTGTATGTGCCGGCATACTGCAACCGCCACGGCATCCCCATGGCCAGATGCAGCGGTGGATGGGTCTGTGAGTCAATGTAGTGGTGGCAGTATAAAAGTGCCCGGCATGATCATGCGTGGCCTGTACGGATGTACTAGTTGCAACTTGGAAATAACAATCAACATCTGTTTCTGAATGAATAAAGCATTTTCCTGAATAACACCGCATGTCTTGCATGGTACATGAAATCTAAGATGCATCTGACCGCACTGAACCATCACCGTACACTGTACTCTGTATGCCTCTTGTTATGTTAAACCAAAAAGTTCACAGCATGAAGAGGGAGAGTACATATGAAGAAGAGAAACCAGATCAAGGAGATATACTGACATGAACGAGCTTTATGCAAAAAGTTAACGGATTTGATACCAGTATTGGCATACCCAGACTTCTTTTTAGTACAAATGATAAACCTGAACCAAAATGCTACAATCAATTAAATGCTACGAGTCTAATTTATTGAGAAACGGAAGTGGCAGGTAAGGGTGTGCGAGCGTGCATACCTGATGCCGAGATTTGCTGGTGCCGGTGGCCGCGCTCTTCAGCGGTGGCAGCGGCTTCCTCCGGCCATCGACACACACACGGTCCATCTACTGGTGGCCCCGAGCCCAGGAGCTGCGCTGATATCCTGGCCATCTTATTGGGTTTCTACTGTGTTGAGCATCAGAAATTCAGAATCATCCACTGTACCCAAGCGACTGCCTGTTTTCTGCTAATTTTCGGCTCTGTGCTGCATAAGAATGGTGACGGTGCAGCCCATCATGGTTGCTTGGTGCTTTGTGGACGTTCTGTTTTTTGCTTCGCAGTTGTAGTCTCAACTATTGCCCCCAAAGAAATTAGAGGCTCCCCCCCTGAATCCTGTAACAATAATCACCCAAGAAAACCCAAACAGAGTTATGTATTTGACAAGTTCATCTCTACTTAGTTGCAAGTTTCAGTACAATGGTAACGAACCACCAAAACTGTCGGTGCTATTTGGAATGGAAAATCAGAATTGCTTGCACATCAATTTTACTTTGGTCAGGAATCTAAACTATACCCCTAATAGCATCAGGTTCGCCTGGATTCTTATGTAGCTGCGTTGCTGAATGACACTTTGATGAGAACCCTCATCTCTACCTTTTGCAGAAAGTGTTTTGTTCTCTTCCATGAATGAAACATAGGCAGAGCTCCTACCAAAATTACTTTTGGCTCCGGAGATCGAGTGATCCTGGGGTGACAAAAAATCCATCTTGTGTATCGGATGGTTCCTACTGTTTGTTTTTACCGAAAAAGGCTTTCGTCCCGCTTTATAAATAAAGCAACCACCAAGCACAGAGTAACAAAATAACAATGGAACACGGCACACACCCACACAACGCCACCGCAGGCAGTGTCCAACTCACACAGACACAAACACACACAGACCCAAGTTTAGCTGTGGGCACAGCATAACAAGCCCAGCACAAACGCAGAACGAAACGCCCCAAGACAGCGGCGGCGGAGGCGCGGAGACCTACTGTTTGTTTTTGGAGGATTCAAAATACATTTTGGAGAGATGGGGGTGTGCCAAAGTTCTAAAAAATTCAGGTATTATTTTTAGAATCAAAATCCAAGCCTAAAAAATTCCTAGGAGGAAAAAAAATCCAATTCTTTTTCCTATTCAGAAAATATCGGTCTACTTTTTTAGTACACCCTCTAATCAATGTAGGACGTTTTGGCAGTTTCATTTGGACTGCCGAAACGCTCACATGACTGAACAAACTGAAGATATGCTATGAATACATAAAAAGGATAAAGTTAACCGAATAAAAGAAATTGAAATAAAGACGGTAAAGATCCTACTTACTAGGTAAAACTGAAAAATACATCCAGATCATTTGAAGTCGTAGTCTCAATCTTCATATTTTCTTGTTTGCATCCGAACATTTTTGAAGGGCATTTTAGGTTCATTGAAAAATATTTTAGTTGAATCTAGTTTATTAATGTGGTGCTAGGATTTATTCATTCCACACTTCAAATTCAATTTAAATTAAAACATAATGCAAACATGATTAGCTAGCCTAAGTGCACACCAAATTAGGGATGTGACATATCATTAACCCAGTGGCCAGCTGTAGTTCTGGCTGCTTGCATCGGGTCCACGAAGGATGCCATGACGACGACCAACACAAGCAGGATGATGCAGTTAGTGCTACGGGAGGAAACCATCACTTACTTGCTTGTATATTACTCCCTCTGTCCCATAATATAAGAGCGTTTTTGACACTATTGTGGTGTGAAAAACGCTCATATATTATGAGACGGAGGGAGTACTTCTTACGGGATTGCAAAATCTCAGTCGATTGAGATTTAACTTACTCTAACTTGTTTTAGCCTCGCCATATTTGGTCACTTGTGTATATAGCCTTGACTTTGATCCAATACCATGTTGTTTGCGTGTCTGTACTAGGCAATTAGCTCCCCTAGCTGCTAGCTGCTATATACTCCCTTCATGCTAAAATAAACGTCTCAAGTTGTGTTAAAGTTGAGACACTAATTTTAAGAAGAGGGACTAATATACAGCTAACTAGCCGGAAAGGACTTGGCGGTGCATCGTCAACGAGGTCTCGATGAACCAATAAAAAAAGGACATCTCGACAGGGCTTTTCAGCGTCAGCTGTTACGTGCATGTAGCTGTTAGGTTTATCTCCTTCCGATCGAGCCCAACGGCTCGACGGGTCCTTGACTCGCGCCCTGATCGGGGGCGCCCAACCAAACCATGGTTGGTGGGCCCCTGTGACCTGCGCTATATAAACAGAGGTGGGGGCCGAGGCACGTTTCACGAGGTTAATCGTTGCCACAAACCCCACCGATACTCTCTACCGATCTAGGGTTAGCGCGGTGCTCGCGGGAAGCTCCACCACCTCACCATCTCTCTGCCATCACCGCCGTCGCCATCCACCATGGCCATCTCGGCGGGATCATCGTCTAGAGAGAAGGTAAGTTCACCGAGAAGATCTAACCGACTCGATCCAAAGCACTCTATCAATGGTATCAGCCAGATCGGGTTAGGCCTTTTCGGTAGAAAGAAACAACAGTAAAAATAAATCAAAGAAAAGTTTTCCCCCTCCCCAAAGAACCCTAGAAGGGCAAAGAAATCTCAAAGAATGAATCATCAACGGAAAAAGTAGCGCCGCCGCTCCGGCCGCGCCGTTCCTCTCGATCCCGAATCGCATCGGCATGCCGAGGATCTGGGAAGAAGAACACAACCCTGCAAAGGGCAAAGGGGGCACAGCAGCCATGCCGTTCGACGGCGGCGCGCTTCTGCTAAGGGAAACGCGTCACCGGTGAAGGGGAGGCAATGGCGCCATAGATCGTCCCGGACGCACAGGAGCAGGGAACGGCTCCGTCGCGCCTCACTCGTCTCTCTCTGCCACTGGATTCGGTGTATGGGGAGAAGAGGATGGGAAAGGAAAAAAGAAAAGGGCGCCGCGGCGCGGTGTGGTGGTGGTTGACGCTGGCGCCGGCGCGCTGGCGCGGCACGATGCCCTGGCATACGAGACAAAGCGACAGATCGGTGGCTCGCACCTAGTTCTCTCTTCAACAGAGAAGGAGGGAATAAAGAAGAAGAAAAAGGAAGGGAAAGAGAGGGTGCCGCGCGGTGGCCGTCGCCGGCGGTCGGGAGTGTCGCAGTGGACGGCCGGCCAGAGCGGACGCCGCTACGCGCGAGGACAGAGAGGAGATCAACGAGGGGAAACGCAAATGGCTAGGGTTTTCGTCCGTAGTGAGCGGCGCTGGCAGTTTTGATCCAACGAGATCTGCGCTGGACCGTCGGATCGCGAGGGACGGCCGTGATCAAAACCCTAAGCCACATATGGGCTTTTGGGCCGAAAGGGGAAGAGCTGGCCCAGGCCAGCCGCCGCGAGCGCGCGCGGGGCGCTCGACCGGGCCGTTTTCTGCCAGGGGCGACGCGCTGACGCAAGAGTGCGGCGAGCAGGCCATGGGCCGAGTTGAGGCCGATTGCTGCCGTTTTGTTTTTTGTTATTTTTGTCCAGATTTTTGGGCAGATTTTAAATAGTTTTTCTATTCAAAATCCTCCAACAAAATTTTGTTTAGAGATCCTACAAGTAAACAGAAAAGTTTCTGTAAATAAAAAATAGAAAAATTTCAGAAAAAGTAATGTTCATGAATTTTACGAAGAAAATAATAAAGTTCATGAATTTTTATTTTTTGTCAAAGAAAAGTTCCTGTAAAGAGTAAAAAGTTCATGAATTTTAATTCATGTTTTTCCGCTGCGTGAATTTTTAATAGTGCTCTTTTACAAAGAAAATAAAAGTTTAGATAGAATTATATTTAAAGAGCATATTAAATTAATTATTGAAATAAAATGATTATGTTATTTTTATGACCAACTTTGTTAATAACATGATCATGGTTTATTATTGAAAATAAAAGTGCTTTTTTTAAAAAAAAGTTAATAGAACTAAAGTAAAAGATTAAATTGTTGCTTCTCTAATGCATTTTTGAACCAAGCGGTTAAAATTGCTTAGAGAGAGTAAAAGAGTACATAATTGTTTTCCAATAGAATATTGTAAAGTTTCTGCTGCAAAGTAAAAGTTGTATCCTCCAATTAAATTGGAACCAACGGGAAAATTTAATTGGAAGAAATGTTCTTAGCAATGTTTTTCCTCTGTGGGTGAAATAAGATGCACATAGTTTCCGCTATGACAAAAGAAAGATATTTGTTTTAAAGTTAAAATATGGTATTGTTATTTTCTGACCAACGTTGATGATAACAGTGCTATAATTCTATGAGTCTTATGTTCAAAGTTTAAATCTCTGATAAATTTTGTATCAAAGTGATCAATTTTTAGAGACCAGATAAAGATCAAGAAATGCTCTTGAACTAGAGAAATGCATATTTCTAGTTCCCGCTGCAATAAAGTTGATGATGATGATTAATTCTTAGCAAAGTTGTTTAATAGAAATACTATCATCACATTGTTTATGAGTTATATGCATTATTTCCATTTCTTCCCAACGGTGATATGGAATTAATGTAGAAGGATGATGCTTATTCTAATTCTGCCACAATGGTGATTTAGAATATAAAAGAAAGTTTCAAAAGTTTAATGTGCATTTTTTAACCAGACCAACGTAGGGTTATTGTATGCCCATTATTGTTGATTATTGGCTAAGTGTTCTCAGACCAAAAAGTTTTCCATGCTTTCATTCGTGAAAGCGAATGGTTGGGTACTTGTGACCCGAAAGATGACCAAGAAAGGTCATAACATGAGGGAGTATGTTCTCTCTAAAGAATGGCATCAAAAGAAAAGAGACAGATCATTGAGAGTCTTTTGATGAATGTCTTTCATGTACTCTTTATGAAGAAGATTTTTCAAGCAACATGCGTGTTTAATTTGACCAACGTCGGATTAAGCATGTGTGTCAAAGAGCATTCGGATTTATTCCTAAATTTGATGATTTAATATGTAGTCAAAAGAGCCAATTCTGGCATTTATGTTCCCTTACAGGGAATTACCCGCGTGGCGGGAAAAGATGATTATGATAAAACCCGCATGTCGGAAAAAGTCTAGGAAAATACCTGCGTAACGGGGTAAAGTTGACATAATATTATGTAAAAAAATCCCATATGGCGGGAGAAATTCTGGCAAGAAAAAGATATGATAACTCAGGTGCTTTTAATGTATCCCACTCTGGGAGAAAAGAATGGAGTAGCTGAAAGGCGCAACTGTACACTTATGGATATGGTGCGCAACATGATGAGTTATTTCAACTTGCCATTGGGGTTATGGATGGAGGTGCTTGAAACCGCCATTCACATTCTCAACAGAGTACCAAGCAAGTCGGTGCCCAAAACACCGTACGAGCTATGGACAGGAAGGGTGCCCTCCCTACAACACTTCAAGGTGTGGGGGTGCCCTGCTGAGGCCAAAATGTTTAATCCAAACATTGCAAAGTTAGATCCCAAAACAGTTAGTTGCCACTTCATTGGCTATCTAGACAGATCAAAAGGTTTTCGTTTCTACTGCCCAGACAGATATACGAAGTTTGTAGAAACGAGACATGTAGTCTTCTTTGAGGACGAAATGATGAGGGGGAGCTTGGTAGCTTGGAAAATTGATCTTGAGGAGAAGAGGGTGCATGCACCTAATCCGATGATTCAGGAGCCATTTTTCTCACTAGCAGTTGCAACTCCGCCCATGACAACCTTGGGGCTAGACCCGAAACCTGTCCGTCAGGAGCCGACTGAACCCGTTGTTGAGCATGAAAGGGAGGTGCAACAGCAAATTTTAGAAGAAGTGCCAGAAATTGAGGCACATAACGTGCCAGAAACTGAGGCCTTAAGAAGGTCTACAAGACCAAGAAAGTCGGCTATTTCTACCGACTTTAAAGTTTATAACACAGAAACGGTCCATATGGAAAAAGATCCCACCTCATATGAAGAAGCCATGAGAAGCCCTCATTCATCGATGTGGATGAAGGCAATGGAAGACGAGATGAAATCGATGAATTCCAAAGATGTTTGGGACTTAGAGGAAATTTCTAAAGGAGCCAAAACAGTAGGCTGTAAATGGGTCTACAAAATGAAGTATGACTCTAAAGGGAATATAGAAAAGTATAAAGCACGACTCGTGGCAAAAGGATTTACACAAAGAGAAGGGATAGATTACAATGAGACATTTTCTCCAGTCTCATGCAAGGATTCCTTCAGAATCATAATGGCATTAGTTGCTCATTTTGATTTAGAATTACATCAAATGGATGTTAAGACGGCATTTCTGAATGGTGATTTAAAAGAAAATGTCTACATGAAACAGCCTAAGGGTTTTATCATGGAAGGCAAGGAAAATATGGGATGCCGCCTGAAGAAATCCATTTATGGATTAAGACAAGCCCCTCGGCAGTGGTATCTAAAGTTTAATCAAACGATTAAAAGTTTTGGATTTAAAGAAAATATTGAGGATAATTGCATTTATGCAAAGTTTAAATATGGGAAATATATTTTCCTAATCTTGTATGTGGATGATATCCTGCTTGCTAGTAGTGATGTTAGTCTACTACAAGAAACAAAGAAATACTTATCCTCAAATTTTGACATAACAGATCTTGGTGAAGCATCATATGTTTTGGGCATAGAAATTCACCGAGATAGGAACAGTGGAGTCTTAGGACTATCGCAGAAAGCATATTTAGAAAAGGTTCTTAAAAAGTATAACATGCATGCGAGTAAAGCCACACCTGCTCCTATAGTCAAGGGCGATAGTTTTGGGAAATTTCAATGTCCCATGGACCAGTACGAGATCGATCAAATGAAAGCAGTACCATATGCTTCGGCAGTTGGCAGCTTACAGTATGCACAAGTGTGCACTCGTCCTGACTTAGCTTTTATCAACGGGGTACTCGGTAGATATCAAGAGAATCCAGGCATGGAGCACTGGAAGATGGTAAAGAAAGCATTGCGTTATGCGCAAGGCACGAAGGACTACATGCTAATATACAGGAGAAGTGAATCCCTAGAGATAAAAGGGTATTCAGACGCAGATTTTGCGGGGGACAGAGATGGTAGAAAATCCACGACAGGATACGTCTTCACTCTCGCTGGGGGAGCTATTTCGTGAAAAAGCTCCAAACAGTCAATAGTTGCATCATCCACGATGTATGCAGAATTCATAGCATGCTTCGAAGCCACGGGGCAGGCTATATGGCTAAAGAAATTTGTACCCGACTTGAAAGTGGTAGATTGTATTCACAAGCCACTAAAGATGTACTGCGACAACCAACCCGTAGTATTTTACGCTCACAACAACAAGTCGAGTAATGCTGCCAAAATAATAGAGATAAGGTATTATGTTGTGAAAGATAAAATCCAGGATCAAACTATAAGTCTCGAGCATATAAGGACAAAGGATATGCTTGCGGATCCGCTAACGAAAGGCTTACCACCCAATGTGTTCAAGGAACACTTAGCCGGCATGGGTTTAAGGGAAAGCCTTATGATTCCTGGATAGGCCCAAAAGGAACAGAATTTGCTTCTGATCATAACGTATGTTGTAGTTGTATGATTCTAACGGCAATTAAGCTGTGACGATGAAACATGCTCTATGTACCAATATGTGATGAAACAAATAAACTAGAAAGTATAAAGTTAAAAATAAAGTTGAGATCAAGGGGGAGAATGTTAGGTTGATCTCCTCCCGATCGAGCCCAACGGCTCGACGGGTCCTTGACTCGCGCCCTGATCGGGGGCGCCCAACCAAACCATGGTTGGTGGGCCCCTGTGACCTGCGCTATATAAATAGAGGTGGGGGCCGAGGCACGTTTCACGAGGTTAATCATTGCCACAAACCCCACCGATACTCCCTACCGATCTAGGGTTAGCGCGGTGCTCATGGGAAGCTCCACCACCTCACTATCTCTCTGCCATCACCGCCGTCGCCATCCACCATGGCCACCTCGGCGGGATCATCGACTCAGAGAGAAGGTAAGTTCACCGAGAAGATCTAACCGACTCGATCCAAAGCACTCTATCAGTAGCTACACAGGATCTACAACCACCCCGCGTGCCTCCAACTAGATCGCTTCCCCGCGTCATCCCTATCCTAGGTGGCCCGGGCAGATCTCGAATCCGTCCGCCACCGGAGCCCTTCCCTTTGTTTCGAGCAAAAACACTCGCAGCGTCGGCGGTGGCGGCGACACTCCTGTCTTGCGATGGCGTGACAGCATGCGTTCTCCAAAAGCGTTTTGGCACAGTCCGGGCCCGGCAAATCAAGGCATTTCTTCTGATCGAAGATAATACCCTACGTCATGCTTGTGTTTTATTGTGTTGAAGTGAGTACGAAATACAAATGTCTACCCTAAGGTTGTAATGTGTGTTCTACGAGCCCATAGCCTTAGTTTATATAGATACCCGGGTGGTCTTGGGTTATACCATCCTAGTTGTTTACGTACGATGAAAACTAGTTTTTGACGAATACAACATCTTGGAGTACGACAAGTCTCCTGGAACCTTCTGTTCTTTTTGGGCAGCCTGCTATGGCCCACCCCTGAACCGGCGAAGGGGTTTAGAAGCCGGGAGATGACATGGCGAAAGGCCCCCTAGCCAGCAAACCATCACCAGATCCACCATGGAGCAGGCTTAGATTATGTGTTTTTTTACCCCCAAAGAGAAATTGTGAGCAGACTTCAAACCTCTACACTAACGAGGAATAGATACAACCTTCAACAAGAAAAATGCCTGGAACAGTAAATTTGGGTGAGTATTTCACTTCCCCCGACCAATGCACCAGCTAGGAACAGTAAATTCAAAGCTTTTTATCATGATTTTTATCTTGATATGTGGTCCCATCATGCACCAAGCCTCATCCTCAAGAATTATTTTGCTGGCGGATTCGGTAGCTGCATGGTCGTGAGTCGTGACCCGTGCATATACCTTTGATGCGACGAACAAAATTTTAGGGCGCAGTCACATCATGGTGATCGAGACAATCAAATAGGAGCGCAAAGGATAATAAGACGTAGTACTAGTATACTTTATTAAATATAAGAATTCAAATTAAAGAAAAGTGAAGGGGTTTGTGAATCCAAATGAAAATTACATGAAGTAGCACGCAACAAGGAAAGGAAATACTGAAGGACGAAAAGACACACGCAGGCAGGCAGGCAGGCTGGTACGAATGGAGCTCAAGCGAAGAAGTATTGGTCGCCGGCTTACCCAAGCTAACGCTTCCAATCACGGAGAGCTGCCCTTTTTACCGACAGAACCGCTGAACCGGCGATCGCCGCCACAGCCACCGCCATTGCCACCCACAAGCGTTGTGAACGACATTAGTGTAGGCGAGCTTCGCAACAGGTTTAGCCGAGTGGCCTGCTGTAGTTCTGGCTGCTTGCAGCGGATCCACGAAGGATGCCAGCACGACGACCAACACAAGGAGGATGATGCTACGGGTGGAAACCATCA
>NC_041392.1:15832845-15849588 GCF_002162155.2 Triticum dicoccoides
GGCGGCGGTCCCGTAGGCCACGGGTGCCCTTGGCGTGGCGACGCGGCCGTTGGTCGCGGGCGGCGCGGTGGTGCTGGCGGTTGGTGGCGCCCGCTCGGCCCAGATCTGGGCCCGTTAGGGCCCGATCTGGGCTGGGGCAGGCCGGCGGCTCGGCGTGGCGGCGTTGCTCCCTGGTGGTGGCGAAGTGTCGGCGGTCTACGGGCGGTGCTGGCTTCATTGGCCGGCGTGCTGCAGTGTGGGGATAGGGACTGTCCGGACCCATGTGGGTCCGGCCTGGCCGTCGTGGCCTGGCAAGTCCCTGTCGCCGCGTCCGGTCGGCTCCGCGCGAGCGATGGAGGTTGTCCCCTCTCGCCGGTTTAGTTGCGGTTGCCCCCGTGGCTGTTGTCTCCTTTCCCTCCCCCAGGTCTCGTGTTGGCGTCCCCAGTGAGACGATGATGTTGGTTCGGTGACCGTGGTGGCACTGGCTGGTGGGCGGCAGATTGGGTGGTGCATTACGGAGTGTCCGAGGTGGTGGTGGTTGTTTGGGTCGGGAGAAATCCCTGGCGGCTTGTCTGGCTCCGACGCGGTGACGCCTGCGGGCGCCGCCGGACCTTCCTGAAGGGCGTCGGGTATACCCCTTCCACACTGCCCTCCGCGTACCGGGGGAAACCCTAGGATCCGTTCGGGCAACAGCGGCGGTGCCGTTGCATTCCTTCTTGAAGGTGTTGATTGGTACGCGACGCTCCGGCATGCTAGGAACGCAGTGGTACTTCTCCGGAGGGTGCAGTGGTTGCCGGTCTTCGTCACTTAGTTGATCTGCCGGTGTCGGCATTTGTTTCTCTTTTCTTTCTCTTGGTTTTTCCTTTTGGGCTTGGTTGTGCTGCAGCCCCAGCAAGTTAGATGTATCGATTGATTACTTTATAATATAAAGCGAGGAAAACCCTTTTTCTCAACCATCACTTGCTTGTGTATATTACTCTAACTTGTCTTAACCTCGCCATGTCTAGGCGCTCGTATATATAAGAGAATTAAAGCTACTAAGCTAGGGCTGCTTCCATTCATTTGAAGTACTTGGTGTGAGACCATACCAAACTGACACGTGGCTGTTTGTTTTTTCAATATTTAGTTCACTACTAGCTTTTTCCTTGGTGTTTGCTACCGTTATTTAACACAGTCTAACGTAGTTGCTCACATATACATACATACATACACTCACCCCTAAGAACGCATATACACGTGTGCCCTACCGAAAACCTTCGAGATACTGAGCCGGTACAATATCATGAGATTGATGAAGTCACAACAGACGTCTTTGTAGTCGTCAGGAACGTCTCCTGCTACTGAACGAATATCACTAGAGAGTCTAAAATTAATTCAGAAAAATGCGAGCACCGGTGCCAACATAGTACAACACATATGCTCAGTTACACAAACCCATATGAGCTGACACGTGTTGGATACTGAGCCGGTACAATATGTTAAGATTAACGAAGTCACAACGGACGTCTTCGTAGTCGACAGGAACGTCGCCTGCCACTGAACGAATATCACCAGAGAGGCTGAAATAAATTAAGGAAGATGCGAGGACCGGTGCCAACATAGTACAACATGTATGCTCAGTTCCACAAACCTATGAGCTGACACGTGTTGGTTTTTTTTTATTTAGGTCACTACTAGGTTTTTTTTTTCTTTGGTGGGGTACCGTTATTTAACACTGTACAATGCAAATGCTCACATATACGCAGATACGCTCACCCCTAAGAACACATACACGTGCATCCTACCCGAAAACCTTCGAGATACTGAGCCGATACAATATCTTAAGATTGACGAAGTCACAAAGAACGTCTTCGTGGTCGACAGGAACGTCTCCTGCCATTAAAACGGATTTCATCAGAGAGTTTGAAATAAATTCAGGAAAATACAAGCACCACTGCCAACACAGTACACCACATATGCTCAGTTCGACAAACCCATATGAGTTGACATGTGTTGATTATTTATTTAGGTCACTACTAGGTTTTTCCTTTGGTTTTTGCAATCATTATTTAACACAGTACAAAATAGATGCTCACATATACGCACATACATTTACCCCTGAGAACATATACACGTTCACCCTACACGAAAACCTTCGACATACTGAGCCGATACAATATCTTGAGATTGACGAAGTCACAACAGACGTCTTCATAGTCGACAGAAATGTCTCCTGTCACTGAATGAACACCACCAGAGAGTCTGAAATAAATTCAGTAAAATGCAAGCACTAGTGCCAACATAGTACAACGCATATCCTCAGTTCCACAAACCTATATGAACGCACGTTCGCAAACACTACCCTTATGACCCTTTGAGTAGTACAAAGCATAATATTTTTTTTGCCAGTTCTACCTTCTATATAAAGTTACATTAATTATGATGCGATACCTAGGAACTTTTTCTTCAGGACACCACAGGATAAGCAAATCAAAGAAAATTATGTGCCTTAGAGTATCCAGGTTAGTACCATTTAGACTTTGACAATTAGGCTTGATTTTGATTGATAATGCATCTCTAATTTCATTGCTCATGCATGCTATTTTTCATGACTAAGGGTGACAGGATGCAACAGATATTACTGAAAATATCATGTATAAAGAAATAGTCACTGCACTGCAATGCCAATCATGTGTTGTTGCCATCCCTTTTCCGCAACCTAGCAGCTCCATGCTTTGGGCTAGAAAATCGATCGCCACTGCTGCACAATCATATCCTCTGCGTCAAGTCGTCGTCCATAGATTGCATCTCACCACCGAGGCAACCACCAGATATGGAAATATGATCCCTCACAAAGACCTTTCGGTGGCCCCACAATTCCTGGCGAGACCGCCGCCCCAGGCCGGAGTGGTCACCACACAGACCAAAATGACGACAGAGCATATCACCACTGATTACAATCTCACAGACCAAAACGACGACATGGCACATCACCACTGATTACAATCTCACCAGAAATAGACATGCCCAGACCCGTCGGCCAAGGGGCCGACATGACCTGATCTTGAGCAAGGTAGATTAGTTTGTGGCATTGCCGCCCACCTAGCCGTAGGATCCATGTCGAATCCATATGTGGCCTCCCCATGGCAGCAACGAGTGCGGGAAGCCGTCGAAGGGTCCACACACGCAGACCGCGGAAGAGATGGCAGCTCCGGGACCTTGGATCTAGACTCTGACAAGTTGTAGGCACCAAGGTGAGGCAGCACATGTCCTCACCGCCTTGCGTCCTCCTTCGAAGACGACGAGGGAGGGAGTAGTAGAGACGAAGGCTAGGAGCGACGGTGACTGCAACCTCCGAAGTGGCTATGTGTTTATAACCATGGGTGAACTGATTTTTGGTACCTTTCGTTATTTATCTAATTTTAATTGGCTTGCACATTCAGCTCGCTTACCCAATGCCCTCTTCTTTCTGTAAGAAAAACAACGCAGCCACGCACGTGGGCTTCACGACTGGCGGCGCGGCGTGCCACCGCGCCTCCGCCTGCTAGTATATAGTGAAGGAAGAGAGAGGCGGTTTGTGTAAAAGCTAGAGCGTAGGGGTGTTGATGCAATTAATATATACAAATGCAGTGAATCTAATCAAAGTCTCCGGTGATAGCTTCGTTAACCACCATGTAGGGTCTTGACTTTGATCCGGTACCGTGCCATCCCTCCATCCGCGAATAAATGTACTTCTAGCTTTTGTCTTAAGTCAAAGTTTTTAAATTTTGACCAACTATATACAAAAAAGTAATAACATATATGACATCAAACTGATATATTATAAAAGTACATTTCAAAATAGATCTAGTGATATTAATTTAGTGTCATAAATGTTAGTATTTTTCTCTATAAAGTTAGTCAAAATTTTAAAACTTTAACCTAAGACAAAGGTAGAAGTACACTTATTCATGAACGGAAAGACTAGGCCACTAGCTTCCCTAGCTCCCTAGTAGTACAAGTCCACAGCTGGCTACGCGGATCAATCCACCCCAAGTCACACCCGTACGTGAGAGAAATAAGAGGCACGTTAGATCGATTCCATGTGTGTGTGTGTGGTGGGCACATGGCAGGATCAATAAAGGAACTATATTTAGACTATCCATAGTGGGAGTAACATAGGTAGTAATATCACACATATCTAGATAAATTAGATGATGTGGCAAGTAATAAGGCAAATGTATGACATTCAAGCTAGGCTTGGTGTTTGCTTTAACTTTTGCATTCTAGGGGGCGCTGCTGCTGTCTCCGCTTGAACTGACTCGTTATGGAACAGCATGCTTTTTTGCATGTGCAAAAGTTAATCTCCTTTCAAATTTTGAATTTAACTGTAGCATAAAAACATATACACCTGGTAGCATCAGATGCATATGTTGTTGCAGAGGTAGTTCATGTTTGACACTTGGACCGGAGCCCCTCCTGTTCCATGACCTGCCTGTTCTGCTTCTCATGTTCAGCGAGAACACATGTCTGTTCTCTTCCTACGAAGGAAGGACGTAGGAGAGGCGACGAGAGAAAAAATAGCTTTTGCCCCCTGAACTCGAGTGATCCTGGGACAACAAAAGTTACAATGTTACAAAAGAGTAAATCCGAGGAGATTTGTGTCGTGATATTAAAAAAATGCAATTTCCACCTCTCAACCAGGGGCGAAGCTACGTATAGCTACCCGGTGTCACTGGCACCGGGTGCAATTTGCACGCACTTATTAGCTTAGTGTGTATGCCATTCAATTGTTTGATATGTAGGCATGTGTTCTTCTATATGGACACCGGATAATTTTAAGTCTGGATCCGCCCCTGATGTGTTCCCAGCTCTGTACAGGGACCAAAGAATGGCTACATGGAAACCGATTTGCTCCAAAATACACCCGGCCATCCCTAAATATATGAAGATTTGGCAGAGGCTTTTGAAATGGGCAATCCAAGCCCAAATATTTGATGGCCAAGAAAATCCAATCTAAATATTTGCACAGAGTCAGGGTCATTGGTCAACACAGGAGGTAGGGGCGCCAGTAAATTGGACCACTCTAACACCTCCACCAGGCCAAGTGTGCGACAGAACAAGATGTTCCATTATCCATTTTGGCGAGCCTCCGATACTAATAACAATGGATTCCCGCAAATGGCGAACAAGTCACGGAACCCGTGTGTAAAGAGGTGTTCCATCCACCAAACGATCTAGCCAAAACATGGCCCCTCCGCCATTACCAATCGAAAAGGACAGCCCAGGAGAATCTCATGTTTGATCTTCTGGATCGACTGGCAAAACTGGGAGCCCTCCATGCGGCCGCAAGCTAGAAGAGGCATGCCCCGAAGGTACTTTGCCTGTAGCCACAATCCCCCTCCTCGCGGATGATTCGTCAAACCCACCTAAGCATGAGGGCGACATTCATCCGACGGGAGGCCAGGATACCAAACCCACCCATATCCTTGGGTAGGCAGATGTTGGCCCACTTCATCATGTGGTTCTTCGGGCGTCCATTCATGGCAATGCCAGAAGAAATGGGAAGGTCTTTATCAAAGGACCTAGCAGGGGCGTTGATCCTTTTTTTAGGGTGTGGCGCTGTTCTGTTTTTCTTTTGCTTTGTTTTTCAGCTATGCTCAGTGCCAAAAGAAGCACATGTCGTCCCGCTCGGAGAGAGACAACACCGTTCGGGAAGTGAGTCACCGGAGAAGATGCTGGCTGGCGCCAGCCTTCCACCGCGTCATCATCTCCTACTGCGTGCATCTAATCCCATCCTTCTCTACAAGGTCCGCCCCTTCATGAACCCAGCATCCCATCTTCCTATACATCCCATTCCATCTGGTTTCTTCGGATATTTCGTTTCCTTTTCTCTCATGTTCATCCATTGTGGTTCATTATTATACGCCGGGCCTCCTCTCTACCAGTGGCTCCTATAGTACCTTCCCAAACCAGGTTTTCTTCTTCTCTTTTTTCATTTTTATTTCCTCTTTGTTTCCTTTTTCACCTTTTCTTCTCTTTTTTTCTTTTCTTTATGATTTTTCTTTTCTTTTTCTTTGCTTTGCTTCTTCTTTGTTTTATATTTCTTCTTGTTTTCGTGAACACTTTTTAAAAAATCAGGAACATTTTTTATTCATGGAATTCAAAATTTGTTCATCGTATTAAAATTTTGTTCAACATAATTTTAAAAATGTTTATCAAATTCAAAAAAATCATCCATTCTTCAAAAAGTTCATATGATTTTAAAAATATGTTCTTGAATTAATAATTTGTTCATCAAGTTCAAACAAATGTTCATAAAATTCGAAATTTGTTCATCTGATAAAACCTGATCATCGAAAAATACAAAGTTTGTTCTTGAGTATACACAAAATGTTCATAATTGTTTGTTTTTTAAATTGTGAACATATTTTGGAACATGTGAATAATTTTTTAAAATATACAAACATTTTCTGAATTTTTCGTAACAATATTAACGTTTTTAATTTTTGATGAACATTTTTCGAGTTCATGAATAGTTTTTGAATAAGTGTACATTTTTTGAATTTTGTGATTGTTTTTGAAATCACAAACATTTTTTAAATTCAAGAACATTTTTTGATTCCACAAACTTTTCAAAATTCTCAATTTTCTTATTTTTCTGAACTTTATGGGTATCCTGAATTATTTAAAGAAGAAAACCCAAGAACGTAGAAAAAACAAAAACTAAAAACTAAACAAGAAAGTAGGGGAATTCCTGCCGCTGCTCATGGGCTGGCCCAAATCGGCGCGCGGGTGTGCACCTGGTGGCTTCCCGGCGCATTCTGCCCCAAATAGGAGCTCCGCATGCTGCGATTATTGTCGCCGAATTGCATACTAGCAATATGAGTTCGGCTCGCCCATTTATCACACAGCACGCATGCTAGTCCTGGGAGCCCTGCATATGGTTCTAACCGGTTGTCTTTTACATTTATTCTTTTTTTGCATTTTTACTATTTAATTCTTTTATTTTCAAAATATGTTTGTAAATTCATTTTTTTCATAACTCCAAAATTTGTTTTATGATTTTTGAAAAAGTTAACATTTTACGAAAAATCTTCCCTTTTCCAAATTTTATTCAAAAATTCAAAAAATGTTTGTGAATTCCGGAAGATGTTCATGCGTTTTGTTCAGAAGTTTCAAAATAGATCGTGCTTTCAAATACTGTTCACAATTTAAAAAAATGTTCAGGAATTTTTGAAAATAATTCATGTTTTTGATAAATTGTTTAGGGTTTTCAAAAAATATTCCCCTTTTCAAACTTTCTTACCAAATTCAAAAATTTGTGGTTCGTGAAATGTTCTAGAATTTGAAAAAATGTTTGCATTATTAAAAAATGTTCAAATTCTTGAAAAATGTTCCAGTTTTCAAACTTCGTTCTGAAATTCAAAAAGTATTTTCGTCTTAAAAATGATTCTGGGATTTCAACAATGTTCAAAATGAAAAAGGATAAAAAAAATTGGTTGTTTGTCCGATCAGTATAGTAGACCGAACGCTATAGCAAACTGGACCACTACAGTAACCGGTCAACCGCAGTACAGATAACGGCTCTACAGTGAAAAAAATCATGCTAGAATGGAAATCCCGTCCTACTGTACTGCGCGCCTTGCCGGCCCGGTAGGGGCACCATGTGTGCGTCGCCCCCTAAATCATCCTGATGGCCCCTTTTCATGAAATCACTAATTACGAAGTACTTGTTACAAAGAACACTTCACTTTTTCAGGTCACGACAAGTGGCGCACGTGCAGCACGCCACTTGTCGCAACCTGAAAGTTTTCCCTTTTTTCGTAGATCCATTTATTTAAAGTGTTTTATCTTTTAAACAGTGCGTCCAAATCTTAAACCGTTTTCACCATTGGATTCCTCACGTCGAGATCTTTAAAACTAGATCCCATGTTGATATGTTTTGACGAACTTTTTTTTTCATGAAAAAACCGACGAAAAAAAGGATGAAAAAACCAAACCGGGAGCACGGTTTTTTTCCCTTTCCGAAAGGGGCACGCCTGTGCCTCTCGCGATATCACACCCGTGCCTCTTGTGGAAGCAAAATCGTGACTCTCGTGGAAGAAAAAAAAACAGAAAACACGTTTTTTTTTTCATTTCCGAGAGGCACGGCCGTGACTCGCGAAAGCACAACTATGCCTCTCGCGGAAGCAAAACCGTGACTCGTGAAAAAAAACGAAAACGTGTATTTTTTTTCATTTCTGAGAGGCACGGCCGTGACTCTCGCGAAAGCACAACCCTGCCTCTCGCGGAAGCAAAACCGTGACTCTCGCGAAAGAAAAAAAACTTAAAAACGCGTTTCGTTTTTTCTTTTTCTAGAGGCACGGCCGTGACTCTCGCAAAAGCACAACCGTATCTCTCGCGGAAGCAAAACCATGACTCCCGCGAAAGAAAAAAACAGAAACACGTTTTTTTTCGTTTCCGAAAAGCACGGCCGTGACTCTCGCTAAAGCACAACCGTGCCTCTCGCGGAAAAAACCGTGACTTTCGCGAAAGGAAAAAAAAGAAAATGCATTTTTTTCGCGCAAAATTTTTTTGATCGAAAAGCTAAGGAAGACCGGGAAAAAACCAAAACGTCGAAAAATCCGGAAAAAAACCGTTTAAAAAGCCGAAAACGCATGCGGAAAAGTAAAAAAAACAAATCCGGAGGGAGCGTCCGTAGCGCGACACCCGGGAGCTTCATCATCATGGCTATGTCCCCGTGGCCTGACTACGGGCGCTCCTCCTCATGACACCGCTACAATATCGCACCCTGGCCGCCTGGGCGCCGGCACACGCCGCCGGCTCCCCCGCGTGTCTGTGCTATTATGTTGGCATAGGTTCCATTATGTGTCTACCCCCGATATATATGAGGAGGAGCGCCCGTAGTCAGGCCCCGGGGACCAGTGGCGGAGACAGGCCTGGGGCAGCTAGGGCTATAGCCCCAGGCCTAGAAACAACTTCCTTTGTAATTTCTTCATGCAAAGCATAGAAAATCATAGAAGTTTATCACTCAACATAGCACAGCCCCAGGCGTAATCTGCATCTAGCTCCGCCACTGCCGGGGACGTAGCCATGATGATGAATCTCGTTAACAAATCTCGGTGTCGTGCTCGTGTGATTGTTTGGTCCTCGGTAGATCGACGGTGTGCCTCGGGTTAATTCTAACAGAAAGATGTTGATTAAGATGGACGCCGATGGGAGCCACGACACAAGCCGACAGCTTGTCGAGGGGACTAGCCAAGCAACGACGTCTCTCTTGCTATCCGGCCTGCTCCAGCTCATTCTCCTCGTCGAGGAGGTTGACGACGGAGGCAGCGCTTCGGTGTGCTGTTATGCTTGGACTGGTAAGGGGCTATGGGCTGCACTACACAGAGGGAAAACAGAGGAAAGAATGAAGGAACGTACTAGCATGACGTCGTGACGGGTATGCACACAATAATACTCCCTCTGTAAATTAATATAAAAGCATTTAGGTAACTAAAATAATGATCTAAATGCTTTTATATTAGTTTACGGAGGGAGTACTTACCCACCCGTGTGCGATAAAGGGAATAGTACATCAAGTTGGTCAAAGTAAAATGTGTGCCGAACTTAACAACCAAGCACACATTTCTCGGAACAAAACGGTCACGCCACAATGAGTTATCGCACAGTGTCTCCTTTCATAAACCGTGTGCGCTCGTTATCAATATCGTACACAATTCTGTGTGCCCAATAGAGCATATAATTCTGAGCACACAATCGTATGCACTGTCATGAGTTATCACACATGAGTTGCGTTTAGAAACCATGTGCGCAACTTTCAAATCATCACACATGCGAGTATTCATTGGCGGAGACAGGCCCGGGACAGCTAGGGCTATAGCCCCAGGCCTAGAAACAACTTCCTTTATAATTTCTTCATGCAAAGCATAGAAAATCATAGAAGTTTATCACTCAACATAGCACAGCCCCAGGCGTAACTGCATCTAGCTCCGCCACTACGAGTATTCATTATTACGCAGCGTGTGTGATGCTCCAAGTATCCACACACAATTTGTTGTTGAAAAGTGTTTGCCAATCAACATGCATGATTAGGAAAATTTAATCGTTTGTTTTATTACAGACTTATCAAACACACAACTTTATACAATAGTGTGTGTCCCTTATCACACAGGTTTGCATCTCAAAATCGTGACCAATGGACGGGCCATCACACACGTTTAATTTTCTGGCAAATGGGTTTATTTTTCTACCATTTGTGATGCCTGCATCGCACATAGTTCGGTTCAAGGACGTGTGATAGATATGTCTTCTTAGCCCTATTCTGCAGGAGAGGAGGGTGAAAAAGGTTCACGCTTCTGTACTTTAGTTTTCGATAAGCTTCCTGAGTGATGCTTTGCGTATGTTCAAGCTGATACCTTATCATATTGGCACAAATAAGCTTTCTCAGCAGTAGAACAGATGCCATTGCCACGGCATAGATGCATGCATGTTTCCTCTTTGCAAAATTAAAGGCGCTGGATGTTACTTAGTACTAATCCAGAGCTGGACGATTGCTCTTCTTTTTCCTTTCCTTGGTCCGAACATGTACAGCAAGCTAGGTAGCCCCACCATATTTATTCATGTTTATTTGCTTTGCTTTAGAAATTTTCAGGCATCTTGGCTTGCATGGATATGTGCCCTGGGTAGGGACGATGCAAAAGGTTCTCATCTGCTGTACTTTAGTTTTGGAGACGCTTTCTCAGTGATGCTTGCTGTTTGTTAAAGCTGACGCCTTGTCGATCATGTTTATTAAAGCTGCAGCTATCAGCCAAAGTTAAAATGTTTGGATGGAGGATCTTCATGGTGAACACCCAGTGGAATTCTGGCGAATCGCCATAATTGTAATGATGGGAGCTGCCCCATTTGTCATAACGGATGCGAAGATATCAAGCATGTACTTTCCCATACCTGTAACTGTGCGAGAAGTGTGGAATAGCATGGGATTTATAGCTGAGGATACAAGAGTTATTGAGGATTGATCGGTCGGGATCAATATGTATAAAATTATAGGATGACTAGAATATTTCTGTTGTTGTCTTGTATTGATCTGATCCTTGTCACGTTTATATATAAAGTACATTGTGGGAAGAGGATTAAAGTACAAGACAAGCCATTATTGGTTTAAACCAAATCTTTCTTCATCTGTCTTTATCTCTAACTAACACCCAACACATTGATACTTCTAACACGTTAGTGTTAGAATATATAATCAGGAGTGGTGGCACTGTACCGGAGCTTGGAGAGCTGGGCTTAGCAGAATTTTTTTTTTTTTGAAAGGAAGCCTCTTGGCACTTTATTGCAAATTTGAGAGTGTTACATCATTCAGTACATGAGGTAATAGAAAATTAGGCGGAACATCATCCCACCAAATCATTTGTTTTGAGTCATAAGCATGTCTCGCTAAAACATGTGCCAACTTATTTGCTTCCCTGCGGCAATGACGGAACTGAATCGACGATATCTCATGTGCAAGTTGGAAAGCATCATATAAAATAGCAGTATATGGTGCCAGTATATCTGAACCTCCATTGCAAGCGGTAACGAGCTCTAAACAGTCTGACTCTATGGTGATTTTTGAGCATCCAATATCACATACTAGTCGAAGACCAAGGTAAAGTGCCATTGCTTCTGCAGACGCAACACTTGGGGCTTAGCAGAATTAATTCTGTCAAAGGGGTGATGGGAAAGGACGCAGGCTGTGCATGGTGAGACAGTCCAAACTCCTATCCGAAGGTTTGTTGATCGCCGTCTTATCTAAAAATTCCAAGTGGCTAGTCACAAACCGAATGCAAAGCCTCGGGAAGGCTGGGTTAGGCCCACGGAGGGGAGGGTTCCGCGGCCGCCGCGACTAGGGGCTCGCTTGGAAGAGCGACGAGAGATACCCCCTCCCCCCTCGCGGCCCTCGCGTTGCCCCCTTGGGCGACTCGGGGGCGACTAGGGTTTCGCGGCCGCCGCCACCCCGTCCACTCCCTTCCTTCCCTCGCCGCTACAGGAGACGGCCGCCGGGAATCTCGCGCGGGCGCCAGTGAAGGTGGCGGTGGGGATCTCGACGCTCCATCGCCTCTCAAAGGCCAGTGGTTTCGGGGGCGGCGGCCCCAGCCAGAGAGGCGGCGTCGTTGGGCGGTTGGCGGCTTTTGCAGGGGTGCTGGTCAGCGTGCTTAGCGGCGCGGGCGGCGGGTGGCTGGTGGAATCCGGCCCGGTGCGAAGTCTCTTCTTCGTCAGATATGGAGGTTCGAAATCCCTCTCCCTACTGCCTCTCTCTCGCCGTTGGCGGGGGCTAGCGATTTGTTCTCTGGCTCCAGCGTTGGTGGCCAGCTAGGAGACCGGGGGAAACCTTGGCCGATCCGGCTGGCCCGGCGGCGGCAACGCCCAAGAGCGCTACTTTCCTCCATGGGGGCGCAGCCGAGGTCCCCTGCTCTCCACCCCGACCCCCCTTGCCCGGGTGAAAACCCTTTATCCACTGTGGATTTGGCGGCGGCTTGCGCGTCGTGACCTTGCTGGAGGCGTCGTTAGGGGTGCTGGGCGTGGTCGAGAGGCTCTGCAGGTGAGCGATTGAGCTGCCTCCTCTTCGTCGTCCGATTCCATGAAGCTTGTCTCCAACTAGTTGGGCATGGACCGTAGCGGAGCGACCGGCTAGGGATATCCCAAATCGAAGTGGTCGCACTATGTCCACCTTATGATGTGAGGGCGACATTCTTCAAGCGGTGAGCTTCTCGAAATCCTGACGGTGCGGCGCCTACGAGCCATGGCGAGGGGGTAGGGTTCCTCTTCGGTGATAGAGAAGGAAGATGTTGTTCCCCTTCTTCTCTAGGTGTTCCTGGAGCATGGCCATCTTCGAAGGTCGGCTATGTCCTGCTCTGCTGCTCCGTTCTGCTACATATGATCCTAGTGTGGAGTGTTCGGCCTTTGCAAGTTGTTATCTTAATTTCCATTTCATTAGCTGCTTGTGGAGGTTGTAGTGAGTGTTTCTGTCCAGTGTTCCCCGTTGTGTCGTTCTGACTGTTGTAATTTGGGTTGTTTGTTGTAACTTCTGGCCGGTTGATGGCTTTGTTAATTCAAAGTTGGGGTCTTCGCGAGCCTTCGTTCTAAAAAAGGCCCACAGAGGAAGGGTGTCCTAAAGATCAACGTGGATAGTCTATACCATGAAGACTGAGGAACAAGCGTAACAGTGGTGGTGATCCCTGATGAATATAGCAAATTTTTAGGAGCGGCGCAAAGATATCTGGCTCATGTGGTGAATGCAATAATGGCCGAAGCTTATGCGCTCAGGGATGGGTTTGAACTTGCCAAGTACATCGGCTGTAACAGATTCATCATTGAGTCCAATTGCTAGCAGGTGGTAGAAACTATGAACGTTGGCGGCTTCTCGTCAACTGAATAGATGATGCAAAGTGGAGATGTAAAACCGGTCGACATCTCGTCGAACACGTTGGATGCGGTGGCCGTGGGCATGACCACGTCTTCCTCCATGGCTGGCGGCAGCAGCGGTCGAGGTGGAGTAGGGGTTCCTTGACCGGATGAGGAAGTCACGGCCGCCGGTAGCAGCGAATCGGCCGAATCACCTGCGGCCGCTTTTGATTTTTTGGCTACCCATGATGGGTTCGTCGCCGGGTTGCGTCCTGCCGGTCGCTTCACACCTCCACCGCGGGGATTGGCAACCAGCTACTTCTTTGCTGGTGTAGCCACGACGGCGACCAGCCGGGGAGGGGCAAACCGGGGCGGCGGCATGGCGGTGGCGGCATGGAGGCGGAGGAGGGATTGGGGACGGTGGTCACGCTGGCGAAAGCCGCGGCAGGGTGGGCGGCTGTGGCGGGGTCGTCGGATTCGGCCATGGCCAAGGCGCGGTCGATGGGCAGTGGGAGGGCGAAAGGAAAAAGAAAGCGGTTGGGTAGTTGGCGCGTGGCCGCGAGTTTTACATCTCCTAGGGGTGGAGATACGAATTTGCATTTACATGTGTTGTATTTTACATCTCCTGGAGGTGGAGATGCATAGGGGTTGATGCACGTTGTTGTTTTTGTTTCTCCGGTAGAAATCTTGGGGGCATTCTTTGAAGTTCTTTATGTTGGATTGAGTATTATGAATATGAATTTGCTTTGGTGTTATTTTAGTACGAACTCTAGGATAGATCGGAAGGAAAGAATAGATTTGTGTTATTTTAGTACGAACTCTTGAATAGATCGAACGGAAAGAATAACTTTGAGGTGGTTTCGTACCCTACAAATAATTTATTCTTATGTTCTCCGCTAGATACGAACTTTGGAGTGATTCTTCATCGCACTCTGAGGGATGGTTATATGATCCAATTATATTAGCATTGTTGAGAGGTTGCACTAGTGAAAGTATGGACCCTAGGCCTCATTTTCAAGCATTGCAATACCGTTTTTGTGCCCGTTTACTTTTTGCTACCTTGCTGTTTTTATTTATTCAGATTATAAAAATATATTTTCACCATCAATATTTCACTTTTATCACCATCTCTTCGCCGAACTAGTGCACCTATACAATTTGCCATTGTATTGGGTGTGTTGGAGACACAAGAGATTTCATGTATTTGGTTGCAGGGTCGTTTGAGAGGGACCATCCAACACCTCTCACAGATTGATAAATCTTAGGTCATCCACTTAAGGGGAAACTGCTACTGTCCTACAAAACTCTGCGCTTGGAGGCCCAACACGTGACTACAAGAATAAAGTTGCATAGTAGACATCAATCACCCTTTCTTCTTCAAGGGAAAAAGCAATGCAAACTCAAGAAGTAGCAGGGGAAACCCGCAAAAAGCGGTTGTACTGATCCTTTGTCCGGTTGTACCGCTCCTATGTTTTTCTGCAACATAATGGGCGGATTCGTGGGGTCCTATAAAAGGGGGTCTTCCCCAATGAACCTCATATCCTTTGAGCTCATGTTCTTCCCCCATTATTGACCTTCTTCGAGGTTGCTAACTCTCAATCCCTCCAATGATTCTTGCTAGTTTTTGAGGAAAAAGAGAGAGGAGATCTAGATCTACGTTTTCACCAATCACTTTCTCCTTTATGTGAGGGGAACCCCTTGGATCTAGATCTTGGAGTTCTTGGTGATCGCCCACTACTAAGGAAATGCCTAGCAGTAGCGCTGGTTTTTGGGTTAGCAGTAGCACGGGGGGACCACGCTACTGCTACGCACGGTGCTACATCTAAAGGGTAGCGGTAGCGTTGGTTCACCCGCGCTACTGCTATACCTACTTAGCAGTAGCGCTTTACTAAGAACGCGCTACTGGTTGTTACTAGCAGTGCTTCTCTATACCTGCGCTACTACTATTATTACATATTCTATTTCTTTTTTATTTTATGTCGTATTAATACACCATTATGCAAGTTTTCATACCGTAGCAATTTAGAGATTGTTTTTACATCATAATGAGTTATTACATCACTGGGTGAACGGACCGCGAATTAGTTTCAAGTGGATGGATCGAAAGTGACCAAGTCATGGATCCATCCACTTGAAACTAATCCGCGGTTCTTTCACCCAGTGATGTAATAACTCATCATCATCATCATCATCATCATAACACATTGTAACACATAATAACAACTTCTCATCATCATGACAGTCATAATAAACACTAACTAATTGTTCTTAATACCTAGACCTACTCCTCTCTCCTAGGTAAAATACCATAAAACAGATAAACCGGTCCATCTCCATAATGGAGAATGGAGATACACCTATTGAAGGAAATATGCCCTAGAGGCAATAATAAAGTTATTATTTATTTCCTTATATCATGATAAATGTTTATTATTCATGCTAGAATTGTATTAACCGGAAACATAATGCATGTGTGAATACATAGACAAACAGAGTGTCACTAGTATGCCTCTACTTGACTAGCTCGTTAATCAAAGATGGTTATGTTTCCTAACCATGAACAATGAGTTGTTATTTGATTAACGAGGTCACATCATTAGTTGAATGATCTGATTGACATGACCCATTCCATTAGCTTAGCACCCGATCGTTTAGTATGTTGTTGTTGCTTTCTTCATGACTTATACATGTTCATATGACTATGAGATTATGCAACTCCCGTTTGCCGGAGGAACACCTTGTGTGCTACCAAACGTCACAACGTAAATGGGTTATTATAAAGGTGCTCTACAGGTGTCTCCAAAGGTAGATGTTGGGTTGGCGTATTTCGAGATTAGGATTTGTCACTCTGATTGTCGGAGAGGTATCTCTGGGCCCTCTCGGTAATGCACATCACATAAGCCTTGTAAGCATTACAACTAATGAGTTAGTTGCGAGATGATGTATTACGGAACGAGTAAAGAGACTTGCCAGTAACGAGATTGAACTAGGTATTGGATACCGACGATCGAATCTCGGGCAAGTAACATACCGATGACAAAGGGAACAACGTATGTTGTTATGCGGTCTGACCGATAAAGATATTCGTAGAATATGTAGGAGCCAATATGGGCATCCAGGTCCCGCTATTGGTTATTGACCGGAGATTTGTCTCAGTCATGTCTACATTGTTCTCGAACCATAGGGTCCGCACGCTTAACGTTACGATGACAGTTATTATGAGTTTATGCATTTTGATGTACCGAAGTTAGTTCGGAGTCCGGATGTGATCACGGACATGACGAGGAGTCTCGAAATGGTCGAGACATAAAGATCGATATATTGGAAGCCTATATTTGGACATCGGAATTGTTCCGGGTGAAAATCGGCATTTTACCGGAGTACCGGGGGGTTACCGGAACCCCCCCCCCC
>NC_041392.1:15849863-15852637 GCF_002162155.2 Triticum dicoccoides
CCCCCTAGTCCAAATAGGACAAGGAAGGGGGGGGGGCGCCCCCCTTTCCTCTTCTCCCTCCCCCTTTCCTTCTCCAACAAGGCAAGAGAGGGGGGAGTCCTACTCCCGGTGGGAGTAGGACTCCTCCAGGCGCACCCCTTGGGGCCGGCCGCACCTCCCCCTCCCTTCTTTATATACGGGGGCAGGGGGCACCCTAGAACACACAAGTTAATCTTCATGATCGTTCCTTAGCCGTGTGCGGTGCCCCCCTCCACCATATTCCACCTCGGTCATATCGTTGCAGTGCTTAGGCAAAGCCCTGCGTCGGTAGAACATCATCATCGTTACCACGCCGTCGTGCTGACGGAACTCATCCCCGAAGCTTTGCTGGATCGGAGCCCGGGGAGCGTCATCGAGCTGTACGTGTGCTAAGAACTCGGAGGTGCCGGAGTAACGGTGCTTGGATCGATCGGATCGGGAAGACGTACGACTACTTCCTCTACGTTGCGTCAACGCTTCCGTTGCGGTCTACGAGGGTACGTAGACAACACTCTCCCCTCTCGTTGCTATGCATCACCATGATCTTGCGTGTGCGTAGGAATTTTTTTGAAATTACTACGGTCCCCAACACCTATCTCCAACTTGTGGCTTGCGCACATTCATGTTGTCTCCAATTAGTTGCGTGTGCGTATTCATCACTTTGCTTCATTCTTTGATATTGAGCCTTCCATCATTTGAAGAAATCAAGTATGTAGTATGGTAAGTCTTCGAAGGAGTTGGTCGTAAGCTAACCATATGCATATAACCCTCGGTAAACAACATGTAAGGCACAACCTCCTTCGGGAGCCTCTGTTAAAAAAACGTAATAGTAACCTATATAGTTAGCAATGTAGTTTATATACTTAAGAAGAATGTTTGCAATAAAGTTACCATCATTAACAAAATCTTACCAAGTTTTTGGCAATGAAGTTACCATCATGCAATTTATGGACTAGTGGCACGTATCCAGTAAAATTTGGGAGGATAGAGTGATTGGTTTTAAAGGCCTCAACATCATCTATGAATGAGACAAGACAACATTTCTCCTCACAATTAAGCTCGTAGTCATAGTTGTAGTATGCCCTGTCTACAACTTTTCGAGTATTTTTGGAAGATAAGAAATAAGCTGACAATTATAAATAAGATGTTTAGTACCGATGAAAACCAAATATTTTTAAATTAATAATATAGATTACTTAACTTAATAAATTAGTTTGACAAACTCACATTTAGGCAAAATTGGAGGCATATCCACATCCACCCAGATGTCGATATTATCATCATCATCATCGGGACGAATATCAAAGTTATTTGCATACCCTCTTCAAATCCATATGCCTTGCAGAGAGCTTCCCAATTAGAGCAACCGATATGGGAGTGATCAACCGAATTGTATAGCTTAACCCGAAATGCATAACCATGTTTAGTTCTTAAGTGAGCCCTCCTCGTCTTCGTATTCTCAAAGTCTTTGAAACCGAGCCTCTGCAATACATATGGTCTTTCATGGCACAGGATGTACTAATCGAATTGAAAAAAATTAAGAAATTACACATTGAACAAAAGAAGAACAAGTGATGATATTAATTACGATGAAATGCTTATCATTGCATACCGTACAAACATCAAATGTCTCGTCCAGCTTCACGATGAAAACCTATAATTTTGCAGGTGAGGAAACCTGTTGCACAAACCCCGGTCATCGTAGTAGTAATGGCACTCCGGGATCCTATCGTCATCAGTCATCTACTGTGTTCATAATTCAAAGATTAAACTTCTGAATATACATCACGGGTTGACTTTCGGTCCGTCGAATCTTCCTTGAAAACTCTCATCTCACGTGGTGTATATGGTGGGCACTCCCTCTCTGATATATATGACTGACGGTGATGGTCGCTCTTTTCTTCCTTCCCGTGCATTACCAAAAGGTCTATCACAAGAAAGAAGAGGAAGGACGACCCCACGACAACAGTCGACATTCTTCTTCATATATGGTGGACACTCCCTCACTTTTTTTGACTGTCATGCATGCAGTCCCAACATACTTACAGTCAACCCAAAATGTCGTTTAATGCTCTTTCCGGCAAATCCAAGGCGCTAGATATTTCCTACATTCTAGCACAAGCCATGCTAAAATTCACGGAAAAATCCAGCGTGACCTTTGCTAAAAAAGGACATATCGAGCGCCTGAAATTTGCCGTAACGGAAATTAATCAACACTCCGGCAAAATAAAGGTGACTCGGAAGTGTTTCCTGCAAACATAGGCCACTTGGGCAAGCACATATCCTATTTGGCTACATCATCATCATCGACATCAACGACATGGGGATTTGGCTGCTCTCACCTCAACGTCGAAGGGGCTCAGTGACGAGGACGACGACGGGGATGATGCAGGGGCGCTCCTTGATTTTCGCAAAAACAAAATATAAACCCTATAAGCTACCAACTAAACATTATTATGCTGATTCAAAAGACCTACATTTACTAAAAATTCAATATATCTTATAACCCGAATATTTCATTTGGTTAAGAATCATAACTAATGTTTCTTACTAAAAATTTCCATACCTAAATTTTCGTACTAAAAATTTATGTTACTAAATTTCTCATATGGCATTCCGATACATTTCTATATTGAAAAATTTGTATACCTAAAAAATTTCTATTACTAAAATTTCTATTCAAAAGACCTAAATTTTTTGTTACTAAATTTGTATACCTACATTCAAATTACCTACATTAGTTAAGAGAAGGGATG
>NC_041392.1:15852936-15854793 GCF_002162155.2 Triticum dicoccoides
TGGTGGTGGCACGCCGATGACGGGCGACGGCAGCGGGTGACGGTGACGGCGGGGGGTGGTGGAGCGCGGGCGGTGGCGGCGGGCAATGGTGACGGTCGGGCGGCGACCATAGAGTGTCTTGGAGTGAGAGTGAGAGTGTGGTGAGGAAGAGAGGAAACGGGCGAGACGGGGTATAGGATAAGGTGGTTTTAGCAGTAGCGCGGGAAACCGAACAAGCGCTACAACTAAAATTTTAGTTGTAGCATGTTTATGCAAACCGCGTTGCTACTAAAGCTAGACCCAGCGTGGTCGTGTGGCCCACTTAGAAGTAGCGCTTGACCAGTGAGAGCGCGCTACTGCTAAGTCTTGCCTATAGCACGCTCGCTTTACCCGCGCTGTTGCTAGTTAGCAAGAGCGCGTCCTTCTAACCTGCGCTACTAATAATGCTCTGTGTATAAGGTTTTCTCTAGTAGTGGCATTGTTCTTCCTCTCATATTCCTCCAT
The DNA here is from genome assembly GCF_002162155.2 of Triticum dicoccoides. Lineage (NCBI taxonomy): Eukaryota > Viridiplantae > Streptophyta > Magnoliopsida > Poales > Poaceae > Triticum > Triticum dicoccoides. Next base: position 15,853,420 of record NC_041392.1, read on the forward strand.
AGCTTTTGTTGCTTTGGTGGGATTTGGGAGTGAAGGACTTGACCACTTCGTGTGTTCTTGCCATTGCATTAGTTGCATCGGTTTGAGTTCTCCACGATGATACATGGAAGTGAAAGTTGAGAAGCTTATTACTCTTGGGTGTTTGGGCACCCTAGAGCTTGTTCCTCTTGCGTGCTTTGGTGCCCTAGACGGTTGGTCTGTTCGAAGCTCAATCATTGTGGTGTAAAGCTCCGGGCTTGCGTCGGGGTCTCCAATTAGGTTGTGGAGATTGCCTCAAGCAATTAGTACGGGTTCGGTGACCGCCCTCAAGGGTTGCCATTTGTACAGGTTCGGTGACTGCTCTCAAGGGTCCCTTAGTGGAATCACGACATCTTGCATTGTGCGAGGGCGTGAGGAGATTACGGTGGCCCTAGTGGCTTCTTGGCGAGCATTGTGCCTCCACACTGCTCCAAACGGAGATTAGCATCCGCAAGGGTGTGAACTTCAGGATACATTATCGTCTCCGCGTGCCTCGGTTATCTCTTACCTGAGCTCTTTTCTTACGCACTTTACATTGTGATAGCCTTAGTGATTCATGTTATATATCTTGCTATCATTTAGTTGTTTATCTTGCTTAGCATAAGTTATTGGTGCACATAGGTGAGCCTAGTTATTTTAGGTTTTGTGCTTGACAAATTAAACGCTAGTTTTATTCCGCATTTGTTCAATCCCAAACCATAATTATTTTAAAGCGCCTATTCACCGCCCCGCCCCCCTGTAGGCGACATCCACGATCTTTCACTAAGTGAGGAAAACCTAGAGCCAAAGTGATTGAGCATCACTAAAGAGTTTGATCTATGTGATCTGGCGCCTGTTACCATTGAAGACTGTCATTCTTCCAGATGGTTAGGCGTCATGTTCTAAGCACTCAAAAGTAATTGTGGCGTGCTGGTGAACAAGTCTATGAAGGTTTTGGAAGTCTACCTTGAAGACTTAGCACGAGTGATTCGATGAGGTCTGTTGTGACATTAGCTCAAGAGGAATACGGTGAACACTTATCGTCTTCGGAGTTCAATCTCAGCCGCCTCAACCAGTTGTACAGTTGATACAACAACTGTAACTGGTCTACCAAATCATCGTGTCATAACCGTGGCAACCTGGTTTTAAATTCCTCAACCCCTTTACTTTTTGTTATTCCACTGCTGAAGAATATGTAATCTATTTTCTGAAGAATTTGAACTGAAAACTTTCATCATGATGCTTTTCATTTCTTCAGTTCATCTTGAGTATGCCTGACTGCTTGTATGGTTGCACGTCCTTGACTTGCATCTATCTTGTATGCATGCTTTATGTTCCTGTGATGAACTAGTCTTGCTATTGTCTCAATTTCTTCAC
>NC_041392.1:15855061-15871970 GCF_002162155.2 Triticum dicoccoides
CGATTTCAGCAACCACTACCAGAATTGCCGAGTTTGATGATTGTTTTTCGCCAGGCTCTCGTCAAAGATCCTCTTAAACGATGTGTGGGAAAAACACACTCTAAAAACCACAGTAGCCTTGCCTACGACGAGTGTAGACGAGAAAACACTTAGCAAACAGAATACTCTGGGCAAACGAGGTGTCGTGTGTCCTTGCTCACCGCAGTTGTCGGCGTGACCTCGTTTGCCGACTTTCTTTTTGAACACTTGATGTTGATATTCCATGTAGTATTTATGATTGGTGTTTAAGAGCAAGAGCCTGAAGTAGAAATTATTTCCCTTAGCTAAGAAATTATATTACCAGTCCAGTAAGAACACTTGAGATGAATTTAATGATCACTACATGCACACAATTAGAAAAATTCTATTTGGTCCCCAAGTTAGATAGTGAGATTGTCAGTCTCCCTAGACTTGCTAATTACAAGGATAAGCCTATCACATGGTAGGAATTGATAATTGCATGTAAATAAAGAAATGATTCAGAATGTAAAGACCAAAGAAAGAGTTCGAACAAGTAAATATAAATCCGATCATAAAGTGAAAATTGATTACAGCAAAACAAACACACAACACTATGGGGCTGGCGAGCTATGCACCTGTGGTCCGTTTATCTTTGGGGAGGAGTATGTTGGCTTCTCTGGCTTCGGATCTGTGGCTTCGTGAGGTGGGCATGGTGGTCCCTTTGTGGCAGGTGCCACCATGCAGGTGTTCTTTGTCTTTTTTTTTTGATAAAACGGAAACTTTATTCATTGGAAATAATTAGTACATCGTTCGTGAGGATCATAACAATTTCATTAAGAGGCTGCTAAAACCAATCCGAAGTCAAAGAAAATCTAGCTAATCTAGCGACTTCATGATGTTAGAATAAATCCGAGGCGCTCCGTCGATCTACCGAGGATCAAGCAATCACACAAGCATGATACCGAGATTTGTTAACGAGGTTCACCGATATGGCTACACCCCCGGGGCATGACTATGGGCGCTCCTCCCCATGACACCGCTACAATACCGCATGCCTGCCGCCCGGGCGCCGGCACAAGCCGCCGGCTCCCCCCGCGTGCTCGTGCTATTATGTTGGCATAGGTTACATCGTGTGTCTACCCCCGCTATATGAGAGGCCTAGGATACAAGTGTCCTACTAGGACACGACTCCATATCCTATCTAAACATAATACAACTACAAGTCCAACTATAACCTACCTTGTACAATAGTATTCGACACAACTCTAACAAACTCCACCTTGGCGAATATTCTCCACCACCTTGAATTCGTCCATGCGTCAAACCTCCATGTACATTGGACTTGAGATACACCATGAGCACCGCTACTACTCCCAGACTCCATGTGACTCCACCTACAACTGTAGTCCCTTCTCGTCTTCTTCAGAGTCAATACTTAAGCAAAATTAAGTTCCTTATTACTCTACTTTGTGCTTTCAACTTCCGGAGAATCCGTTCAACGCCATCACACACCTACCACTGTCTGCGTGAAAGTGAACAACTCACATATTGGATGCCACATATAAGAGTTACCTGAACTCAACGTCATCACTCTCCTTAACTGTATGTCTGAAACTTGAAGGAATTTCACCGTCACCCTGTGTCACCCTGAGTCAAATTCGCGGTTGTCTCATCCTTTTTTCCCGGATAGTCTCTGGCATGTCCCACAGCTATAGCACTCCGCCTCCTTCTGTACTTGTCATCCGCACTTTGCCATGTGCGCCGAACACCACAGAATATACGGCCATGTACCCTCTCAGCTTTTGACAATTTCAGACTCTCCGCCACTTTCTCAGATTCTCCATGGTCAACTCCTGTCCATCTTCCGGCACCGATAGACCCAGTCACCAACTTGAATCCGGTACTCATCAACACTGCTTCAGCACCCCTTGCACAATTTGTCTGACCACATGTCTGACCATTAGTGCCTTGGTCTGTCGCTGTGTCCCGTGCTTACTGCACGCCTCGCCGCTATCACCGCGTCGAGCCTCTGCTGTCCTGGTCGAGTCTCCCGGGTAGCTAGCCCCCACTGTCTCAACCCCCACTGCAGAGAACCATCGATCATCACCGACCGATGCCGAGTATCACGTCTCCATCAAACCACTGGTACCCAGTCCAATCCACGTGTCTCTCGCTATCCCACTGAAATAGGCTTCGACTCTCCGTTAACTTACGTCGTAACCCCTCCATCAGCTCAGAGTGAAGTCGTCCATCAGACTCCAGCTCCACCTTCAACATGACTCCATGGTGGTTGTACGAGCCACCCTCCCGCGCCCTGTCGACTCCAAACTCTCATGTGCACCGTCTTGAGTCAACCCTACGCAATAGTCTGTCAAAGCCGCACAAGCCCTCAGGCCTGCATCACGTGTTTCCACGCCCCAGAAGTCGGCCACCATCAGCATCATGCTCCTATGTCGTCGTCGCTGAAAACACCGCCGTCTTCTGCTTTGACTAACATCCTTGTCGGTCCATCAGACTATCCAGTCCGACCCAACCGAAATTATCCGACTGCGACCATGCTCCACCCTGCGTCGTGTCCGCCCCGCACAACTGTGCATTGCCTTGACGCCCTGTGTTTGCATGATCCTGTTACGAAGTGCTCCAGACTTCTCCGAGCCTTATACGCACGTCGTCATCCTCGCCGCCTTTGCTACGCACACCACGGACCCTCACGCTACCATCCTCGCACACAATCATGTACAAAGAAATAAAGCCAAATTGTACCACGTAAGCCTTCCCGTGTGCACTTCACCGTGAAGATCAATGGAAAGACTCCAATACTCCACCTCGTGCTCCTGTACGCCTCAAATCAATTAGCTTTTCATCCCTTTCCTTGATGGATAGCATCAATTCGTCACGTAGCCTTTTTTTTAACCAACAAATCTCATGTACAGCTGCGTCTTCCAGCACGACCGACCCCCAATCGCCGCGTGCGTGCACTCCTGGCTCCTGTGCCTCAAGCGACCTGCCTGCCTAGGCTGCACCAAACGCCTTGCGGCTTCGTCAGCTACGCCTGCCACACCCAGACTCCGCCACACCCAGGCCTTCTCGCATGGGCTGCCGTCCGCGTGGACACCCGCGCGCGGAGTCACGCTGGATCACGGCCCCGCGCCCGAGCCGATGCTCGCTGCCCCACGAGCTGCCTAGGTTTCCGCTCTGCACGCCGCCACCGCACGCACTTAACGATCTGATCTAGTGCTGCCGCTGTAATCCGATTGCTTCTCGAGCAGATATCCATCGAATCTTTTCATCGCCGCACGCGACCAACTCGATTCTTCCGCTCCTTCCTCAACATCAAACACAACCGCGACCTTCTCGTAACCTTGCTTTGATACCACTTATTAGAATAAATCCGAGGCGCTCCGTCGATTTACCGAAGATCAAGTAATCACATAAGCACGATACCGAGATTTGTTAACGAGATTCACCGATATGGCTACATCCCCGGGGCATTGACTATGGGCGCTCCTTCCCATGACACTGCTACAATACCGCACGCCTGCCGCCCGGGCGCCGGCACACGCCGCCGGCTCCCCCCGCGTGCTCGTGCTATTATGTTGGCATAGGTTACATCGTGTGTCTACCCCCGCTATATGAGAGGCTTAGGATACAAGTGTCCTACTAGGACACGACTCCATATCCTATCTAAACACAATACAACTACAAGTCCAACTGTAACCTACCTTGTACAATAGTATTCGACACAACTCTAACACATGAGCTACTTTATTTACTCACCACCAGGTTGTCCGAGTTAATAGTTGGGCGATTACATCCCACCCTCTACGCTAGTGTTAAGATAACCCACGTGGGAGGCACCCGTGAGTGGGAGTTGGCATGCAGGCAGCTCCTTGGGGAATTCGTCTTCATCACTAACCTTTTTCCTTGTAGAAGACTGTGGGTGGTAGGACAATCATTCCCAAGCGAAAGCTTTGCATGACGTTGTAGGTGCCAGTGACGCTGACGCTCTTGAGTGACATCCCCTTCTTGGAGGCATCACCTTGGGTTGTCTTCTTCACCCTGGGCTTTGGGTAAAAACACTTGCTCCGACATGTTGGACCAGGCGGCGGAGGCACTATGGCGTCGTTCCTTCCTTGAAGGCTCTGTTGTGTTAGCTAGTTCCCTTCTTGCCGAAGGTTAGGGTGTGTTTGTGGGCAGTAGCTAATTCTCTTCGCATTGATGGTCTCGTGGCTGTGACGGTGCTCTTTAGGCGAGCTACCTCGGCGAGAAGTTGTGTTCGGAGTCCTTGTCCTTGGGTTCGACAGGCTCTAGGTGAGGTTCTGCATCGCTCGACGATGCGGCGCTCTTTGATCCAGCGCGAGGGGCAGGGGTCTCGGCGATGGAGCTGGTTCTGGTGGTGGTGCTTGGCCTCCATGTGTTGGCGATGACATAGCTTCCTCTGTCTACTAGTCTCTCTCTCAAGTTGGCTCCGTTCTTCTCTCCGTTTTCCTAATCACCGATGATTGCTCTAAGGACTCCATGCAGTGCTCAAATCTTTCTTTTGTTGTTTGCTTGTTGTTTTCTCGGGCTTGGTTGCTATCCTTGGCACCTTGTATCTTGCCGTTTTCTTGTTTATCTTTAAAGTTGGCGAAAGCTTTTTTTGATGTACATAGCCTAGATACTAAAAGAAAAAGTAGAAATAAGAGAAGACGGGAAGATCTTTAAATCAAGATAATTGTGTTAATCATCCCCTCCGTATGGCTATAACTTAAGCTAGTTGTTCCTGGACAATTCCAACACTAACATTTAGATACGAATGTTTATGAATTTTTGGAATTTTACTAGCAGGTGCCGTGGCACCCGGGAGCCAAATGTATATATCTGCATGGTACTCATATACTATTGGATACACTATAATACTTCCAAAATTTAAAACTGTTGGAGAAAAGTTCACAATGTATTCAAAAAGAGGTCCCACGAGACTAAATATAGTTTTCCGCACAGTACCATGCATTGTCATTTGACTCATTAATTATTTGGATATCCACTAGTACCATCGAGGAACACAAAGCCCCCGGCCTTGTTATGCAAGCTAGCTAGTACATGGGTAGAAACAGAGGAGTGGTAGTTTGAGGAATGCAGGCTTCTGGAGTTGTATATAACGATTACACCTTTATTGAATAAACAGATCTGGATTTTCAATCTGAAGTAGACACGCATAAAAAGTTAAATGGCCGATCAGAACGAATAAATAGCCAAAAGAACAACGCAAAAGAATTACTACAAGGATGCCGGCGCGGTGGTGCAATGAGTCGAGTAACAACTTTTCATTGGTTGGCTGCCTGGTTGATATCAGGGATGTCCTCCTGGTCTGGCCCCTCTTCGCCATGGATGGCGTTCCCACGAAAGCCGGCGTGGGAGACCAATGCCCACAGGTGTGTGATGAGCTCACTGTCGCCAGCAAGATGCCTCCCGTGGGTGGCTGCCCTCGTGTTCGCGGCCAAGTGGAGGAGGAACCCCGTCCAGAAGTTGGCCAGGTCGCTCCACAGGCCTTCTGCGTGGCCTTCGTACACCTCTATCAGGTGCTTCCCTAGCATTGCACCCATCCTTGTTATGGAACACCCAATGTGGAGACCTCCATCGTCTTCTTTTTCTCTCACTTGCTCTGGTGTTACTGGTTCCACGTCAGGGCCCCAGCCCCAGCTCTGATGGTGATCAGTGTTCTCGCAGGGCTTGTGGACTGTCTCCATAAGGCCATTGTACACAAATATGAAAGGTAGCTTGCCACGCTCCCACTGGCGATTGAATTTGGATGTAATGACGTGGTCAATTTCTTGGATTACCTCACAAAGGACCATTCCGGCAACAATGGGATTATCCGGCACCAGATCCTTGCTGACCAGATACGTACAATAGTTGGATAAGGTGGCTGCAGTTGCATACTGCTCAGACCACACAGATTCGTAGTTTTTCCCTTTATTGCGAATTCCATTTGGACCGTCGACAAAAGGCCGCGGTCGCTGCACAGCGCTGAGTTCCTTGACCGTGTTGAAGAAGTTGATCTCACAGAGGCTGGTGGCGATATGCCAGACCAGTATGATGTGGGTGTCTACCTTGAGGTTTCTTGGCCACTCGACCACCTTCTCATTTGATCTGAAGGCGTTTGAGAAGTAGTTATCCAGCGCTAGCCCTTCCTTCTCCAACTTCTTGAGCGTATCCAATATCGCAATCTTGGTGTAATCTTTCAGGGCGGTTGTTCCAACAGTTTCCCCTCGACAGAGTACCATCCTCCATGTGAGCGGTGGCAGCACACCTGCTGGCTTTAGCACACGGAATGTAACCAGAAGGTTCTGCTGACTGGCCGTCTGAATCCATTTGGCTTTGCTGCCGAAAAACAACATGAACCTCATGGCCATCTCCACCACCGGACGCCGCAAGCACTGATGCTGGACGTACTTGCACAACATCAGAACCTTTGCCCACCGTGACAGCACATAGAGAAAGATCTCCAAGAGCTCCTTGAGAACGATGATGCCGACCATGAGGCGTGTGATGAACACGCCGTGTGTGATCCTGTTCCGGTCTGCTGGATCCATCCTCTCGGGTATGTATCGGGCAGGATACGCAATGTATCCCGTCGCCGCCGCCAAGGACAGCGAGAGCAGCAGGCTCCGGAGTGGAACCATGGCTCCGCCGGCAAACACCGCGGCGTGCTTGCTATAGAAGAGGTCTTGGAGGAAGGACAGCTCGACCCCTGTGATGCGGAACGCCCTCTCGCAGTCCTCAAGGATGTAGTCGACGACGAGCTTGCGGATCTTCTTTTTCCCCTGCGGCCTAGTGAGTTCATGCACCGGGAGATCATAGAACCGACGGCGCAGCAGCTTGTACATCGCGAACGAGAGGCACAGGTCCTTGCGCTGGTTGCCAGGGTCTGCTGTGCTTGCGCCTCCCAACAATCTGCTCTTGCTGGTGTCACGCCATAGCTTCTCCACGGTGACCAGGTGATCCTTGTGGGCGCCATCTGGATCCAACTGAATCTTGTAGCTCCTGTCGGACTCGATTATTATTCTCTCCCTTCTGAAGCAAGAAGATAGTCTTCTTCTTCCCTCCCGCCGGCCCTCTTGTACTTCCTTGAGCACCCGGTGCTCCCCATGCACCAGGTACTTGCACCCTGCCATTGCTGATACCTCCTGCTCATCATCAGAACCACCAGCTGCAGCAGCAACAGCAGGGAGATCGTCCTCATAGCTCATGTAGTCGCTCACCAGCCTCATGCTCTCTTGGTTTTCAGTCTCCCCTTTACTTGAGGTGATGAAGAGCACGATGATTCGAACTGCATTAAGCGACCAGATCAGCCAGAGGGGGATCCTGAGGAGCTCGAAGGTCTGCACCGGAGGAGATTGGCTGACCAGAAGGAGGACATGAGGTCCAGCAAGGGGACCTGCTTGGACCTGGTGTAGGGGCGCCCGATCTTGACGCTGTACTGCAGGGTGACCAGCAGAACCGCCCACACCTGGAAGTAGTCGTTCACCCTCGCGCCCGATAGCTGCATCAGTCCCATGGTGTACATCACCAAGTTCTGGTTCAGTATCTCCATGGTGACGACAGTAAACATCCTGCTAGGCTTCCCAAACCATGGCCCCGAGAAGTCGAGGAGGAACCTCCACACCAATAGCACTGTCGTCACCAGCACCCACAGCTCCACACTCGCAATGTGAGTAACGATGTCCAGCATAAAGAGCTTCTCCAAGGTGAGCATGATAGTTGCAGCAGCCTTAGCCTTGGCGGAGCTCATCCTCCTCCCCCTCCTCTCTCTCTCTCTCTCTCTCTCTCTCTCTCTCTCTCTCTCTCTCTCTCTCTCTCTCTCTGTGTGTGTGTGAACGCCCTTACAGTGAGGAATGGAACTCTCCAATCATGGTGGATAGGGAGCTCAGTGAACGCATCTGATGAAGCGCTCAAACAATGGCCCTCACTCAACGCATATGTTTCTGTTTGATCCCGTGGTGCGTGCTTTGCTTTACTCCGAGATGCCTCCGCTCCCTTGACTGTCAAACGGAGCCTGCGAGGTGGGGTCCTGTCAAAAGTGCGCATTCTGAGGGCGGGCCATGGGTCCTCCGCCTCGCGCTTTTCTTCTTTTTCTTTTCATTCCTTTTATGTGTCAGTTTGTGGTCGCTGGCTATGAACCTTTCTTTTGCACCGCTGTTAGGGCATCTCTAGCCGTTAGCCCCACGGTCTCGAAAAATCACCGTCTGAAGGCGAGCGGTTTCTCAGCCGCCGCCTCTAGTTGCCTTTTTAAATATTTTTAAAAATAAATTCGGCTAAAATTCGGCAAACATTACAAAGATTCGGCAGACAGGGCATAAATTACGGTGTTCTACTTTTTTTACATAGAAAATTAAAATTACTAAATAAAAAACTCGCTAAGCGCGGCGTAGTCGCCGTCCCCTCCGTCGTCCTTCTCCTTCTTCACGACGCTGTTGAACCCCTGCCCGGGGTCGCCCAGGCGGACAGGTTTGGCCGGTGGCGGCGCGTCGTCGTCGCTTTCTTAAAACACGATGACGGCCCCTTCCTTGCGCCCGCGGCGATCTCTGCCAGGGCGCGGCGCTGGCGCTCCATCTTCAGCCACGCCCAGTCTTTCCGCGCCCACATCATGGCCGCCTCGTCATCGAGCTCCGGCTCTGTCTTCATGGCGGCGAGACCTGACTCCGTCTTCATAGCGGCGAGCCCCGGCTCCGTTTTCGTCTTGACGAAGCGGAGAGTGGCCGATGAGGAGGCACGCCCGCCCTCGTTGATGACGACGCCAGCGCTGCGGGTGCACCGGCCAAACGACGTTTCCGCGGGCTCGACCATGACGCTGAAGAGCGCTGGCGAGCCGGAGGAGTGGGAGGAGGAAGAGGAGCCGATCCTCCTCGGCATCCATTGGCCGGCACTCCGGCGGGAACCGGGGCGGCCGGGTACATCAGCGGAGGCTCGTTGCCGTCCTCGAGGTGCTCGAGGACGACGTGCAGTGTGCGGCCAGGGGCGCCCCACCATAGGCGGCGGCCGTCGCTGGTTTTGGTCCCCCGCACCATCGGCGCATTGTTGGTGGAGGGCACCCGCTCCGCCTGCCGGCGTTCGAAATACGCCGCCCACACCACGCGGTTGCTGGCGTCGCACTCCGGGAGGGCTCACTGCTCCTCCGTCAGTGACGCACGTGCACGCTCGATCTCGGCGCGGAAGTAGTCGGGGCGCGTGAGGTCGGGCAGCGGGGGACGGGGATGCCCCCGGCGCTGAGCCTCCACCGCCCCGGCGCGCGCATGTCAGGAGGTGTCGGGTAGTTGGCTTCGTGCAGGAGATGTGCTTCCCACTCGTGCAGAGAGCAGCGGCCGAAGCCATTTGCAGCCGCCCCATCGCCGGGGAACCTTTCGCCCATCGTCTGCAGTGGTTGTGAACGGGGAGGAAGAGGAAAGAGAGGGCTCGTCAGGGGTGGCTGTGCATGGGGAGAGAGGGGCTGCAGGCGGGTGTGTCCACGGGCGAGGGAGGCGCTGCTTTATACAGCGGCCAGGGGTGTGGTGCCGTGTGTACGTATGGCGGGGAGGGGGCACGTCGCCGCACAGCGCCGCCTGTGAGGAATCAATGGAAAGCTGACCCACGACAGCCTTGGCATTGATTTCCTGCAGGAAACCGAGGCGATGTGAGGACGACGAGGCGCGGGTCGCTGACCCGGCGGGCCCGCTGTTCTTTCGTGCCAAAACGATCGCCCCGGCGCCCCCCAGCGTGCCGGGTTCGGCCTGGATCCGCCGGCGCCAGTTTCGGCCCTAACCGGCGAAAACTGGGTTCCTGGGACACGACTGGGTCGTTTTTTGGATGCTGGCGCCGAAAAAGAGGCATGAAGGGGCCTGTTGAGGGCGCGGCTGGAGATGCCCTTATCTCTCAGGCATTGGGATTATTAGTACTAAAATGACCCTTGGAGAAGCTTAATTCGGTCACTAACTCCTAAGAAACTTATTGCGGAATCAGGCACCCATTTGCGCCTAACCTTTAAGCGTCTAACTTAGACGCCCTCAGACACCCTCAATACATTCGGGTGAACGGCTGAATCACTGCATGGTAACTTTTTCACCAAGCATCCACCTGACCTCAAATCAGTCCGGCCTATACGTCCGGTTTAACCGGCAATCCCCGTACCAAACCACATCTGTGCTGGTGCCCGGACGCGTCGGCCATGTCGGATCCAATAGGCCGGACCCATCCCAAACCCACTCCAAATTGATCAAGTCCACCAAACTGGCCGCCCTCCTCTAGCATTCATCCTCCATTTCCCGCACCCGAGCCATCCCCCTCCTCCACCTTAATTTGCTCCCTTTCTATGCCTCCACACGTGCCCGCCGTCAAGGGCAGACCGCCACGCTCTGTCGAAGGCTTCCTGTTGCGAGAAGAGACGCGAAGATGAAGACCCGCCGATCGCCGTCCGCCGCGCAGAACTTTACCCGTCGGCTACAGGTGGTTAGAAGGGGGAAGAGGCGGTGACGGCGACTAGGGTTTCAGCCGACCCGCCCCCTTGAAGCAGAGCAAGCATGCCTTCGTGAAAGTTCTGCTCATCTACAGTCTCCATTGAATTTCCTATTTTACTATGCTTTCATGTACTCTCATTCAGCAACTTTATCAATCTATGATGGCTACTATACCATCCCAAATTCCCAGTGTACGTTCACTAAGACTTTTCAGACAAATCATTTGTCCAATCTCAAAGCTTACACACATTATCTTACATGCTGGATGACGGAGGAGGTCGATCTGGTGGTCTAGTCGGGGATGGGCGTGAATTCGCCAGCCAAAGCTCGATTCGGCCTTGGCCAGAATTGCCAACGGCGGCGACCATGGGCGTGGTTAATTACCTTGTTGGAGGCCTTGTGGGGTGATTCACATTCCCTATGTGCCCCGTGGGAAACCCTAGATTCAGGCTTTCCAGATCGGATGACGGCGAGGTTTCTGCGTCGTCACCCTATGGGGGCATCATCTTTGGGGTTGTACATCGGCTGGAGGGAGGCTTGGTGGCTCGGCCTAAGTCTTCGTATGCTTCTTGTGTGGTGACCAAGGTGGAGCGGTGTGCCATCTACAGTATCAACGACAGCGATACTTGGCGGCAAGGTGTAGCGGGATCACGGCGTTGGATACTGTTTGATGGGCGCGCCCAGGAGGCTGGCGCTGTCCGGCTTCGTGGTGGCGTCGAGTGGCAGAAGGGTCTAGCAAGATCAGTGCATTGATTGCTCCTAAAGATGGGACTGCGAAAGAAGGCGACGATGAATTCTATAGTGTGCGCATGTGGTGCACACCAAGGGTCTGCAAGACTGGTTGATGCTCCTAGCTAGCCGGCGGGGCGGCTTTGTGAGGCCACCGGATTTCTTGGTGTGTGGGCTTGATGTCCGGGCACATCACTAATTTTGTAGGTAGGGTGACAATTTTCACAAGGAATATGACTTTAGGTTGATCTATGTATTTATATTGTATGGCCTTGTTGAAAAACAATTGAATAAAGATGGTTGTGTGCTTCGCTCCATGCAAAGACCGGAGTAATCCTCTTTTTTGGAAAAACAAAATGATGATGTACCGACGTGCAACGGTGGATGCCTTGTCAGACACGCATGCTCGGATCTTCTCAGTCCCACAAGGCCACAAGCCCACAAAGTATATATTGCCTATCGAGGTGGATGCGGCAGGGCAGAAGCAGATGCTGCCGTGTCCAGAGCCGTTACTCCATGGATACCCAGTTATCATAGATCTCACCTTTCGGGTGTCGTCTCTCCATTTGAAGAAGCGAGGCTGGTCTGGATCGCCCTTGAGCAGCTACTGCGCCCAGGTACCGACAATGCAGGCTGCTTACTCTTTCATACATAGTTATAAACAAACAAGTTCTTGAGCATCAACTTTGCGTTACAACACCATTTGCAAACTTCAGTTTATTTCCTCAAATATAAGAGATAGAATCATCAGCTTCTATCTAAAAAAAGCGCAGGTACAGTTCCTATATACAGGATGCACAAATTGGCTTAGCTGAAATATTGTGTATATATGTCTTTATAGAATTATTATTAAGCTTGCAATAGAAGCACAAAGACATAGTAAACCTCTGCTGAACTAGGAATTTTTTCCGTTTTATCACATTGCAAGGAAACAACCAGAGGAATTATATTGAAGTCCACAATTCCTCGGCTATTATAATCAATTATATGAAATCAGCAGCAACATAGAAACAGCATGCCTCCATTTTGTTCTTAATTTAGAGTTCACAAAAAGTTCAGGTGGAGGGTTAAGACTTAAGCGCCTCATCGATCTGTTCAAGTTTTTGTGAACTGTGACTATTAGTTGTGATGATTTTCTTGAGAAAAGGGGTGTTGTTTTTAATTAATTTGATTTAGAAACAACCATGACATGCAGGCGCCGTGAGCCAAGAGAATGGTGAGCTACGATGATGTCCGTGATCATGTGGCATCTCTGTTCATCATGCTGAACAAGAAAACTGTTATCTTGTTTCGCATCGAGTTCCTGGTGGTCCTCGCCACACTGCTCTTCTTCGCCATGTTCCTCATGGATTTCTTTCGCCGCATGATCCACAACTCGTTCATGAGGGCCGTCTTCAGCGTCTTCGACGCCGTCTCCGACTCCATTGTCCTGTACCTCCTGGGGGCCATGCAAACGGCGCCTTTCAAGAATCAGCTCTTCCCGGTGTGGGCTCTTATGCTTGTCAATTTCCGGTACAGTGCAGATTACATCTCCGGGTATGGTGTTCCTGACCGCAGGGGGCGAAGGTTCACTGAGTGGAGGAACGTGTTCAAGCTCTTGGGATCGGCGTTCCTGAATTGGACGCGTGGATCCAGATTCACAGGTCCACTATGGTCCGTCTGGTGTCTGCAGATAGTGAGGAGTGCCTACAGATTCTTCTCACATAAACTGGCACTCGGCTCCTTCTGGCATGGCCGGAGTTCGCAGCTTGTTGCAGAACACATGCGTGCCAGATATGATGATAGTACGAGCAACTCGCGAGTAGTGCCTGACCCAGTGACGATGGAAGGCTACAACTACTTGGTGTATGGAGAAGAAAGTCATGGTTTCCAAGTAAAGAAGCCTATGTATGCATTTTCTGCCGACACTAGTGCCCGTCTGCCCGGATGGTTCAGCCTAGCTAGATGTCGTTGCTGTGCTGCAAGAGAAGATACTTACAGCAGCACCAGGTCGTCAACACTGGTCACGCTGGACAAGGTCTGGCTATATTTTGGCGATACACCTACCCAGAAGACCGACCTAAAGGATCTCCCTCTGGCCTTCGCCTTGTCCAGGCTGCTGCGGTGCCGGCTTGAGGATGTGACACTGCATCCATGTATCTTTAAAGTAAACCGAGAGCTGGTCAAGAGCATAATTGGTGGGAAGGTGGGTGCCAGCGATGCCCTCAGGATCATGGAGCTGCAGCTTGCCTTCGTCCACGACTATTTCAACACCCGCCACCCCATGGTGTTCTGGTCTGGGCTGCTATCTCTCTTCGTCACCCTGTTTCTGTCCATGCTGACCATTGCTGCTGTCTGCTGGCTCGCTATGGATATCCGTAGGGTCTATAAGCCCCCAAACGGCGGGCTTGCTAATATGGTGAAGGGTTTTAATATCGACATGATCATCACATGGGCATTCATTTTATTGATGATTGCCAAGGAGGTTTGGGAGATGGTGACATACTTACTCTCGGACTGGACACGCTTAATCCTGGCGTGTGAGTATGTGCAGATGAGGTGGCAGGGGAACAAGTTTACATGTCTGTATCAGATGCTATTTTCGATTTCCAGACGTAAAATTACTGATAAGAGGTGGCATGGTTTCATTGACCAGTATTTCTTCATGCAGTCGTATGATGACAGACCAAGACTTTGGAATTTTGTTCACAACCTAACTACAGGAATAATTCCAAAGAAAGATGATGGGGCAAAGCTCAACTGTGCCATCAAAGTTCCAGAGTTTGTCAAGAAGGCAGTTCTAGAGAAGCTCAGCACAATTGTAGAGGAAGAACAAGGTTGTAGTCTGCCTAGGGTCATCAAGACATTGTCCAACAGTAACCTTAGGAAGCAGTTGCAGAACTACAAGGCTTACAGTGCACGACCGACGAGCACCCAGATCCTCCTGCCAACAAGCTCTCACATCATTCTCATGTGGCACATTGCCACCAGCCTCTGCGAGATGGAGCTTGCGACAAAACACGGCGTCAACTTGAGCAACCCTGGGTTTCCGTGTTCCCTCTTGTCTTGGTTGACTTCTTGCTGCTCATCCAAACCGTATCTTATGGATTTGGGTGAGAAGGAAGATGACATCTTGTCATGGTTAACAAACTGCTGCTCATCCAAGTCAAGTGAGAATTTGCCTGATGAGCTCCGGGAATCATACACCGTTGCGAATAGCTTATCGCGGTACTGTGCATATCTGGTGGTTGCAAAGCCAGACCTGATCCCTGACAGCTTTCTTGTTCCCAAGATAGTCATCCAAAAAACTGTCCAGAGTGCTCGTGATCGCTTTCTGAAAAACTGTGATTCATTAGAGAGCAGGCACAGAAAACTGAAAAACAAAGCAGAAAAACCTGTCAAAGACTCTGAAAAGGAAGATGTATTGAAACAAGGTGCCGTGCTGGGTAAGGAACTTCTCAATCTTCCAACTGATGAAGCTCGCTGGAAGATCCTGGCAGGGGTATGGACAGAGTTACTTATACACATTGCGCCCACGTGGAATGCACAGGCACACAGGAAGTGTCTTTCTGGAGGGGAGTTCATAACCCACATCTGGGCATTGCTTTGGCACTATGGCATCCAGAATAGTAGCCTGTGGCCAAATGAAGTTGCGACAGGAAACAATGCTCCTGCAATGCCTCAGAATAATGGTGTCGGAAATGAACACAATATGGACGAGACAGGGCAAGCTTGTGCAGGCATAAGCAACAACCAGATTGAAATTAATGTTCATGGACGGGATGAGATCAAGGGTGCACAAGAGCATGAGACACGAAACTCAAGTAGAGGATCAAGAAGAATGGAGGAAACAGAGAGTATAGAAATCGAGGAGGGGAATCAGGATGCGATAGTGGAGGACACAAAAATTCAGAGAGGAATGGCTGGCTGGCCAAACACAAAACAAGAGTGAAGCGAAGAAGGTTGAAGACATAGTTCCAGAGCAGCACAACATGACCTGAAGGGCGTGTCTGAATTATGCGATCATAAGTTCTGCAACAAGATCGCAAACCTGCAAAGAGGATCTGTTGATCTTCTATCTGGGGACCTGATTTGTTCATATGGATGTTATTGTTTATTTCTTTTATTTTCACTACTGTTTTTGATTTTTTTGTGATATCCTTTATTGGACTCTCACCTCATATTTACTATTTGGGGACTTGATTTGTTTATATGATATGGAGTCTGCAGTGTAGTCGTTTTACTTTATTATCCCTCCAGCTAAGGGTTAAAGTGGTTAGGATAATTTCCGCCCATAACCGTTTTCTATTTGGGTACGGTTAGAGAATTTTGAGATCCAGATCCGAGTTTGATTGATAGGATATGGTATCACTAATGTACAGCGCAATAGGATAATCTGTTTTTTCTAGTCGGATAATCCGGCATTTTAATTATGGATATCCGATTAATGGGTGAAATTTGAAGTACTAAGTAGCAATCGGTGAATGCTATTTTTGCTTATGAGATGAAACATATGCTTGTTATAGATTTATTTGGCTTAGTTTAATACCTTCTAACGCTTTATGTGTTCTTAAAATATATAAGCATAATATTTGCTCATTGTGTATGTCTAGTTTTAGTTTAAAGCATTTATATATTTCACATTCCTCCTCCAGTTTCCAATGTTAGTCTGTTCTAAGGATTTGTGGTTGGAGGTGGAGTGCTTGCAGTGGGTGACGCCTCCCTTTGGGCACTTAATTAGCTGTCGTTTGTTTCAGTTTATTGCGCATATCTCACTCTGTTCTTCGGTTCAGGTGGTGCTCTGTCAAATCTGAGTTATCCTATTGATATTGCCATCTTGACTTGGAATGCACGGGGGTTAAACGACACACACAAGAGGAGGGTCGTTGCTAGCTTTCTGTCTGACTCTGACAAGGGTTGCAACATAATTTGCTTACAAGAAACCAAGCTTGCTGTCATCACTAAGCAGATTGTGGTCGAGATCTTGGGTCCTAAGTTTGGGGACAACTACATTCAGGCGTACCGCAACCCCTACGGCGGCATCCATATGGCCAGATGTAGCGGTGGATGAATTGGAAATAACAACTTACATCTGTTCCTGAATTAATAAAACTTTTCCCTGAACATGCCTTGCATGACAGATGAAATCTAAGACGCATCTGACTGAACTGAACCATCAACGTACTCTGTATACCTTCCTTTAACGAAAAGTTCACAGCACCAGCACCAAGAGCACATATGAAGAAGTGATGCCAGATCAAGGAATACACAGACATGAAAGAGCTTTACACAGAACATTAATGGATTAAATGCTACAGTACAAACTACTATTAATTGATTGAGAAACCAAGAAGCAGGTAAGGACGGATGAGCGTGCATAGCTGAAACCTGACGCCGAGATTAGCCGGTGCCATCGGCGGCCGCGCTCTTCGATGCCAGATCCGCGGCTTGCTCCGGCCATGGACGCATGGCCCGTCTACCGCTCAGCACCGGTGGTCCTGACCAGAATCGTCGGCGAGGAGGCGGAAGCGGCGGCGCTCGTGCGCCGGAGCCGAAGAACTGGGCTGAAGTACGCGCTTTGTACACGTTAATGAGGTTGGGCCCAAGCAAAGAAGCCCAGCCACAAGGAGTAGGCCAGTACAGTAGGCCCAAGTTAAGTAAGGCGAAGAAAACCTCAAGAAAAAAGGGTAAGGCGAAGGAAGAAGCCAGCAGAGACCAGACCAACCCCT
>NC_041392.1:15872380-15887499 GCF_002162155.2 Triticum dicoccoides
AAAAAAAAGCGGTCCGTGCATTTTTCTCGTTTTTTGGCAGGGTTAGAATTCACGCAAGTGCAAGATATCTAGATGGATGTCATGCCAGGGTGTCTGTTTTCCTTAGCAGAAAATAGATTGTTTCGTGTACAATGTGCCCCGCGAAACAAATGGAGCATGCATAAATATTTCCGTGCACTCAGCGTTCTCGTATCTATTGGACATCCACTATACCCAAGCGACGGCCTGTTTTCTGCTAGTTTTCGGCTCTGTGCCGCATAAGAATGGTGACAGTGCAGCCCATCATGGTTCCTTGTTGCTTTGTGGGCGTTCTCGTTTTCTGCTTCGTAGTTGTATTCCCAACTATTGCCCATTTGCCCCCAAAGAAATTTGAGGCTTCCCCCCCAAATCCTGTAACAATAATCACCAAAGAAACCCAAACAGGGTTATGTATTTGACAAGTTCATCTCTTGTGAATCTCTACTTAGTTGCACGTTTCACTACCACTAGTAGAAAAGGGGGCAATGGTCCAGGCCGGGTCGACCCATTAGTCCCGGTTCAGCCCAGAACCGAGACCAATGGGGACATTGGACCCGGTTCGTGAGCCCAGGGGGCCGGCCGGGTCACGTGGGCTATTGGTCCCGGTTCGTCTGGACCTTTTGGTCTCGGTTGGTGGGACGAACCGGGACCAATGGGCCTGGCTCCTGGCCCACCACCATTGGCCTCGGTTGGTGGCCTGAACCGGGACCAAAGGCCCCTCTTTAGTCCCGGTTCATGCCACGAACCGGGACTAAATTGAAGTACTATTACGGTGAAAGAGGATTACATCTCATCGGAGGCATTCCAAGCTCCTATACATTATTTTTCTACACCTCCGGAAGGAGTACAAACTAGGTCATATCCCACGAGTCACGCGGGACGATAGACGACACAGCTAGTGCGAACTAGTGATACTACCACTAACTCAGACCGATCCGTAGTAGTCCTGGTAGAAGTCACCTCCATAGCCTGGGAGCTCAACATGATCATCCGGAAACAGACGATCTCGCGGAGCTTGTGGACCATAGGGGCTAGGATGAGGCCTTGGACCAACAGACGGTGGCCTGCGGGGACCGCGAGGTGGGGTGATGCCTCCTACATCACGCCAAACCATCACGTCTGGCAGAGCAGATCTCACAGGATAGAGATCGCGCATATCTGAAAATCCAGCTTGCACCGCCGGTGCGAACCGAGTCAAAGTGGCCCAGTGGTCAGCACGGGTATTGAAGAGCTCTAACCTCAAGGCCCGATTTTCACGGTCCTTATCCTCGAGCATCTCAGCAGTGGTGCGAGTCCGTGAATCCTCCTGAGTGGGGTCAGCATAAATAGCCTGGAGATACCCTTGTGCTCCCGGAAGTGATCCTGGCATATACCGGAAATCAGAGTCCCGAAATAGACCAGATCTGACTCGCATAATGGTCA
Organism: Triticum dicoccoides; assembly: GCF_002162155.2. Classification (NCBI taxonomy): domain Eukaryota; kingdom Viridiplantae; phylum Streptophyta; class Magnoliopsida; order Poales; family Poaceae; genus Triticum; species Triticum dicoccoides. The sequence goes on from NC_041392.1 coordinate 15,873,821, forward strand.
TCATAGAGTAGGCGGCGTCCTGCATAGCCATCTCAATAGTAACCCCGAGTCCATAGGAGCAGTGAAGAGGCTCGGTGGATCCAGGATAAGATGGAAATATCCTGACAGTGCAGAGATACTGGCTTTGATTAAAGTCTCGGAATTGCTCTTCGACCGTGTACTCAGGATACCAGCGGTATCCAGCCTCAGTCATTACCCTGACCAACTTGGCAGTATGGCCGGGTACATCTAGGCATCGAGTCAGGCGAACCACTTGATTGGGGTCGCGAGTGGCCATCTGAAAGCACAATCATAATGCAAAGGCATTAGAATTTCTAGCAAATTTTCGGCAGCATAACAGCTGTAAATGCTCAAGAAGGATTTTGAGACATTTGACAAAGGATTTCGTACACACTCAACATCATCATATCAAAGTTCTGAATCCATTCTAACAACATAATGTGGTAGTAGAACTGAACTAGGCTTGTATCCATCAAACTTATAAGGTACTACTGATTGGTAACACGTGATCCTGATAGAGAGAATAGATCCTAATTCCTTAACCCCCGGTGGAAGAATGGACTAACTCAGATCAGAATGTCATAAGATAAAGGAGTAAAAAGAGCCTTACGTTCCAACCCACAAACAATTCCCCTACATATAACTAAAGAATTTCTAGACTCAACATCGACCAGTTTGGCTTGGAGAACCTACAGGCAGTCCGGCTCTAATGCCAACGCTGTCAGGACCCTGACTCAATGTCACATCGATCTAGCCGGTAACACCTCATATCACTTTGCGGCCTCACGCACGGTATCCCCACGGGTGTCGCCTTACCTTTGCCCGGGACCGTTTGCGCCTTTTGGCTCACGTATATGATAGTGTCGCTAGCATCCATATGATAAGGAGCCCGGGCTGACATGACTAGTCGTAAACCCAAAGTGGCACAGACTTACAGGGACAGGCATCCATGACCCAGCTTCGAACGTGTCGGTCATCAGCAAGTGGGTCCGGGCTGTAGCACTGGGCTAGCAGGACTCCGGTAAACCGGGCTGTAGCGGGCTAACAGGACTCCGGTACTCAAAGCGTGACATTTCCCCGAAGGGACAGACACAGGAACGAAGAAGGTCACATGCCGGCCAGCCTAAGTGTTCCAGAGCAGTAGCAAGCTACCATGGCTCAGCGGTAACACTAGGAGACATTTCCCGGTAAGAGAGGCTACTAAAGATAAACAACTAGATAGTCAGATCCCACACATACCAAGCATTTCAATCATACACACAATATGCTCGATATGTGCAAATACAACGAAGCATCACAACATGACTCTACGACACAAGTACTTTATTTAAGGCTCAGGGAGCCATACATAACATACACAAAGGTACGGGTCTCACGACCCAACATACAAGTCATACAGTCATACAAACCAGCAGCGGAAGTAACTTGTCTGAGTACAGACAACTAGTAAAATAAAAGAGGCTTGGAAAGCCTAGCTATACTACATGGTCCTTCACAAGCTCAGGGTCAACACCTGGGTCTTTAGCCTACTCGTTGATGTCAACGTCTACATAGAACCCATCAGAAGGGGTTGCAGCGTCTTCTGTAAAAATGTAGATTATAGCAACATGAGTACAAGGGTACTCAGCAAGACTTACATCAGATCCTACATACATGCATGTTATCAAGAAGGGTTGGTGGAGTTATTGCAGCAAGCCAGCTTTGACTCTTGGCTAGGCTATCCTACGATACTCCAACTTGAAATGGTTTTGCGCACACGAGTCCACTACTCACCAATTCAATACACTACCGAGGATCCGCCTCCGTCTTCCTACGGAAGAGCCATCCTCGGCACTCACACTTATCTTGAGGCTTTTAGTAGTTTCCATTTACTTGTCTACGAACTGTATAGGCAACCAAGTAGTCCTTTACCGCGGACGCGGCTATTTGAATAGATCATGCTAACCCTGCAGGGGTGTACTTCTTCATACATGTTTCCACCACTTAGCGTCTGCACACGACATGTGCTCGGCAGACTTCAAGCGAAAGCCGACGTGGGTGTAGACCACGACCTACCTAAACACTTAAGCCTCTAGTCCAGGTTTATCGCCTATTCAGGTTCCATCCGCAGGGAGTCCGGCCAAGGTTTCCCATACGGCCCCGAACGATGTGAACAGGGTTCCCGAGATACCTAACGGGTATTCGGTACACCCGGCCACGTACCTACCGCATCACAGCCCACCCCTACGGTCAGCGCTGTCCACGGCCTCCAGTAGGCTACAAACACCAGAAACTACTTGCAACTCCTGGACAGAGAGTTAGGGTGAATAAGAAGTCGAGCGGGGTCATATTTCAGGGCCCAATGCATGGTAGTAGCTGTGTCTTAAATCACACATACAGATCTCAGTGCTTAAGGTCGGCTTCAATGAAACAACCCACCATGTACTCCTACATGGCCTCTCATCGATACCTTTACCAAAATGTGTTCACCACACCACTCTCATTACCGACATAATCATTTCACTCTAGCCCATCACCCAGATGAACCAGACCTGACACGACTCTAAGCATAGCAGGCATAGCAAGGTAGGAACAACACATACATAGGGCTCAATCAACTCCTACACATGCTAGTGGGTTTCATCTAGTTACTGTGGCAATGACAGGTCATGCAGAGGAAATGGGTTCAACTACCGTAGCACACAGCAGTTTGAATCGCGTTGTCTTAATGCAGTAAAAGAGAGCAGGAGCGAGAACATGGGATTGTATCGATATGATCAAATGGTTGGTTGCTTGCCTGATGGTTCGATGCACGGATACGGTTCTTCGTTAGGGTAATCACGGTACTCCTCGGAGGCAGAACCTGTCGCAAAGGACATCGATACACAACATCACCAAACAATGTGCAACAATATGATGCATGCATGAAACATGGCAATATGAGTGTGTTGGGCTAATGCAACTGAAACCAGAAGGATTTGAGCAAATTTGAATCAAAGATTCAAATTTCAAACTCAAACATGGCCTTTTAAAGTGCTTTTCCTTGTTCTGCTTAAAACATCAATTTAACTTGTTTGATCATGCATGAAAATAGTACAGATGGATAGATTGGATTTTTCTGATCATTTTTCATATATAACTTGTCCAATTTGGAGTTACAGAATAAAAGTTATGAATTTTTGAAGTTTAAATAATATTCTGGAATTTCCTGATTTAATTTAAATCCAGAAATATAATTATTGCGCCAGCATGACGTCAGCATGACGTCAGTGGTCAACTGCGGCTGTCTGGGGTCAAACCTGACGTGTGGGGGCCACACGTCAGTGACAGGGGGGGTTTAACAGGTTTAAATTAATCTTAATTAGGGATTAGTGGCGCTGGGGCCCACTGGTCAGTGTCAGGGGGTTAACTAACAATGGTTAGCGCTAATCCTAATTAGCTACAGGGCTGGGCCCACCTGTCAGGGACTTAGGGGGGTCCTGCCGTGGTCAAAGTGGGTCAAACCCACCGGCGACACGACGCCGGCGAGGCCCGAGACGGCGGCGCGATGCGGGATCGCGCTACAGGGCACGGGCGAGGCCGTTCCTGGGCTCGTTGGAGAGCTCTTGCTCCCGCGCGTCGAACGGTGGCCGTGGCTGGGCCTGGGGTGGCCGGAGTCGACGGCGGCGAGCTCGGCTGCGGCCGCCGGAGTTCGGGTGCGGTCGGAGTCGGCGTTGCAGGGTGTTTGGGGAGGCGTTGGTGCATGCTGCGTGCTCCTAGTGAGGCGTGGAGCACGATAGTGTGCTCGGTTGGGCGCTACGGTGACCGTGGCCACGACGGCGACATCGCCGGCGGCGTGGAGCTCTCGGCCAAGGTGGGGCTAAGGCCTAGAGGTCGAAAGAGACCAGGAGAGAAGGGGGAAACGACTCGGGGGCTCACCGCGGTTGCAGTGGGCGTCGAGGCGGGCTCGGAGACGCGCTGGAGACGGCGAATTCGACGGCGATGATGGTCGGAGCCCGAAGAGGGGAACGGCGACGTGGCGGCGATGCAGGGCTTCCGGAGGCCCGTGGAGCGGTGGGGAGGAAGAGGGGGTTGTGGCGGAGCTTCTGAGCTAGCCGGTGGAGCGAGGGGTGGCCGGAGACGGCTGCTATGGCGAACGGCGGCGACGGTGGTGTTCGGCTGTGTGAGAGAGAGAGCGAGGGAGGGGAGGGAAGAGCCGAGGGCGAGTGAGAGAGAGCAGGGGGGAGGCGTGGCGTCGTCCAGGGGCATCGAGGCGAGGAGGGGAGGGCAGGCAGGCAGGGAGAGAGGTGGCGTGGCGCGGTGGCGCCCGCGCGCGCCGGCCACACTCCCCTCCCTCTGTCGGGACGAAGACGACAGAGGAGGGAGACGGGCTGGGCCGCCTGCTGGCTGGGCCGGCCAGCTGGATGGGCTGCACAGGGAGGAGCCCAGGTAAGCTTCTCCCTTTTATTTTTTTTCTGTTTTCTAATTTCTGACATTTGTTTTGATTTAAATAATATATTAAATCATTTATTTAACTTATGCCAATTTTTGCAGGGGCTAGATATATTATTCCAGAGCTCCTTTATAATTGGCATAATATTTGGACATATATTAATATATATAGAAATATATTTCCAATGCAAATATTTATGCATTAATTCCAAATGCCCAAAATAAATGTCCATGAGCCACTAAAAATATTGGTTTGATTTTTATCTCTGTCCAATATTTTCAGAGAGCAACATGAGCATTTTCTTGGACCCTTTTGGAGAAATTTTTATTTGGGTCATTTTCAAAATGATTCTGAGGGTTTCACAGATCCCCATTTCAAGTTTCTGATGAAAGAGTAAACATGATGCAACACTCTAATGCATGACTAGCTAGGGTGTGACATATTTTGTCAACAACGACATAGAAAATCTCAGCCCGATAATAATGAAGATTAGTGATAGTCCTTCCCTCTAGCCTCGAGCGACCTCGAACTGGTATTTCATCATCCATATTTGGCACTGGAATACCTTTGGAATTGCAGAATTGTTTGACCTCATCCAAAATACTCTCCCAACCACTATCTCTCATGGTAGCCAACCGGAGTTTAACATCATGAATTAATTCCAAGGCAAGCACAATATTTGTATCCCTTCTTTGCAAAAGTTGTGAGAGCTCATTTGTTATATCAAACAACTTTAGCATAAACTTCAAAACGAGAGCAAATTTGAAGCACTCCATTTTTTCTATGCAACCCGCAGCATGGCTCGGATTACGCCAATTTGCGTCAACCGTGCTAAGAACTTTTATTACAGAGGCCCACATTTGGTCCAAGCGAAGCAAAGTTTTATGATGTGAACCCCATCTAGTATCTCCAGGTCTAGCAAGACTAGTCTGTTGATTCAAGCCACTTCCTGTAGATATCTCACCCCTCTCAAGCCTTTCCAAAATATCATTGTGAGATTCTTCCACCAACACTTCCATCTTCTTGCAAGATGAAGTTGCTGTGGTCACAATCAATGATATGTACTCAAAAAAATCATGAATATATGAGCAAGAAGAACTAGCAACAGCGACCACAACCAACTGTAATCTATGGGCAAAGCAATGGACGTAGAAAGCATGAGGGTTTTCGTCAAGAATTTTTCTTTGCAAACCGTTAAATTCACCTCTCATGTTTGAAGCACCGTCATATCCTTTCCCTCGTAGCCTTGAAATTGATAATTTGTAATGATCAAGAAGCTTTACAAGAGCTAATTTCAGTGACTCGGATGTAGTATCTTTGATGTGGTGCAGACAAAGAAATCGTTCCACAACCTTCCCTTCATTCACATCCCTACAAAAAATTAGAATGAATAGATAAATCATGGATGAACGAAGAATTGAAGTGAATAAAGAACCCAAAAAATAAAAGATAGTTACTAACCTCAACATCACTGCCATTACTTGGCTGACCGCTCAGTGGAAGACCTGGTTCTACCACACAAGGGCAGCTTTCGTAGTCCAGGATTATTTTCCTCATATGTAATTTCACCTCAATGTGGAAATGTCCGATCTTATTCCAAAATAGAAGGTCTTCATGAAGGTCTGTCTTGTTTCAGGAATATAGGTACCGAAGTTCAATAGCGGTAGGTACCAAGGAGAAGACGAGTCAGGGCCGATTGACAAGACTAGCTAGGCTGACCTTCCAGTCATACTCCATCCAATATCGAACGGAAGTTCTTTCACCGATATATCGCGTGACTCATCAATAAGAACAAAGAACTTTTTAGCACCAAGCTCCCCCATAAGCACTTCAGTGACTTCTTCTGCAGAACACCTTGCAAGGTCCTTTTGTATTTTACCGGAAGTCATCTTGCAGTTTTCTCCACCACAATCAAAAGCATCTCTTACTTCTTCATTGCTATCCTTTAACCAATCTATCATCTCTAGAAAGTTTCCCTTGTTCGAAGAAGTAGTAGAATCGTCATGGCCACGGAATGACAAACCTTGTGCTATGAGATACCTTACACACTCTAGAGAAGAAGTCAAGCGGATCTTATATAATCTGTGAGATTCCACAGTTCCACAAGCGAACTTGGTTGACACACTTTGTCTTTGATTTTTGAAATCATCATAATGCCGAACACAATTGTTGTGACCACTATTCAGACCACCTACATGCTCAGGTAAGGCTCTATATGCATGTTTCCAGTCCCTAAAACTTGTTTTGGTGAAGACTTCAAACCCAAAGTGTTCAGCCCTTCCAGGTTGCTTCAACAAGAAACAATAGAAACAAAAGCTGCATCCTCGGACTCTATATTCTATCTAGTTATACTTTCCATACCATGACTTAGAAAATGCTCTTGAATCCGTTCGGCGAAATTCTAATACTGGTTTGGTTCGACCCTTTAATATGTATGCCCTCCTAACTTGGTCTTGAATTTGTGGTGCATATTCAGCAATTTGTTTTTTCAGTGCGGGATCAGATTGAATTTCGTCTGGATTAAACTCACTATTGTTAGCAACATGAATAGGAGGGTCTTTTTCTGATTCCGGCTGCACAGCACTTGCATTCTCAATACTTGCTCTAGGAACTAAAAACCTCCGAGTGAATAGCAAAAAACTACCACATTACGGGTCATTGTTCCAAAAAACTACCGCTTTTTTAATCTTTTCAAAAAGCTACCACAAAATTGTTCTGCTGTTCCAAAAAAACCAAATGACCATCTGACTTAGAATTAATCCTGTTTATGACAGGTCGGGTCCGCTACTAAACAGACCGTTTGTTGACTGTTTGTTTGACCGTTAACTTAGAGCTTGGTCCCACATGTAAGTGCTCTCTCTCTCCCTTATCTCTCTTCTCCCCCCTCTCTCTATACCTTATCACTCAAAAATCCCGAGCGCCACGGCCAGCGGAGCCATGGCCGCCTGGTCCGGCCACCACCACGGCCGGCGCAGCCAGAGCCGCCACCACCAGGGCCGACCACCACCATGCCATGGGGAGCGCCTCCGGGCCGGCCACCACCACGGCCGGCGCAGCCACGGCCACCGCCTGCTTAGGTCCGCGCGGCCGCTGGCCACGAGCAACCGCCCCGCCGCTGGCCGTGAGCTCGAGCTCGGGCGGGGAGCAGCCAGGGAGCTCGGGCGGTTCTAGCCCACCGCGGCTGCTGCTTCCCGCCGGCCACGGCCAGAGCTGGACGGCCCTGACGAGCTCACCGGCGTGGTGCTGGCCGGCTCTGGCGACGAGCTCTCCGGGAGGACGGGATTGCTTTTTAAAAAAAAATTCAAGGACCTGATTGCTTTTATATTTTGTTTCAGGGACCTGTTTGCTAAAAAAATGCTTAGGCCCCACCTGTCATAACCTGTCAATGGTCAAACTAACGGTCAAATCAAATGGTCAACCTGACGAGTGGACCCGAGCTGTCATAATAATGTTTAAAGTTAACCAAAGTAGTCATCAGTGCGACATGGTAGTTTTTTGGAACAGCAGAACAATTTTGTGGTAGCTTTTTGAAAATATTTAAAAAGCGGTAGGTTTTTGGAACGATGACCCGTAATGTGGTAGTTTTTTGCTATTCACTCAAAAACCTCCTCATATCTGAAATTAATAACATAAGATTAAAGTTGGATGATTTGGAATGATTGAATGAACTAACTAATGGTCAGGTTAGTTGTGTCGACAACAAAAGTGACAATACCTATGCCAAGTGAAGATCGATATTCCTTCAATCAACCTGCTCGGGGTGATAGAATCTTCAATTACAGACGTCGCTGTAAATTACAGGCCGAAATTAGAATCCCCAAATTACTCATGCGTGTGCCTGCAGCTGCACAAGACTAAGCCCTAAACTCACCTCAATTCCTCTCCTAATTAGAATTTGGAAGACAAGCCACAAACTGCTAGGAGGAGGCGCCGTGGATAGCCGTCCCTCCGTGGATTGCCCGGCGATCTGCCGCTGCTGTCGAACGAACTGAACCGTCACGGTCGATCGCGGCGGGAGGAGCAGGAGGCGAGAAGGCGTCAAGGGTTTCGCTAGCCCCTGGCGATTTTTCTAAGCCTTTACGCGCAGACGTGCGGGCGTAGAGCTAGGAGCATTGGGCTAGGCCTACAACATACTCCGTAAATGTATTAATTAAATGGGCCTAGGCCTCTACGTTTGGACTATGGTGCAAGACTCAGCCACCTAGGAACTTTTTGCCCGGGCAAATAACTCCAAACTCTGCTAATTAGGACATGGTTTATTAGTCACTATCAAGTGCTGCTGGGCTAGGAGCCCGGGCAGCTGCCCCGGGTCGCCGGGTACCAGCTCCGCCACTGCCAAGACTGGCGTTGGCGGCACTTTTTTGTGTTATTACCTTCTTGAAGGCATCATCGTGGAGAAACTCCAGACCTCTATCCGCTACCTCCGGGGGAAACCCTAGATCAGTAGATCGGATGACGGCGGCGCGTTGGTGTCGTTTCCTCCTTGAGGGCGTCATTCTTGAAGGCTTACACGGGATCAAGGGACTAGTGGGCGGCTTTTTTCGTGGAGCGGTGCTTCATCCTACACATTGATGACGGCAGATCTCGGCTGCGTGGCGCAGTGGAGACTCAGCGCCCGATGCGCGGCGATGGACTCGCGCAGGAGGAGGTAGTTGTCTGGCGTCATGGCAGAGTGGACTGACAAGCTAGAAGTCTCAATATCTGCTCTGAAGAGGGACCTGTGGAAAATGATGGTGACGACACATGTGAATGCGTCAGACCAGTTTATGCCCCAGACCCATTATGTGGCTCGGCTGGGGCTTTTGGCTTTTGATGATAGGCTTAGGTGAGTGGTCTGGGTATTTGGCCCAGCAAGCACCCCTTCATCATATGGATAGGAGTAGTGGCATATGTTGCCAAGATGGCGGATTCAGGCATATTGTTGTAATATTTTGTAAGGTCCTCGGGAATAATCAATAAAATGGCCGCATGCATCTTCCAGATGCAGAGGCCGGGGGTCATCCTCCTTTTTTAAAAAAAACACGTTGGTAGTCCATCTGTCTCTCTAAAATAAAAATACACGTTGATAGCAGATGATAGATATCAAATCATTGAATCATCACACACATTTAAATTCTTTTTGTTAGCCCTTATTTAGCTACTCACGCCAGTTGCCTGTGGTTGATATATCAGTCATGGCTGCCGAGTGATTGATGATGGGCTAGACAAATAAAACCACCAAACTTTTAGTAAAAGATGTGAAGTTTTACATGGATGGATCATGTTCATAGCTATAATCACACTAACCGTGAGCTATGTTCATTAGAAGTGTGTCGGAACAGGACAATCGTAACAAAACAGAACACAGACTGATGGAAAAACTATGAAAATAATAGATGTTAATTTTGCCTCCCTCATCTTATTCTTGTTTGAACCATCACCTCTCACTGTAATTGTAGTGCATATCAAACACCAGCAGTCATTTTCACGTAAGGTTTTTTAATCGGTGCATTACAATTCAGTCTGACATCTAATAGTGAGACACTTTGGGCTGGTATAATTATGGAACAGAACCAAACATTAGCAAAAATATATCTGTGGGAACAAATAAATTGGGTAACAATAGCATTGCCATCTTACCGTAGAATTTAGAATACAGAGAAATGATCAGGTCAGCTCCCAAACTGCCATTCATCACATGAATTTCCCTTCCTGTAATTCCTTAGTTCAAATCAGTAATGGACACATCAGCGAGGTTAAACTAAGGCGCAGATCCACTGCCATATCAGTTCTATTACACACGGAACAAGCAGCAAACATAAAGCTGGCTTCATAATATACAATAGTTACAAGATGAGACGATCAAGAAATGGGAGAAAAATGTGGGGAGCATGGATATTTATGAACTTAATCACATGTTATTCTCCAGAACCTTTAACTTTGCTTACATGTTAAGAAAATTGTTATGCACGTACAAATAAGAATATAGGTCCAAGATAATAGCTCACGCAGAGAAGTTGCCTCCCTTTAGTTAAAACTGTTTGTGACAACTAAAATCATTTCTATCTTCAGAACATGGTACAGAAATCATGACAAATGCCATAATACGTCTTTCGTGGTAATACTATGCACTATTAAATATAACAAATCTGGAGTTGTAGCTCTATTACTTGCTAGCACTGCCCAACCAAGATAATACGTTTGTGTACAGGTAGCAGTAAGGACTAAGGATATATTGAAACTCAAGGGTTCTTGGCGTCGGTAAGGCTTCCTGATACCCATTCCCATCTGCTGAGCACGCAAACTAATCTCTGCTTGAAGCGACGAATTCACCAAGCCAACTCGATTTTGAGCCACGCAGCTGAGCTGAGACGCATCTAGGGTTCCGAGGCCTAGTGGTATATCTAGAAAAATCTAGACCTAGCATCCCGATATGAGTCCCTTCCAACCAGAGTAATATTGTGAATAAAAATAAAAATATTAGAAGAATGAACTAGACATTTAAAAAAGTAAACGAACAGAAAAGCAATACATACACCAGTACAATGAAGAATCGTTAGTGCACGTGTGGATCCTGAGATGCTAGTTATAAGCACAGATAACACATATGCGCTAGATCAGAATAGGAAAATTACTAGACACCATGACATGCCAAGAGACTAAATCCGTATGCTGCTGAAAATAACATCGATAATCATCATGCTAACTGAACCAAGAGACAAGAAATCAAGCACAAAGTAATCATACTCCAAATAAATTTCAGTGGTAGGACCAACATAATTCAAAGTACACAAACTTGTTTATCCTACAGAAAGTGAAAATGTCTCACTAACTCTGACAACAGAAGCTGCTACCATGAACCATTACAGACACTAAGTTAAAATACTGGGCACAGCCCACATAGGTTCCATCATTGTGCTATCCCATATAGAGATGTCTCTCTGCAATGGCTTGCCCAACTCAAATGTTACCCAACCTTCAGAATCATGTGAACAATAGTCACTAGTAGAAAACAGGGCTTTGGTCCAAACTCAATCTACACATTAGTCCATGTTGCATTACGAACCGGGACTAATGTGAGCATTTGTCCCGATTCGAGCGGCTAGGATGGCGGGCAGGCATTAGTCCCAGTTCAAATGGGGCCTTTAGTCCCGGTTTGAGACACCAACCGGGACTAAAGGGTGTGATGCCCTTTAGTCTCGGTTGGTGGCACCAACCGGGACTAAAGATTAGACCTTTAGTCCCCGTTCGTTCCACCAACCGGGATTAAAGGGGTTGAGGCTTTAGTCCTGGTTGGTGGCTCCAAAACGATCTTATATTATTGGGACGGAGGGAGTAATAATTAATCTTTCACTTGGTGAGACTGTTTTGATCGATCGCTACTAGCCTACTACTATATGTCGTTGTCGCAGGTCGTGACCAACGGCATGCTTAAGAGCATCGAGCACCGGGTGGTGACCAACACGACGCTGCCACGGACGTCGTTAGGGACATTCATCACACCTACCAAAGATTGCCTCATCGCTCCCGCGGAGGAGTTCCTTAGCTATGAAAACCTATCGCGGTACCGTGGTATCACATATCACGAGTTCAATCACATCCACATCATCGCCAAACTTGGGTTATCCAGCATGCGCACCGAACAACCAATGTGAGGTACTCAAGAAATAGTGGACAAAACGATATGAATAAGGCAACAACTTTCAAATTATGTATCACGATTCAGTTTCCCCCTTTCAGTGTACATCTGTGAAAATTAATAAGGCATGATTTGTGTGATGATACAAGCAATAAGGGTTCTCACAATGCATTACTGTATGCAGTGCCGTAGCCAGAATGTGCATACGACCAGGGCCATCGTCAACGAAACGTTTTCATTTTCACGCCCCAGGCCACGGCCATGGCAGCCCGGGGTCTGGCTATGTCCCTGACTGTATGGTGATCGCTCCGTCCCTCCGTCTACATTCACTTTGAAGTTTGACCCATGGTGATCGCTTCGTCGCTGGGTCCACATTCACTTTGAAGTTTGAGCCAGCCTGATATTCCGAGCTTGTCCGTCGCTCCGTCTGAATTCACTTTGACCCAACCCTCATCTGGTGGATTCCATTTTTGCTCTTATTGGGTTTTTATCACAGGATTTGGGTCATGAATTGATTGCCACTCATCCAGCAGCCTCCATACTCTCCCCATCAGCGTACCTGGGTCTTCAATAGCTTTTCCTTCACGGACATTATTACGCTTTTTCTAAATGGAGGATGACCTCGACCTCTGCATCTAGGAATGCACACAACTATTTATTATATTTTTAAACAGAGCTCAACAAAATAAATACATAGATCAATCCAAAGGCACCTTCCTGACAACTACTTTCGCAACATACTTGATGATGTGCCCTGACCTCGTATCAACACACATTAATATTCCGGTGGCCTCACCAAGCCGCCCACCGGCAAGCCGAGAGTACAGACCAGTCTAGATACACCCTTTGCGCACACCGCATGCGTACACTCTAGAATCAACTACCACTATATTCCGATGTCCAACCTTCATGAACGATCAACGCATTCACCTCGCCAGGCCATACTGTCATAGATATCACCGCAACGCCAAACAATGCCTCCATCCTATGCACACCCATCCACACGCATCCCACATAGGATAGTCCATCAACAGTATTGTTGCTCTGCCCATTTCATTTGCTCTTCCCAACCAGTCCAATAGCCATATACGCAACAAATGTTGCTAATCTGTTGCTCATGGAGGGGCATGGTCCATCTCTTGACCCTCTCTGATCCCGTTCCAACACTCCCGAGTGTGAGGTCCGAGAACCTCTGAAGGACTGTCCCCTCGCTCCTACATGCAGCACATAAGACACCGATTTTTATCTGACAATGTTGGGCTACCTTGGGCCCCCACAACGAGACCATTCATCGCCGGCCGCCATGCATGGATTTTTACCTTGCTAGTGACATTGGTGTTCACAACTTGAGCCATCCGCGGTGAGCCAAGACCGAGGATGGGCAATCTGCAGTCCAGGCTCCCAAGCAGCCACCTCTCGATCTCCATCTTTAGAAGGTACGCTGAATGTGACCACTTGCTTGATATCCTGGGCGTCACAATCATGAAAGATCCTTTGAAGGGTCATCGTGCTCTAGTTTCTTCCCTACTCAACTAGTAAGTCGCAGACCCGCTCCGTTCCAATGTTCTCTTTAAATCCGAGTGGATGAAAAGGACCATTCCTCAGACTCCATCTATCCTACCAGCTTTTAATTGCCGTCTTGCGATGGTG
>NC_041392.1:15887877-15894722 GCF_002162155.2 Triticum dicoccoides
GGATAACCCTGTGCGACAAGTGGCTTATCATACACGATACACATGGTAGCAAACATGTGTGATCAAGTGAGCTATCATCAACGATTACACAGAAGAAAACATGTGAGATTATGTGCCAACATATATTAAAAAAGTTCAATCTATCTCAAAAAATGTTCCCATTTCCAAATTTGTTCACAAATTCAATAAATTTTCTGAATCTTTAAGAAATGTACATGGTCTTGAAGTATATTCCGGATTTGGAAAGATGTTTGGAATTTCAAAAAATGTTTGTTTTCTGAAAAATGTTCAAGAATCTCCAAAATTGTTCGCAATTGTTAAGAGATGTTTGGAATTCAAAAATTGTTCACCTTTTTCAAATAAATGTTTGAAAATTTGAAAGATGTTTATATTTTGAAAAATGTTAACAAATTTGAAAAAATATCTTTTTTCAAGACCTGTTATCTACTTTCAAAAAAGTTTGAACCGCACTACAATCTCCATGGGCTTCTACTACCGAGCCTTACAAAGGGCAGTCCCACTCTTGCATCGTTGTGTACCTCGCACATTCTATTGGACCCAACGAGCGTCCAATAGGAGCACTTTTGAACAAAGGCCTACACGTGGCCTACGGTGGGCCCAAGTCACCGGTTTTAGTTTGGTTTTCTTTGGGCTTTTTCTATTTCACCTTTTTGAATAAATGGTAAATTGAGTTATTTTTCTAAAAAACTATATTATAGACAATAAAAAATGCTCATAAAAATGTTCACCGCATATTAAGAGTTATTCATCATGTATTTTTTTTAAAATCATCATGTATTTGAAAAATGCTCAACACTTGTAGTGAAAGTGTTCATGCGTCTTAAAATGATCATCGCGTATTTTAAAAATATTCGTCGCTTAATATAAAAATGTTATTTTATACAATAAAATGAAGAAAGAAACACAATAACAAAACAAACTGGAAAAAAACCATGAAGAAAAACATTGCTCAAAGAAAAGATATAGGAGTTCAAACAAAAAAACGTTCTCTAGGCTATGATATGTGTTTCTAAATCCATTTCACTATATTTTGTTTATTTAATAGAATAATGCCCGTTCGTTGCAACGCGAATTAAATATTCTAGTACATTAGCTCGTAATTTACCTACCCTTATTAGTTGTGCAAATAAATGTTCAACAAATGATGCCCATGTTTGTGTAAATAAATGTTTATCAAATCCTACCAGTGATTATGTAAATAAATTTTCAGTAAGTTAAGATGGAATTGGTGCAAAAGGATAGTGAATTAAGTTGATTGAGTAGTGCATGGGGAAGGTGCAAAAAATATGTGGCGGTAATAAAAACCGTTTGGACAGAAACAAATCAGCGAACGAACATGGTGGAGGGGGGAGAACCGAAGCATTGTGCTGGCAGAAAAAAGAATGCTACTCTTTTTTAAATAGTATATAGAGATTATGAAGCAAACACCTCACAGTCCTTTATTGAAGAGGCATGTTCACTCCACTTCATAGGAAAAACAATATACTAGTCACACACATACTTGATACTTCCAGACATAACTCGACGCTTATCTTGAAGTGATGTAATTAACAATACTTCTTAATACGTCTTTGCACTAGACAAAGACATAGAAGGCACTCATACTTAAGATTTTAGCGTGACATATCAATGCAAGTGCAAATTAAACCGGGGGCACACGAACCACAGCATGCAGGTACAGGTTGTTCTTCTGTCGGACGGTGAGGCCCATTTCCTCTGTCATGTCCATCCCATTTGGTTTCACCCCTATTGGCAGCTCCCAGTCGAAGTGGTAGAGAAGTGCGGCCAGCACAATCTGGATGCTAGCCTGGGCAAACATCATGCCAGGGCACATCCTTCGACCTGCCCCAAATGGTATGTACTCAAAGTCTGTTCCTTTGAAATCAACCATGCTAGATTCAAACCTCTCTGGCTTGAACTCCTCGGGGTCTTCCCAGTGCTTAGGGTCTCTTCCGATTGCCCATGCGTTCACCAACACCGTGGTGCCCTTGGGGACGTCGTACCCAAGGATTTTGCAAGGCTCCCTAGCCTCCCTAGGGAGAAGCAACGGTGCAGCTGGATGAAGCCGCATTGTTTCCTTGATGACGAGTCTGAGGTACTTGAGATTGATCAAGTCATCCTCGGTGACCTTAGGCTTTCCTTGGAGGTTGTTGCGTACTTCAGCCTGTGCCTTCCGCATCACATTTGGGCACCTCATGAGCTCTGACATGGCCCATTGGAGAGTGGTTGCTGATGTCTCGCTTCCGGCACCAAATAGATCCTGCAATTTCCGATTTGATGAAATTTGGAGTTGCTACCTATTCTTGGCAGTTTTGGACTGTCACCCATATGCAGTGAGATATTCAGTAGCAAATCCTCGAGTAATAGAGAATATAACATATAACAATTCTTGGATTCTGTCTGACTAAAGAAAAAAGAAAAGGAATTAAGAGGCACTTGTGTCTTGCTAACTACTCTCTTGTTTCAAAATACTTAACCTTTCTGTTTTACGGCAACTACTCCAAAGTTTTAAAATACTTGAACTGCTTTAATATATGTTGGTCAATTGTTTTGGTTTGACTCAAATTATGGAAGGAATTTTAACATTGATAATACACTGAATCAATCACGAAATGAACTTGCGAAAAAATGTATAATTAGTTTTGTTTAATACTGCATATTTTCGACTGCGAGGTGGATGTGGTGACTGGTGAGTAATCTCCAAACCATTCAAATTTCAAAAAATATGGCATATTTCTTACAGAACTCTGGCCAAGGTATAACAACTTGAAGAGAGGAGGCAGAAGCTAAGAAATTGTAGTACTTACAAGTATAACTGCTTTGATCATTCCCATGGTAAGAGGCACATCGAGGCCACCTTCCTTGCGTATCCTCAGGAGCGCGTCCACTAGGTCCTCTCCTTCCTCCATGGCACTGTTCACCGAGGCGGCGGTGGCCCTCTGCTCCTCATGTTGCTTGATCGTGTACTCCATGAGCTCGAAGCTCTTGCGGTGGTACTCCTCGGCCCGCCTGGCCGTGCCGCTGATGAAGCTCGCGAGCCACGACGATGGGAATAGATCGCCGAGGCTGAACCCACCGGCAATCTTGACACCATCCTCGAGTGTCTGCAAGAACTCCTCACGCCTCTTGAACCTTTCCCCGATCATGGCGCGCACCGCCGAATCGGTGATGAGGACGGCAATTCGCTCACTCGCGTTCACAGGCTCCATGGGCGGCGCCGCCGCGATGGCGGCTACGAGTCGGCTGACCTCGTCCTCCCGGATGTGGCGGAATGACTGCACGCGGCGTGCGCCGAGAAGCTCTAGGATGCAGATCTTGCGGAGCTGCCACCACAAGGGGCCATAGGGCGCGAATACCAGCCCTTCCGAGTTCATGATCTTCATGGTGGGGCTCCACGGCCGCGTAGCGAAAACGACGTCGTGCGTCCTCATGATCTCGCGGGCAGCCTCCGGGGACGTGGCCACCATCACCGGCACCTCGCCAAGCTTGAGGTACATGAGAGGCGCGTCGACATGGTGCATGACATGGTGCATGAGCGGGTTGCCGGCAAGGTGATGAAGGCTGCCGATGACAGGTAGCCGCCACGGACCGGGTGGCAGACTCAGGCCGCCATTGCCGCTGCTATGCTTCCCGTTGAGCTTGAAGAGAAGAAGAGGAAGGAGGAGAGCCAAGAGAAGGCAGAGGTAGTACGCCCACTGCTCCATGGAGAGGTCTCGCGTGTTGAGCTAAGGCGCAGTGTGGTAGAGTGGAGGTGATGCTGCACTCTGAGTCTCTGACTCGAGGGCCTGATCTTATATAGTAAAAAGTAGGTACACCCGGAGTAGAAAATCCTATATCTGTTAGTAATTTAATACGTAGGTTTTAATAGATTTTCGTCTCTAGCTGTAGGGAGAGCACAAGTGTTACAGAACAAGCTGACGCACAATCAAATTTGAATGCTAGCTGTAGCTAAGACTTTTCTGATCCGGGGTTAGTAATTAATAGGCTTTCGTCTCCGGCTGAAGGATGGCAATGGGTACCCATTACCCGCGTACCCTGCGGCTAAAAACCCTATTAGGGTAAGGGTATGGGAAGAAAATTTACTCATGGGTAATTAAACGGGAAAATATCATACCCATCGGGTAGAGAGGGTACAGGTATGGGATCATAAAACCCATGCCCGCGTACCCATGTACCCATCTAAAATGTTGACAAGTGGGTTTACTTTATTATCCTAATGTATCAATTTCCCCTCATAATCGCGCTAGGTAAAAACTTTAATGTGTAGTCAAATTATCTTTATAATTTATCATGATTTTATGAACTTAAAGTGTACGCCTATGTGTTGTTATTTATAATTATGTGTTGTTGTTTAACATTTTTATGTGTCACTTTATAGGCAAGTAATTTTGTTTATGAGAATGTGTTGTTGTTAAAATATGTTGTTTAAAATGTGTTGCTATTAATAATTTATGATTATATGTTGCTTTTTACAACTATTTTCGACTCAATTGATGTGTTGTAAACGCGGGTATTTTTACCCGCGGGTACCCATATACCCTGTCGGATGACGGATATGGGAAAAAGTTATACCCTTGACGGGTATGGGTATGGGTGATAGGTAAGTTCAGGGTGGACGGGTAAGGGTATGGGGTGGCTCCACCCGTACCCATACCCTGCGGGTGCCATTGGGGCTGATGGGTGGGATTAAGCACATTACGCAGATTAGAGGGCAAAAAGCGCTCTAACAAATCGAACGGTTTTATGGTAAATTATGCTATCACGAGGATGACAATTTCCTTTAGCAAGCGTGGAAATCCTGTCAAAAAGTTGAACATGGCAAGGATTTGCATTGTATGCTAAAGAATTTGCCATCCTCCTAACAACGTGATTTTTCATAAAAACGTTCGATTTGCCATGCTAAAAATTTGATGCTCGATTTGAAGTGAAATCCGTTTTTTATTTGCTAGCTAAAAGATCTGATGCTTGATTTGTAGCAAAGTTTAAAAGGGAACTTTTAAAAACTCTCATCTTTATATTTAGGGAACCAAGAGGAAATATAAATGGCACTTTATATTGAGATTTTTGGTGGGATGAAACTTCCACACCAAACTCCTTCCTCTTGCCGTAGCCACCTTTGCTGCCTTGGCGCTGATTCTTGCACGCGGCATCATCACGACCTTGCCAAAGGTAGTGATATCCAAAAGAATTACGTTTTATTGTTGTCCCATATCCATATGTATACTTTAATTTGGACATTGTGAATAGCGAGAGCAAATAAAGTAGCTACAACTCCAATGTAAGCAGCTTGATATGGAATTTTTTTTTTTTGCGGGGGAGCTTGATGTGGATTCCAATGCAGACAAACAAGAGAGCTAGCTGTGTTTGGCAACAATGACCTAAGTCAAGTACTCAAGTACATATGGTACAGGGATGAGCACACTCCGATGGTTACTTCAAGCGAGCTGTAGATATTGATTACTCAGCGCAACTGCCAAGATTATGTCAAGACATGGTAGTTGTTCACGTCCTTCGATATGTCCCAAGTGAGTGCCGATGGGATGCATAGACCAATTGAATGTCAGGGTTACGTAAACCAACTAGTAATCATGTACTCCCTCCATTTCAGTTTATAGGGTTTATCTCAATTTTTTCGTTCTTCCAATTTAAAGGGCTTATCTCCATCCCATTTTATGATTCCGATGGGCATTAAATCTTTGCATGCAACAATCAAAAAGGAATACACCAATGCATGCAATGTTCCTACGATGCAATGCACGTTATTATGCACTATTTTTTGTAGGGGATATTAGGCAATAGATTAACTGCATCGTGTAATAATACTAGCATTTGGCAAGATTGTAATTGCATGTTAATATTAGGCCATATATAATTAATTGGTTGATGGTGACGTTGATATTATGTATACTATTAATTAGGGAGTATGCTAACTTTCTTTAGCGCTACACCGAGGCAAAACAGACCATTGGATAGACTCGGTTGAAAGGATGAGATATGTTGGATCTCTACAACTAGCTCTTTTTATATTGGTATATAGATATAGATTACAATTTGATACAGCATACTAGTAGCAAACGTGAAAATGAAGAACGAAATAGAAATACAGAATTATCTATTTCCAACCTAAGATTGTAGCAAATGAATGTGTTCAATTTCAGATTTCATTTCCACAAAATAATTTGACAAAAAAAGAATACATAATTTCAGGCTTTTAAATCTGGAATCTATCTACCAAGTTTTGTTGAAATTATTGGGGTTTAGCGCATTGTTATTTTCTATAATTTCTGGGTGAAATTAGAGAGGCCCATATGGCCCATTCACTCATTATAGAATGTTTAGTCCCACCATCCTGGTGAAGGGCGTGGAAGACCAACATATAAGGTGGGTTGTTCAACACACCTCTAAGAGCTTGAGCAAAGGGCACATACATGTGTGCTCGTCCTCCTCCGTCACCTGCCTCGCACTCGTGCGTCGTGCTTCGAGATCGAGCTGAGCTGAGCAATGGTAGGAAGAACGCCATGTGGTTTATTTCTCTTCCTCGACTGTTGGTTCTTCCTCCATCGTGGTTAAGCACGACGACTTCGTGCCGACGTTGATGACCTCCTCGGTGACATGGCGAACGAGTTGGTAAAAAAAAACATGGCGAACGACGTGCCTGCATCTTCTTCCACCGCACCACATGTGTTCTTATCCCTTCTGTTAGGGACAGCATCAGGTCTACTAATCTTATCTACGATATGAATATGATGTTTGTTTGTTATGTACCCAATTGCATGACTACTTATATAATTTTGCTACTTTATTATATTTTCATCTCTAGTTTG
>NC_041392.1:15894906-15895674 GCF_002162155.2 Triticum dicoccoides
TAATGAAGAAGTGCTAAAAGATTCAACAAGTTTCAGGACGTGGAGTATCTGCTCACGAGCTCACATGCTCCCGGATGAACAGTAGATTCGAAAACAAATGTTAAAAAAATTCTGGATTTTTTTTGTGACAAACATTAAGGAAATTTTAGGGTGGTTGCAAAATTTCTTCATGAAATCACATTTGTGAAAATTATGGAGAAAAAAATTTGATGCTCTGAAAATGGTACTTTCAAACGCATTTAGGAGCACTGATTTTCTTTTTTGGCCACGACTTCCAACAATGCATTTACATGATGAAACTTTGCAAGCACTCCAAAGATTTCATAATGTTTGCCCCAAAAAAGATTCCGAAGTTTTTGAGTTTGTTTTCTTTTTTGACTCAAAACATTATATAGGTAAGGATGAAAATCAATACCATTACAAACAACTCAAACAAATTCTATATTAAGAAATCAATGCATTTTCAAAAAAATATCAATAATATACATAGGTGATAAAACATATAATATAGTCAAAACCATTCAAAATGCAAATTTAAATGTGGTAAAACACATTGTAGTATTGTTTATAATGCTCTAGGGGGCAAAGTGAAATTATGTGGATGAGTGGGTCAAAATGAAAGTGACTAACAAGAGATGTAACATAAGAAAATATTAGAATTATTTTTAAGATGGTGGAGGTGTTGGTCTCTCTCCAACAACCCCTCCCAACCGAGCCATCCTATCCCTTGCCGGCAGTGGAACCGGCAATCACGACCCGCTAACGTAC
>NC_041392.1:15895793-15914064 GCF_002162155.2 Triticum dicoccoides
CCTAGCCCGCATGTAGAAAGATGACCGACATGCACACACTCTCTAGTACACCCGCTTCAATCTGCGCCTCGATGAGGCCGATGGACTGGATTTCTAGTGTGCCATTTGGCGCTTATTTCGCCCGCATCTTGACAATCCCTAAATGGATGGAGTTATTGTAGCTATTTCCATAGTGGAGGTTCTAAGAACGTAATAATGAATGTCGAACCCAAAAGAAGCTTAAGGTAGGATTCATATTCTCTTGAGTTCTATCTACCAATGATACAACACTACGTACACCAAACGTTTCTTTGCCTAGACCTTTCTAGTAAAAGATAGTTTGCAAGTTTCAAAGAAAGCAAGCGTGGAGTAACAACGGTAGGTGCTGCAAAATTGAACCTAGGTAAGGCTGTGGTACTAGATCACTATTCATGCATTACAATTTTACATGTGAGAGAGTCCTATGCTTACATGCTGAAAAAAAATCCATTTATCGCATATAGTTATGATTGAAACCCCTACCAAGCATCTGCAGCTACAAAAAAATTATTAAGGTAAAACCTAGCCATATCATTAAGATCTAAGGGTCCACTATATCCGATATGCAACAATTCAGAAACTCGATCTACGGTAATATCTATCACTCGGGTCATCCACCTTAAGCAAACTTATCACATATTGTCAGCATTTTGGGAACCAGGGTACCCAGACTTGCCTGCCCGCGGCCCACGGTGTGGCTCCATCGACAGCCTGGTGTGGCCCATCTTTGGCACCTTCGAGACAAGACCCTCTCAAGGGGCCAAGCCTCGCGAGGCGGACAACGCCGAGACCTCCGGAGGGAGCGGCCTCCTCAGACTGGCTCCCGAGGAGTGGAGATTTCTATGCAGGTGCCCACCTCATGAGGTTGAGGTGACGCAGAGCAGCAGGTTTCCTCTTTGGAGCTAAGGAGGCAAGCGCAGGCGCGGGTTCCCAAGAAATCAACCAAAGGTTTCCATTCCCATGCAACAAGACCAAGATCGCCAGGACGGATTTCATCGCCGAGCCCACCACGGCGTCACGACAGCTTTGTAGGCGAAGACCACCTTTCGTCAGCATAGGATGTATTTCTTTGTACCCCTTCAAAATTGGCCACTTTGGGATCCCTTCCCGCCTTCGCTTGAAGGAAGAGGACCAAGACCACTATAAATATAGGCTAGTCACTACTGTAGTGGGGACGATCCAATCCTCAGCTCACACCCACACAAGAACAGACCTCGTGAGGTTGTTCTTTCCCTCTACTAGTTCATCCTCAGTCCCTCGTGAGGCTAATCCACCCCAAAGCAGAAGTAGGGTTTTACACCGCAAGGTGGCCCGAACCTGGGTAAACCGCTGAGTCCATCTTCTTCCTTGTTCACCGAGCTAGGCCGCGGGGACGACGAGCAGGTCGGCTGGAGAGGTTGAGTTCTTCGCACACGCCCCAGAGTTCAAACCTTCCTTGGGTCTGCGGAGCCCTAAATCCGACACATATTGCAAACCCTAAAGTGTGATCCAACATACACACATGTTGATACCTAGGCATTAAAGAACAACCACATATCATAACATACAATTCCTATCAATCCTAATACATCATCAATCACCATGGGACAAAAGGATATACTCAGACATAATAAGAGTGCAAGACATAATCGGTAAATAATTATCACAACAAGCACCCTGTTTAAGTAGGGGTGTTGGAGAGTGCATGACTATATGTAGAGAGGAAAAGGCGATGGAGATGGTGGTGAAGTCGGTGGAGACGAAGGAGATGACGGCGGTGATCACAGTTCCCCCAACAACACTCTAGCGACACCCGGAGAGATGGGGAGACCCCCTCCTTTTTCTCCTTTCTTGCCCACCTCCTTGCTGGGGGAAGGTTTTCCACCTCTGTTTCATGGTGTTCATGTCCCCCAGAGGGTGAGAGCCCCTTTTGAGATTGGAACTTTTTATGTCACCTTTCTATATTTCCTCAATGCTAAATATGTGTCCCATCACCGTTTTATCAACCACCGGAGTTTTGTAACCCCGAAAAGTCCGAAAAAAAATTGGAGGCTCGGAATATTCCACAGCAAGGTTGCGACCCATGGGCAGTCGGAACCGACCTTCACAGCCACCACACGGCCTGGGCAGGGGCGCGTGGACGTGGCGTGTGGGGGGCACCCTGTGCACCCCTCTTCAACCCATGGGCTCTTCTCGTGTAAAAGTTTCCATGTCTGGAGATTCCGAAATCACTGGAAAAAAGTAACTGGAATTTGGCACTTGATTAATATGTTAGTCCAATAGAAATATTCTGAAATTATGCCAAAACTATGTATAAAAATGATGCAAATATATCACAATAAGATGTGCTGCAATTTATTTTAACTTGTAATGATGTTGTACTTCAGTCGCTGAGATTCAAACACTCGTGACTGCAACTCATGGAAAAAGTGAAGGGGGGTTGTCTGCCAATTGCATGTCCACATTTTTTAATTGTTCATTATTATTTTTAATTTTAATTTTAAAAATCATTTTTTAAGAAAATATGTTAATTTTTTAAACTTGTCGCGGTCCCAATATGATTTTTTAAAGTCATTTTTTTGTTTACTAATTTTCTTATTTTTTACAGTGACCGCATTGTATTTTTTTAATATTTGAGATACTTTGTACCTTTTTGCAAAAGAGATACTTTGTACTTTTGGGATCATATCGCAACACAAAATATTCCCTGGACACATTTTTCCGTTCACCTTTTTAGTAGTAATTTTTATAATAGGTTTGATCATAACGCAAAAGGAAAAAAATGCCTCGGACATATTTTTCTATTGACTTTCTTAGTAGTCATCTTCTCGCCAATTAATAAAAAGCAGCCGAGGAGACGACAAGCGAACGAAACACATAGAGCAAAAGAAGGATGAACGAGAAGTTTTTTATTAACATAGTACAATCGAGGTCGCTCACATACACGAGCGTCCACTCACCCCTATGTACGCATGCAAGCACACTCTACCCTTATGAGTACATCCGAGGGACTGAGCCGGCATAGTATCTTGAGATTTTACAAAGTCACAGTAGTCGAAGGGAATGTCTCCTCCTACTGAACGAACATCGTCGGAAACCTGAAATAAATTCAAGAATAATGTAAGCACCAATGTCAAGTTTAGAATTTGAACCCTGGTGAGCTGGGGATACCATTGTCCTCCCAACCATCCAATCACAGGATGGTTTGCGACGAACGAGAAGCTGTGGAAGAAAAATAGGTCAGGCTTATTCGTATGCTGTCATTAGAGACTTTAAACGAAGTCTCCGTCGACTCAGCCTTAGAAGAAGAAGAAAAAACTCATTCTTGAATTTGTGTCACGGTCTTGAAGTATACTGCCAGTAGCATTTTTTAGTACAAATAATCGATATCGTCAAGTACATTTCTTTGTGAAGACTTTTTTTTTCTTTGTGAAGACTTCTTGGTCAGACTCGAGTCTTGAGTGGGGCGGGAACCAACGCAGCGTCCGTTGACGCCCACCCACCCACCCACCCAGCACGACGGTCATCTCACGCCCGGACCCAGCAACTTAATTACGATCGTACACGGCAGGCACTACGGCAACACACGCTACATGCCCGGCACGAAGCTGCGGTAACATCATGCCGCCGGCGGCGCTGCCCAGCTTTGCTCCCCTCCGCGTCGCCACCTCCATTGCCATGCTGCTGGTTCAGCAAGCTCGTCTGCTCCCAGTGGCCGTGGCGCGGACCAAACTGACCGCGGGAGACACCCTGACGGTGCCGGACTACATCACCAGCCCATCCGGCAGCTTCGCCTTCGGCTTCCGTGCCCACGACTCCGACCCGACCCAGTTCCTCCTCGCCACGTGGTTCCGGTTCGGTTCCATGCCGCCGCAGGCGCAGTCCGTGGTGTGGTTCGCGAAAGAGTCCGCCATGGGCACCACGCCTAACGCCACGGCACGGTCCGTCCTCAGCATCCCCGCCGACGGCCAGCTCAAGCTCACCGACGGCAGCATAGAGCTGTGGAGGGCCCCGACCCCCAGCATGAAGCTGGGTCCGTCCTCGTGCTAACAGACTCCGGCAACGTTCAGCTCCTCGGGGACGGCGACAACGTGCTCTGGGAGAGCTTTGGGTTCCCGACGGATACCCTCCTTCCGGGCCAATCTTTGGAGGGATTTCTCTTCTCCAAGCGCGCGGACACGGAGTTCACCACGGGTCGGTTCAGCTTGGCAGCCCAGAGCGACGGTAACGTCGTCCTCTGCATCGACCTCTTCACCGGTGACATATTGCAAAACGCCTACTGGGCCACAGCCACCAACGGCCCCTACGGCAACACGACCATCACCTTCGACGAGTATGGCCACCTAAGCTACACTCTCTATGACGGCAGCATCAACAACTTGATTTCGCCTCTCGCCACTGGCAGGAACTATTTCCGGTTCGCCAGGATGGACCCCGACGGCATCGTCCGTGCCTACGCCCGTCCTAAACATGGCGGCGTTGGCGGCCAGAACACGACTTGGACCGTGTTGGGCACGCTCCCCAGTGGCGGGGGCTGCAAGTTGAAGACGACGAGGATGCAAGGCATGTGCGGCCCTGGGTCGTACTGTGTGGAGACCAAAGAGCGGCTCAATTGCCTGTGCCCGAGTGGGTACACTTACATCGATGCAGAGCATACTGAGAGTGGCTGCACGCCGGGGTTCGAGCCACAGAGGTGCGGCGAGGAGAACATCTCTGACAAGTTCTCACTCGTGGAGCTGCCAAACACCATCTGGGAGCTCTCAATATACTACAAGAAGTTTCCATCGGTCTCAGAGGAGCAGTGCCACGACTACTGCCTCAATGATTGCTTTTGCGCGGCAGCGCTGATGATCAACGGATCCGACTGTGTCGAGTTGGGGGCACTCGTGTACGGGCGGCAGGGAAATGACGTCACAACGAAGGCGCTGATCAAGGTGAGGAAGGGGAATAATACTTCTTACATGGAGACACCGCCGTCAAAAACGACGACGATACTTGTAGGTCCATATAAGATCGTCACCATTTTCTTGGCCTTACTCTTAGTGATCTCCCTCGGTGGCAGCCTCATGGCATTGTATTACCTCACCAGGAACAGAGATAGCCAACGGTTGTTGAGCTCGAGCGTGAGATCGTTTAGTTGCAAGGAGCTTTACCAAGCCACCAATGGCTTCAAGAAACTGCTGGGCAAAGGGAGTTTTGGGGAGGTCTACAAAGGAATGATAAGATCGCCGCAGCCGCATCTCATTGTAGTGAAGAAGCTCATCGACTCGAATGAGTACAGTGAGCAGGAGTTCACCAATGAGGTGCAGTCGATCGGTCAGATCCACCACCGAAACTTGGTTCGTATGATCGGCTACTGCAAACAAGGTAAGCATCGGATGTTGGTTTTCGAGTTCATGCCCGGAGGGTCTCTCCGTGGCTTCCTCTTCAACCCTGAGAGGCGACCACCTTGGAGCTGGCGCGCTGAGGCCGCCCTCGCCATTGCTCGGGGACTTGAGTACCTCCACGACGGCTGCATTGCCCCTATCATCCACTGCGACATCAAGCCTGACAATATCCTTTTGGACGATTATGGAATCCCCAAGATCACCGACTTTGGGATCTCCAAATTGTTGGGGAGCCAGCAGGTGCACACCACAGTGACCCATGTTAGAGGTACCAGAGGGTACATCGCACCTGAGTGGCTCCGCGGCGATGCACGCGTTGACACCAAGGCAGATGTGTACAGTTTCGGTGTCGTCCTACTGGAGATGATTTGTTGTAGGAGGTGTCAGGAGCCGGTGACTCCTGTCATGCCAGAAGGGCAGGGCATGGAGATCGATGAAACGGTCACGTTGTTCGGTTGGGCGGCCCAACTGGTTGTCGCACGAAGGACAGAGCTAATGCTACATGGTGATGCAGATGTCAACACCGCCGAGGACATGGAGAGGGTGGAGCGGTTTACCCGTGTGGCGCTCTGGTGCATCGAGCCAAACCCGATGCTGCGGCCAACCATCCACCAGGTGGTGCAGATACTGGAGACCAATGATGGGGTGAAGGTTCAGGCACTACCCGACCCTCCAGACTGTTACATGGAATCCTCGCCTTTAATTACTCAGCTCAGGATGGAATGAGAACGCAATTCACATTTCTAGCTTGCAAATATTTATGCATGAAACTTTTTTTTTTACTTTTCAGAAAACACAATTTGTGTCCCAGTGACCCAGTCCAAAAAGAATTGAGCCCATAGAAAATAATGAAAATGGTTGTGCGACATGGGGACAGGATTGTGTTCCCTAGATGAATATATCTTATTTTACTACCTACCTTTATCAGCATGCAGTAGGTTGATCTAATAAATATATATATACACCACAATTAGTGGTTGATGATTCTGGCCATACTTTAACGACAGGAGTGGAAGGCACCTACACTATCTCAAAAATTAATTAGTGGTTGATGATTCTCGCCATACTTTATGGACAGGAGTGGAACTGGCACATACACTATCTCAAAAATTGATGCCAGAAGATCACAATATCGAATGTGGGTGTGGGTGGACCATGCTCCAGACCAATATCTTCGTCATCCTTGTTGAGCTCAGCGGCAAAGCCCTCGAACATATGATGCTAGCTCCTGATCTTTGCATGTCTCTAGGAGTTTTGTAGGATTCCCTTATGATTTCTTTCTACGGGATTTTTTTCTAGAGACAGAATGAGCCCCTGAAGGTTGGCGGCGCAAACTACATCATGGTTGTGGCCGCCTCACAACACATGCATACGACATACTCCCTCCGTTTCTAAATATAAGTTTTTGTAGACATTTCAAATGAACTACAACATACGGATGCATGTAGACATATTTTAAAGTGTAGATTTACTCATTTTGCTCCGTATGTAGTCACTTGTTGGAATCTCTAAAAAGACTTATATTTGGGAATGGAGGGAGTAAGACTGAACGATGATACCCAGCCCAATAAAGCCGCCTGTCAAACAAAGCATGATATATATCAATTCTTTTTGAGCCTTGACCGTAGAAATATATAGCAATTCACACACGCAATTAGTGGGGAGATAACGTTTTACCAAGTCATCATTCTGTAGGTCAGTCACCTTGTGGTCATAACAAGAATACCACCGATTGGGGAAAACACGATGGTGAAAACACAACAACATTGGTCCAATCAGGGAGACTCCTATCGCTCTCATTTGGTCGAGAAAATGGTTTATGGCCCCACGACAAGCACCAACTATTACATTTGTTTTGTTTTAGAAATTCTTAAATAACATTTATAGTGGAGATGACCCTAGATTTCTAAACTACTGATACATACTGTTATAAAAAACATCAGTACTTAGTTCAGGGAGGAAGGACAACCGTGTCAGCTTCATGTCAGGGTTTTCGAAAAAAAGGTACAACCTCTGAATCATGAGCCAGCTTTCTATCGTTCAAAGGAGTTTTTTTCCAGGGAAACAAGGTTGGTGTCGAGAGCAGCTTATCTGAGCCCAGGGTGATCTATACCCACATGTGAATAGTAAAAATAGCAAAGAAATGTGAATTTTTTTTTACATCTAACATGCTCGAGTTTACTAGGAGCTTGCAAAATTTTGAGCTCAATTGATATTTGAGGAGCTGCAGGAAAAAACAAGGTTCAAAGTTTCTTTAAGAGCCAATTTTTAAGATCACTTGACTTGAGTCCTAGGGTTATTGCGCTTGCCCAGAGAGGGAGGGGGTTGTGAGGAAGGCAAGAGGAAGCATAGATACATACCTCAAGGCAAGTGGAAGAAGCGACGCCGATGAGGCAGATAGCGGCAGGGGCAACAATATATGATCTGATGCCACCCCATCGTCTGATACTCCGTGCCACTTCTGTCCCCCCGCGCTTGATATAACTAGATGATACCCCGCGCGTTGCGGCGGGAATCTATGATAAAAATAAAGGGAAAGTAAAACACTATGTGCGGGAAAATGAAACATTATGTAAAAATACTGACATGCCTTATATCAGGGAGGGGCGTTTTGGCTCCTAGGAGAATCTGCTCCCTGATGAACATCAAAAAATGTAAACAAAATCAAAAAATACTGAATTTTTTTCTAGATGCTCGAGTTAGCATCGCAAGCATGCTTGAAAAAATTATGCGAAACAATGGAGCAGCAGTGCTTCGTGTGTGAAAAAACAAATTCGGGGTGACATTTGGTCTTCAATTTGTTTTTTTTTTTGCATAGGCCAAAATGCTTAACCTTTTTGCCTCAAAATTTGCAGGTATCATTTTTATGTGACTATGATCACATAAAATTTTGTCTTGATATTTTTGACTATTTCTGGCCCCGGGAGCCAAATTGAATTTCCGCTTATATCATGTGACAATACAAAAAGGAAGCCACCATAGATATTATAATATGTTACACTTACTAAATAAAACAATCATTCACCGGAAAACATTGTGTTGTCGCTTCGATTGATTTCACACCTCCTGAGGAAACAAAGAATGTTTAAGATATTAGAGCAATACAATAGGGAACATGTATGGGCAAAGTACGAATGGTTTTCCCAAAATCACACAGCTATTTGAAGAAACCAAGTTCAATAGTTGTGAGTTTAGTCAAAAGCACACACACTAAAATCTGGAAGGAATATTATTATTGTCATTCCTCTTAATTAATCAACATATGTCCAAACAAAAGGAAAGAACAAATACATCGTAAAGATGAAGACTTTTATCCAAACATTAAAATAAATTTACAAACCTTCTGTGATCCTAATCAATAAATTTAGCATATTAAACCCACATAATCAATGTCAACCGCAGTCCACCCTCCACCATCCTGGAAAGAGAGAGAGCGAGAGACGAAGAAGATAGGGGGATATAATAGGAAGCTGTGCGGCTAGCTAACTGATCCTCGCCTTCCTCCAGTTCTTCGCTTGCTGGCTCCATGGAAAATCATTTGAGGGAGCGTGTGACAGGAGATACTTTGAAGGCGTAGGGACCTGTAATAATAAACAAAAAAAACATGAACTAACAGAGGCCGGGCCAAAAATTAGACAACAAAACTTTTGAAGGGCAAGAAAAGGGCATGAACGACCAGAGCCTGATCCAAAAAGACACCAACACAAATCTTCAAGGACAGAAAATTTATTTGCCACTAATGGTACTGGGCATCATCAGGAACGGTAGTTGATTCTCCTCCCCAAAAAATACATAGCAACAATAGAACAAAAGGTTCCAAGATTTGAAATTAATTCAGAAAAATGTTCTAAGTAGGGGATAGGAGGCGCTACAAACAACCGAAGGAAGAGGACAGAAAAGAGTAAAAAAGGAGCACCTTCTCGTTGCCTTTGCCGCTGCTGTAACTATTGATCTGCAGCAGCGCTCGCATGCTGCCCAAGCCCGACGCAGTGGACGATACGTCTACGGTTGCGGCGGTAGAGGGCACCTGTTGATCTGTACTTCTACACTGGCGCTTGCACACTACACCTACCTGACACCGGCAACAGTTGTTCTATATAGTGGCGTCGTCGAGGGTGCTGATTGGTCGGCGATGTCAAACGGTAATGCAACCGATCAAGGCTAGATCGAGGCAGTTAACGACGGCGGCAATGCCCACCGAGTCAGCTAACTTATCCATCACCGTTGTGGCTCCTTGCTCGTAAGTAAATCCACGTTGGATGTGACACGGTGCAGTTCCGGCAATGGAAGCAAAACAATCAAGGTTGAGATAGGTAGCCAATGCGAGAGGCAAAGGGAGATTGGTAAGAGGAAGAAAAAGGAGCGGAGGAGGCAGATGATTATTGATTGGGGTATTGTAAAAGACACGGACCAGTCAGGGAATATCCGAGCGGTGATTTGATGGCGAAGTTGAAGAGACCGCCGTATTGCATTGAAATTGCTTTTTCTTTCCAGAGAGATAGGGCCAGACTAATGGGCTTCCACAGCTGCATGTACTGGGTGAAATGGAGTGCCACGCTGTTTGGCTATTACTGGGTGATGAAACTAAACTGCTCATGTGTCAACTATGCTGATGTGGGATGGCTGCATGTCAAGAGAATTAGTGTAGTGGGGATCAACAATTTAGGTATTATAGACTTACTCACCCAACAGCTTGTGCTGCGCTGTGATGCTTGTATTAACCTCCGTTTCATACTCCATCATTTTAGCCTAAAAAAAAGAGAGTGCAGTATGAAACACTGTTTGTTTTAAAATAAGAAATTATTTTTAAATTGCTTCAAATTTGTGCAAAACTATAAGAAGAAATTTGGATGTGCTTGGGAACAGAAGTTGGCGTTTCGGTGGAGGAAAAAGAGACAGTACGAGTGGAAAAGGGTAGCATCACCAATGACCATACGAGTGTTTTTTTTTTTGAATTACAATAAACCCAGGTTGCAGCCACATTTGTTCTAGAAAAAAAACTCCATTTGTCTCGGTTCAAGAGCAATCAACCAATCAACGAAAAGGGACCACAACCATAGATACATATCAGTGTTATTACACAGAACCATGCAACTAAGTTCTGTTAAACGAATTAGCCTTTAGGCTAATCAACATAAGGTCCTAATCTCGGACTAGATCAACAACTTTTTGCGGAGGCGTACAAACTTACAGGTACTTGGCGATATCTCCTGCGTACTCGATGCAGCCGCTGTGTAGCCCATGGCTGCACCTTTGCGTCTCCAGTAGCGAGGAGATGTTGGGGAAGAAGCAGCACGGTGACGACGACGGCAGCAGGGTTGCCGCACGCACAGCTCTGCGGTGGCCGGTGGTGGAGATGGCCTTCACGTACCTCAGCACATATTCAGGATCGGCAGTTAGGTGGGTTTAGATGGTGGTTCTGTTATCCATAATGAAAACCCCCTTTTTTCTTATATATGTGTGTGTGCTGGGTACATGGGACCAAAACCAAACGTGTGGATGTGTGGTGTGCTTCCGATCATTGCACACCTGGGGTCAAAAGGCTCCCCCTTTTCTCTCAGGGTTTGTTTCAACCGTAGATCAATTCCAACAAGTTCACCTTGCAGTCAAGAAATACTTCCATTTTTTTGTGCTGCTTTGGATGATTGGATTTGGATCAAACCATAAATAAACTCCCACTACCAAAATAGACTTGTATTTGGTCAAACATCTAGTGCTGGATTATTATTTGAAAAAAATGGACTTTGAATTACTCCCCCTCTACAAAAATAGACTTCTGATCGTGCATTACTTCAGGAAGTTCTCCATTTCCATTTTATAGGAGATATGTTTCCATGTAGCAATTCTTCGGTTCCCATCTACTCCCTCCGTTCCTTTATCTAAAGTGTATTTTTTGGACACGTTGACCAAGGAACAAAATATAGGTAATTTGGGACAAAATTACCGTTAGCAAATTTGTTGGTTAGTGACAAGTAAATTGGTTAAGCTATGAAATGAAGAGATACTGAAAATCAGGGGAGAGATACTCTCCTTCTTTTTCTAGAAAATGAGATATATGCAATCAGAAGAGAGATTCATTCATTTATTCTGGTGGTATAAAAAAAGGGATTATGAGAAATTAGAAGAAATGCACCTTACATTGTGGAATTTTATCAAAAAACATATACAGTTTATATAAAGGAACGGAGGGAGTATACACTAAACGCTGCTTGAGTTCAGAGGTAGAGCTGCAAATCTGCAGTCCCATATCTGCAGGGATCTCAAAAGGTCAGGGCCAAAATCGATTTGTGTTGGAGTTCCACCTATGCTGCGTGGGACGAAGAGAACAGATACCAGTGTGTCCTCTGAACATGAGAGAAGAACAGGCCATTGAACTGACGAGAGCTCTGGTCCAAGTAATATCATTCAACAACACAATTTAACCATGAACTACACACAGAAAAACATATACATCTGTATGTAGTCCGTATTGAAATCTCTAAAAGGCTTACCCTTAGAAACAGAGGCTTAATGTACTCTACCTAACGGAACAAGCAGTCCAGTAAATTTCATGATTAAATACTCGTTACTTGTACATCTTAATTATGATGAAAGGACAATGATCCTTCACAGAGTACACGGTACAATGTTACAGATGAGCCCAGATGATTTCTACCATGGGCTGTTCCTGATTGAGCAAAAAAGCATCGAGAAACTACAATGATTAGCTCAAAAACATGGCCGTGGATGTGGATGATAACGGCCACGGCATCAGCACGTCGTCGCTGCACCTTCGGATCATCTCAGGTGAGAAGGCTGGACAAGAAGGCAAGCCGTAGATGAATTCAGGCTCTGGCTGTGCTCCCTCCTCCACGTCCAAGCTCGCATCCATCCGGTGGTCTGAGGTTATGGTCAGCACGAGCCCTTCGGTGTGCTCCTCTGGCTGAGCTGCTGGTGCGCACGGCTCGCTCACCGCGTCGTTGTGATACAAGCTCAAGAACTCTTGCTCGGTGTCGCATAAGAAGTTGCTAGGTGGTGGAGCAGCGTCGTCTATCTCCGGCTGCGGATCGACGGATTCGACGCCGGCAAGCAATGCAAACCAGTCTGTCTCTTGGTCGAGATCGACGACGTCCAACTCCGCTGCGTCCAACAGGTCTGCCTCGGGTATAATTTCATCCCCAGTGTCAGTATGCCCATGGTGGTCGTCGTCATCGAACATGATCAAGTCGGGCAGATCGGGACTCTCCACAGGCTGTGGGTGTTCGTCATTTTCAACCATGTGCCGCTGCCGGGCACTCGCCGTAGTATCCTCGGGGTGGCCGCCGGCAGCCTTCCTCTTCTTGCAGTTATCCTCGGTGACGTCGCACAACGATGCGGTTGGCGGCGTCGACGGCTTTCGAGGCGTGCGGTACACCTTGCAGATCACGAAGTTGCCGTCGCCGTGCTCCGTCGAGACGCCGTACTCCTTCATGCGCCACCCGAGCCTCTCAACGTGGCCGTCCTTCTTGATCGCATAGACGAAGTCCTGCACGTAGCCGCCGACGGTGCTGCCCTCCACGGGTTTCTTGCCGGACTCGGAGTGCCAGTAGCTCTTCCCGGGGTCGTCCTTGATGGTGCGCAGCTTCGTCTTCTTCTTCTTGCTGGCGTAGCGCACGGGGCTGATGAGATAGCAGGCGTTGTTGCCGTCGCGGTCGCGCACGTGCTCGCGGCCGGCGACCAGCTCGGCGGGGGCCGCGGAGTAGACGTCGGCATGGTGGATCAAGGTGGAGAACACAGGATGGCCGGCGAGCTGGCCGCCGAGGTAGAGGTCCGTGAGCTCGTGATCAGCCGGAGAAAACACGAAGCCCGTCTCCATCCTCTTCTTTCCTTCTCCGGCGAAAGGAACTCTAGCTTGTCAACTTCAAGTCTAGGATCGATGCGTCTACGAGAGAAGGTTGGTCTCTATTCTAATTCGATTTATTTATGTGTCTCGTGCGTCATACGCTACTTATAAACGCGTGCCTAATTAAGTAGCTTGTTGTGCTTAATCCGACTCGGCTAACTGCTCACAAGTACTAGTACGTACAGTACGCACCACAACCGGTCACGTATATATGTAGTATGTATTTTTTTGGAAAAGGACCCAGATTTATTAAGGATTGCTACTGATACAACGAACGCCAACAAAGAAAGAAATTACACCCGAATCTGGGGAGCCGACTAGACACACACATCGCCATGAGTTGAGGGCCCGCCGCGGCCGCCACTCCCTCCCAGAGGCGGCGTGATCTTGGAATCTGCGGACGGATATTCTGCGAACGGGCCCGACCCCACTCCGCTCAGGCGCCTGCAAGGCCGTCGAAGGAGGTACAAGGCACCGACCCGCCGGCGCAAACGGGGAGCCGATGGGTTCTCTCAGAAAACCACCCCTCTAGATTGGCAACTCCTCCTTGATGGACTATGTAGCATCGCTTTTAATAAAAAACAGAAACCAAGAGGGGGAGGAATCTAGACACAAGAGGAAAAGGCTTCACGGAAGCCTCCGAGGGTATTAGGTTTAGACAATGTTTGGGTCAATCGCACAACCTCAAGGGGTGGCGTTGGTATATATTTATAAGAGTATTACATGTACAAGTACACGTCATATATACTAGGCTACAAATACAAGTTTAATACCCTCCCCCAATCTCAGCCGTGTTCCGCAAGTTGAGATTGCGCCAACAATCCTCAAACAAAGGTAGCGGCAATGGCTTGGTGAAGATGTCTGCAAGTTGATCTTTAGAGAAGATGAACTTGATCTGAAGTAGCTTCTGTGCAACATGTTCTCTACAAAATGGTAGTCAACTTCTATGTGTTTTGTTCGTGCATGAAATACAGGATTGTAAGGAAGGTATGTAGCACCAATGTTATCACACCAAAGAACCGGTGGATGTCGTTGAAGTACTCGCAACTCACGAAGCAAAAATTGTACCCAAATAAGTTCTGCAGGCGCATTGGCTACAGCCTTGTACTCAGCCTCTGTACTGCTGCGAGATATCGTGGCTTGCTTGCGAGCACTCTAGGCGACCAGGTTAGGACCAAAAATACTGCCTATCCCATCGTGGATCGCCGATCATCGGGATTGCCTGCCCAATCCGCGTCTGAAAAAGTTGATAGAACACCAGAGGAAGCAGGCTGGAGATGTAATCCATAAGAGACTCTCAGGCGAACATATCAAAGAATGCGCTTGATAGTAGACCGATGTGAATCCTAAGGTGCATGTAGGTACTGGCAAACACGATTAACCGCGAAGGCAATATCTGGTCGGGTGATAGTGAGATACTGCAGGCCACCAACAAGACTACGGTACTTAGTGGCATCATCAGGAGATAGAGGATTACCATAAATAGGAGAAAGCTTGTCCGTAGCAGATACGGCTGTGGAAGAGAATTTGCATTTGAGCATACCAGCAGGCTGCAAAAGATCCAAATAATACTTCTTTTGAGTGAGATATAGTCCATCAGAAGTGTGAGCAACCTCCAAAACGAGAAAGAAGTGAAGCTTCCCAAGATCGTTAATCGCAAAATCAGAATGAAGAGCCGTAGAAGACGATCGGCAGCAGGCAGGGAGGAACTGACAAGAATGATGTCATCAACATAAACCAGAAGATATATGATGACATTTGAACGCTGGAAGAAAAACAATGATGTATCTGCCGTTGAGGGAACAAACCCATGAACATGTAGAGTGGTCGCAAGATGAGCATGTCAAGCACGCGGAGCCTGCTTCAGACCATAAAGTGCTTTATGCAAGTGACAAAGGTGATGAGGATGATCTGGATCAACAAAACCAGGTGGCTGCCTCATGTAAACTTCCTCCTCTAACACGCCATGAAGAAAGGCATTCTGGACATCCAACTATCGGAGCGACCAACCACGAGTAACTGCCAAGGATAGCCAGAGGTGAATGATGGTGGGCTTGACAACTGGACTAAAAGTATCATCATAATCAAGACCATGACGTTATTTGAAACCTTTTGCAACCAGGCGACCTTGTAGCGCTCAATGGAGCCAGAGGGGAATGAGGAATCCTCATATAGTAAATGCAAGCCAACTTCATGTTGACATTTATTCTAGGATTGAAGGACACCTGAATGATGTTGGACACGTCCAGGACCCAGCACGAGTGTGCGCACAAATATTGATGCTGGGACATCGGAAGACGTTGACCCAATTGTTGTGGAAAATCACGAAGAGTCAAAAGGTAATGATGAAATCTTCAATATGTATATGGATTTGGAAAACTCATATAATAAAAACTATATTATGTAAATATTTATTCCTCATCGAGAATTGCAAAAGACCTTGGATTGGATCTAGAACTTAAGTGATCCATGCATGGCTGAGTGCCTTGGACGCTCTAGTTGTTCCGAAGGAAGGCGCCTAGTGAGCTTGTGGATTCCACAGGGGGCCCTCACTTATTCCAGCCACTCATTGCCTTTTCCTACCTCAGGAAAAAACACCATTGCATTCAAACCTATGTTCTTGCTCATTCCCGTGCGATTTTCGATCTCCTTGCTTAGAAATATTTTTTTGAAAGACATCAAAATATATTCAAAATGTATCTTATTTGAAAACACTGGTCACGAGAAGCACATATATGAAAACATAACATAATTTTATTTTTTGTTTAAAAGATGGACGCTGCTACGCGTCGGCCGGCGGATCGATCCGCCGCCTCGCGAGCCATCTGATCCGACGAATTGGGCGACCGAGCGTCACCAATTTATCATTGCAACACAGGTCGTGTTGCGGGAAATTTCTCAACACGAGTCATGTTGCAGAAATTTTTGCAAGCTATTTCTTTTACAACAGAGGTCTTGTTTTATTATTATTTTTTGCAACAGATGTCTTGTTGTAATTTTTTTTTTGCAACAAAGGTCTCATTGCAAATTTATTTTTTCTGAAACAGAGGTCTTGTTGCTAGTTTTACTACAACAGAGACCTTGCTGCGGAAACTCATCATAATGGACATTGAGCAGCGAGCAACGGCCACTTAACCGAAAGAAAGAAAAAAAGACGGCTCCCTCAGGACACGCATCGTATGGACGAGCCGGTGGATGCTTGTGTGTGATCCGCCGGTAGAAGGCAAGCGTTTTCCTTAAAATATATAGAAATTTGGAAATCGGGAGCCAAAATAAAAACACGTTGCGAGGGAGTCGGCAAAAAGCTGAGTGAGTAGTCGACGATCCCCTCGATTTCCCCACTAGTGGATGTTCTCTGTCCTCCTACCTCGGGCACCACGTCTAAGGCTAGCTCCAGCCAACGAACTCATCCACGCGACAAGCACCGCCGGCCTTAGGCTGGTCATAGTGGGAGTAACATAGGTAGTAACATAGATGCCACATAAGCAAAAATGTTGATGTGGCAAGTAGTTAATGAGGAGAAAGGCAAATAGAGTAACATAATATGTTACCATCACATAGCGCTTTTCAATGCAAAATGAGTGTACAAGACAATAAATAAACATGTGTATGTTACTACACATATGACACTTCCCACTATAAGGGTAGTAACATAGAGTAGTAACATATGTATGTTACTACTCTAAATTACTCCCCACTATGACCAGCCTTAGCTTAATTAACTACTCTCCTCGCCGGCCGGCCGGCCCCTCATCCGATAAGAAGAACACACGTACGCACGCGTTCGAGGTTGCACGTACAAACAGGTGACCATGGCCGGCAGCAGCCACGGAAGAGTACACGGAGGTGGATCACTCACCGCCGGCGCCGCCCGCTGGTCTCAGCCCTACTAGGTCTGCACGTGCACCCTGGATTACCCCAGCTTCTCTGTTGCTCGTGTCTTTGTCCAACTGCGTTTGGTACTTCTGATTTCATCTCAAGTTTATCTAGTTAATTATGTTGTATTTTCAAACTGAGATCCCGTACCAGGCTAGACGATGAGCTCAACGTTGTTCAACTCTGATGTGGCTTGTTGTAGCCATAAAAATTCATGAAGCTTGATTATTTTCTCAATAAATCTAGTTGGTCAAACCCGATGCCCGTCATGCTCGTCGACAGCAGGACAGTGCCACGCGCATCCTTTTGTCGAAATGCAAATGGCAGCTTGTTGATCCTTCCAGGACAGCTTTGCCCCCTCGTTGTTTGGCCCCGCGAAATGCTCCAAGTTCAGCGCACTATTTAGGTTCCTCATACGGGTATATATTCTTTGATCAGACGCATTGCCTACTTGTCAATGCGTACACTGGCACTAAAACGAAATCTCCCAAACTCCGACCTGGCAATAACTTTGGGAACTACTATTATGGGATTCTCACAACTCCGCTCAATTCGTCCAACTCGTGTCTTCTCCTTTGTTCGAACACCTCTATGATCGAGTGGAAGTCTGGAACACACTCATGGGTTGAGCAGCCATTTGCTTCTGGTGGTGCTCGCATCTTCAGATCGTGTTCTTCAAAGGTCAGATGTTTGCCATCGGCTTTCTTCAGAGGATCCACATTATGCAATTTTTGCCTCAACTTGACATGCATGAAGTAGCAGTTGTGAGGGGAGGGGACATGGTTACTGGCCACCATTTCAAGCCATGGTTGGTGGTATGTGGCGAGAGGCTTCTCCTGGTTGACCTATCGGTAGTCTCTGACGAACTATATGGCATCCATGCGAAGTGTCGAGTCTTTCACCTTGACTTGTCAACGGAACCAGCGAAGTGGGTGGAGATAGAGAAGTTGGAGAATTGGACACTCTTTATTACCTTTGATAGGAGGAACCCTACATTTTCTTGCATGAGCCCCGAGAGGTGGGGAGGAAAGAGCAACTGCATTTATGTTGCGAGACCTATCGAAGGTTCGGATGAACCTTGGACTGCGATCGAGCTTGGTCAACCAGTGTCGAGCACAACCAGAGCCGTTTCATCCAGTCTAACGAGACC
>NC_041392.1:15914312-15927371 GCF_002162155.2 Triticum dicoccoides
GGGGGCGAAACCCTAGCCGCCCGCCGGTTTCCCCCCGCCTCCCCTCCTCCTCCCCTGCCGCCGCCGGCAGCCGCCCGCGCGGCGGTAGGCGGCGGCGGGGTTTCCCCGCACACCCGCCTCGACGTTGGAGGCGCCCCCACCCCGCATCAGACGCCGCCGCCCGCCTCCCCAGCTCCTGGTGGCCGCCGACGCAGGCCCTCTGTGGCGGCCGTCGGTTGCCAGAGCTGTCGCTAGCCCTCCTCCCGATCCGGTGTGGGGGTCTCCTGGGAAGGTCCGACTGCCAGATCAGGCCGGCTCGCCCCTGGAACAGGGCCGGCTCCTCTCTGGCGGCTGGTGGGTCGGGGATCGCCGGATCTGCCCGGATCTAGCCGGCGTGGCCCTGCCTCGTCGCCCGGCTTCGGTGCTCCCGGTGTGGTCTCCCTGGTGGCGGCGGTGTGGGTCATTCTCCATGTTTTGACGGGATGTGCGCGGTGGGTGGATGCCGTGGCGGCAGCCTCGGTCGGTGCGGACGGCGTGGCCTCTCGACGGGCGACGGCCATGGGAGCTGGTGGTCCGCGACTTCGGCTGTGCGGGTGGCGAGGTCTCGGTGGACGTCTACTACGGTGGGTCGGGGTGCCCCGTCACCCGGCGTGCCTGCTTCGATGAAGTCCAACGCCTTCTCCGGCTGCGTGCGCTCCCCTGGCCAGGTCTTTGGCCGGGTGGATGGGACGGGGGCGGGATCGGGGGAAACCCTTGGCCGTCAGCGGAGGCCACGACAATGGCGGCGCCTTGTGGGCGTCGGTTCCCTTCTTGGAGGCCTTGTCGAGGTCCTATCCCGTTTCTCACTGTGCTCTTCATTTGGGCGAAAGCTCTAGTTCCCCTTGCGGGCGACGGCGTCGTACCTTCGTCGCGTTCCTTCTTGAAGGCATCGCCTGGGGTTCCCTGAAGCACGGTGGGTGCTTTGTGGTGCGTGTGAGGTGTGTGGCGGCGGCAATGTGTGCGGCGTTTTATCTATTCTACCGATGATCTTCATCTTGTGGTAGCGCTCCATTTGCTTGGCGATGTTCTAGCGTAGGTGGTGGTCGTCATTTGGCGTCATGGTGGCGTTGATGGCGGAGGAGTCTGCCAAGGTTGGCACCTCAATCTGCTTGGAGATGGACCAGTGGAAGATGGTGGAGATTACACCTGTGAGTGCATCAGACCGGTTTATGCCCCAGACCCGGTATGTGGCTAGGCTGGGGATTCCGGCTTTGATGTTAGGATTAGGTGAGTGGTCTGGGTAGTGGCCCAGCTAGC
Organism: Triticum dicoccoides; assembly: GCF_002162155.2. NCBI lineage: Eukaryota > Viridiplantae > Streptophyta > Magnoliopsida > Poales > Poaceae > Triticum > Triticum dicoccoides. The sequence continues at coordinate 15,915,588 of NC_041392.1, forward strand.
ACCCCTTCATCATATGGATAGGAGTAGCGGCATATGTTGCCTAGATGGCGGATTCAGGCTTATTGTTGTAACACTTTGTAAGGTCCTCGAGAATAATCAATAAAGTGGCCGTATGCATCTCCCAGATGCAGAGGCCGGGGGTCATCCTCCTTATCTAAAAAAACAGAAGGTGACAGTTGTCCAAGTATCTTATTAGACTTTAGGATGAGGACTTCAAATCTGGGAAGTGCAGCCATGCAACATGGAAGAGAGTCACTAATTTGATTGTGTCTGATATCAAGGACCTCCATGTACTTGCAAGAAGCTAGAGATCTGGGCAACTGTCCTTCAATCCGGTTGCCACTCAAGTCTAGTGCCTCAAACATGCAACTTTCATTGACATTATGTGGCAGTTGTCCATAAAGTTGGTTTTCTTTAAGATTAAGAACTTGCAGTGCATTGTTATCCTCCATTAGGCATGAAGGGATTGAACCATTGAGGTCGTTGTAAGACAGATCAAGAATTTCCAGTTTTATGCTACAAAAAGATGGTGGGATATTCCCTGATAGGTGGTTTCTTGCTGCCTTGAAATAGAAAGTATCTTCAAGTTGAGTAGAAATATTAATAGGCATGGAAGAGAAACAGTTGCTTGAGTAATCAAGCATCTCCCCAGAGTATTGGGGTAAATGTATTATCCCCTCAAACATGTTAAAACTGAGGTCCAACAATTCTATATGAAAAGGAAGGAAGGTTTCGTACCCAACACTTGTAAATTCATTGTGTGATAAGTTCAGATTCAAAGGGCCATGGTCTGTTCATTTCTCCCATGCCCACTGGGGGTATGGAACCATGAATTTGGTTACTCGAAAGATCAACTACTTTTATATTATCTGTATGTCCCAGAATGTTAGGGAAATTGTTCATGTTACATGATGCCAAACCTAGATATGCAATGTTGGGGAAGGACATCAATGAATAATTATGTTCTCCTTCTATTACACTTAATTTATTGTGTGAGAGATTCAAATCAATTAGGTTTTGTAGTTTCCATAACGAGTTCAGCTGCACGGTGCCTACGAGATTATTTGAATCAAGTACGAGGGTATCTAACAGGGTTAAGTTCAAGATACTTGAAGGTGTTTTCCAAGAAAAATTGCACTTATAAAGTGCTAATTTCCTCAATTTGTTCAAATCACCAATGGAAGAAGGTATTGGTCCATTGAAGCCATCATAAGAAACTTCTAGGACCTCTAGGCATGTTAGGTTTGTGATCCATGATGCTATCGATCCTACTAATCCCAACCCAGAGATCTGCAATGAATTCAAGGATGTGAGCCTACCGATTGATGAGGGTAGCTCTCCAAAAAAACGAGTGCATCAAGGCCTAGCTTATTCAAATGTTTGAGATCACTAATAGAACTTGGTACTGTACCAGAGAAATTGGTGTCGCCGACAAACAAGTTCTCCAGCTGATTACTATTGTTGAGTTTAGTGGTAAATTTGTATTTGGTATGATGTACTAATGTGCAAATTATAAATGTCAGGAGAACAAGAGTGTAAAGAAGGAAGATAGAGATAAGGAAAGGAATGGATGGCAGCTCAAGATGCCGCTCCAGTTCTCTGTATTGTGAACTCCTCTCTCAAATCCCCACTCAAATCCCTAGTTGATTCACACCAAAATTCGTTTCTTTTTGAGGGATTCAACATGGCACCAGAGCAATCGGTCCTGGACCCGGATTTGATCTGATTAAGTTTGCTGCTCGTCGTGGTCGTAAGCGGCTGTCCGCCTTTGTGCGTGGCAGCCAAACTTCGCCAAGGTCGCTGTCATCCTCGTGCGGGGCCGCATCTTCCGGCTGCACCGCGGTGCCTTTGTGCCGCCGACCTCCTGGCAGGCGGCATCCTCCTGCTGTTCCGCTCCACGTTGCCTTTGTGCTGGTCCGCTGCTGTCGTCGTGGTGTACAGGTCTGAACTCTGAAGTGTTCCTGTGCTGCACTAAGTAGGAACTGCCACGGACCAGCTGGTATTTCCTTTTCTCTCAATAAGGTAGAAGTGTTTTTAGTCCAGCAGCTTGTGGTGGATTGAATCTTCTTGCTTTGTGGTAACTCGGTGTAGAGAGGATTGAACTGTGTGAAGGATTGTAGCTGTTCGTTTTTTCCAGAAATACACTAATTGTTCAGTGGTCATGGGAGATACCGGTAGGGATTCCGGTATTGAGAAATTGTGTGAAAGTATGCAGCGTATGATTTCACAGCTGATGGAGCAGGCACAAACAAAGACAAGTAGTACTTCTGAAATTTTGAAGACCCTGGAACCCAATCCTGTCAGGTTAACTGGTCCGGGTGATTTTTTTTAGCTGGTCTCGGAACGCCACATTGATTCTGGAGTCACATGGACTTCAGAAATTTTTGAAGGACGATGAAAAAAAACCAACGGATGTCACACAAGAGCAATGGGATCAGAATCAAAAGCGAGTTATGGTATGGCTGTCGGGGTCGATGGAGAAGACTGTTAGGGAACAAGTTGAAGGGTTTCAGTCTGCAGCTGAGGTGTGGACAAGCATTGAGAAACAGTTCTCAGGAAAATCGAACAAGATGCAAGTCAGTAGGATTTTCCATGAATTGAGGCAGATCAAGCAAGAGCAGAAGGCAGTGACTGAATTTGCGGGAGAAATCAAGAAACTCTATAGAGACCTGGAGTATTTTAGACCATTTAAGGCACATGATCCCAGGGACGTACCCCTCCTTCGAGAGTGGTTTGAACCATTGTTGGTTCAGACTTTTCTTGATGGTCTGAACTCAGAGTTCAATCTCCGTTCCCAACTCATACAAGCCACAGTAGATTGGCCTACATTGGATCAAGCCATCTCAAGTATACTTGAGGAAGAAACACGGCTGGCCAATCAGATCACAACTTCACAAACAAATGTTGATAGCAGAGCTGCACTATCTTCAGTGAAGCAAATTCAGTCTCCTGGTACTTCAAGAAATGAGCAAGCAAATGCTACTTGATTCGACTACACGAGAAAGCCTAAGATGGTGTGTGACCACTGTAAAAAAACCAGGCCATTTGAAGAAGAGTTGTTTTGATATAGTTGGTTATCCTCCTGGATGGCAACCGAAACAATTTAACAAATTCACTAGAGTGGCGGTAGTAATGCAAGAAGGCCAGATCGAGCTCATCTTACTTTATTTGGGGGAGAATGGTCTGCTGTAACAGCCCAAGCACTTGAAGAATTTAAAGGCAAACTTATGGCAAATACTTCAGAAGGCCCTGCTGAAGCTACATCTGATGCTCATTCTGGGAAAGGTACGAAGAATATTTTAACATCTTGGATAATTGATTCAGGGGCCACAAATCACATGACAGGCTCATCTAAGAACTTTTCGTCATATACCCCTTGTTCTGGAAGGGATAGGGTACGCATAGCTGATGGATCCTTAGCTCCGATAATGGGTTATGGGAACGTTAATTGTACTCCATCTCTGTCCTTAAGCCCAGTCTTGCATGCCCCTAATTTGCCAGTGGACCTCTTGTCAGTTAGTTCAATTACAAACTCACGTAATTGCAAGGCATCCTTCGACCCTCACTCATGTACATTTCAGGATCTGAAGACAAGAAGAAATCTTAGGACTGGAATTGAGCACGACGGCCTCTACTACCTTACCAATGCCTCGTCTCCATCTCCATATGCCCTCAGTATGATGAATAGCTTGACCACTGATGAATTTCTACTGATGCATTATAGACTAGGGCATCTGTCATTCCAAGCCCTTGGTCGCATGTTTCCATCTCAAGTTAAAAATTATTGTAAGGAGAAGCTTTTGTGTGATGTGTGTGAACTGGCTAAACACACGAGAACCAATTATCCTAGTAGTAATGAGATAAGTAAGATACCTTTTGATGTGGTGCATTCGGATGTATGGGGTCCATCAGTTGTAACTGCCCTCACAGGGGATAGATATTATGTGACCTTCATTGATGGTTTTAGTAGGTGCACATGGCTGTACCTCCTAAAGCATAAATCTGAAGTTCTCCCTGCATTCAAAGATTTTTTTAATATGGTGCGTAACCAGTATGGCATGAATGTGAAAATATTACGCTCCGATAATGGTACTGAATATATCAATGGTAAATTTAGTAATTTCTTGTCTTCTTATGGTATTATACATCAAACAACTTGTGTGAATACTGCAGAACAAAATGGGGTGGCAGAGAGAAAGAATAGACATCTAGTGGAAGTTGCTCGAGCTCTCATGTTTATGATGAATGTGCCAAAATTCCTTTTGGGAGAAGCGGTCAAAATTGCTGCCTATCTAATAAACCGTATGCCTTCTAGAGTTCTGGGCCATAAGACTCCTATTGAATGTTTGTATGGCTCTAACTCATTTATTGTGCCACCAAAAATATTTGGATGTACCTGTTTTGTTCATGATTACAGGAGTTCAGCAGGAAAACTTGATCCAAGAGCCGTCAAATGTATCTTTGTGGGCTATTCTTCCACAAAAAAGGGATATCGGTGTTGGTCGCCTACTGAAAGGAGATTCTTTGTGATTATGGATGTTACCTTTCACGAAAAAGAACCATTCTATTCCTTAAAAGGGAATGACAATGGTACAGGCAACAGGGGGGAGAATATCATAGGAGAGAGCAATGATAGGGGAACTGTAATAATACCTATTGGGGATATCATACGCTCAGAAGATGAAATCGAGGGGGAGGAAACTACCAATACAAATGTAGAAGGTGATAATACATTAATATATGAAGCGTATGAAAATCTTTCAGGTCAAGAGGAGATGGAAACAGAAGATGGCGAAGGTGTACCTCAGGAAGTTGATGAAGAAGTTGTGAATCAATCACAAGTACTAGAGGAGGCACCAACAAGTGAAGAAATGGCCCATGATGAGGGTGATGTTGAAGGTACTGAAACCCATATACCATCCTCTAGTACTCAAATAAATGATGAGCCAATTGCCTTACGAAAGAAAAAAAGAAAAGTAGATGTACCCGTGTGTCTGAAGGATTGTGTTGGATATAAACATGATCTTGCAAAATTTGTTTCGTATGACAGGTGTACTTCCTCTTTTAGGAGCTTTATTGCATCCTTAGATTCCATATCAGTACCTAAAGATTGGAAGGATGCAGTGAATGATCCTAAATGGAAAGCAGCAATGTTGGAGGAAATGTATGCTCTAGAAAAGAATAATACATGGCAATTGGTAGAATGGCCGAAGGGCAAGGAACCAGTCGGATGCAAATGGGTTTATACCATTATGTGTAACCCTGAAGGTAAAATAGAAATGTATAAAGATCGGTTGGTGGCCAAAGGCTACACACAGACTCATGGTGTTGATTATGAGGAAACATTTGCCCCTGTAGCAAAAATGAATACAGTAAGAACTCTGATATCTTCTGCAGCTAATCTTGGATGGAATTTGTTTCAGATGGATGTAAAAAATGTATTCTTACATGGAGACCTTCAGGAGGAAATTTATATGCATATACCACCAGGTTTCAACACGGTACAAACTGAAGGAAAGGTCTTGAAACTCCGCCGTTCACTGTATGGCCTAAAACAATCTCCTCGTGCGTGGTTCAGTCGGTTTAGAAATGCTATGCTGAAATTGGGTTTCAGCCAGAGCAATGCCGACCATACTTTATTTTATAAAAGATGTGGTGGAAAATTGACGATATTAATTGTCTATGTTGATGATATTGTTATTACAGGAGATGATGATCAAGGTATTGAAAGAGTGAAGCAACATTTGAGGAACGAGTTCGAAGTCAAGGATCTAGGAGAAATGAGGTACTTTCTTGGAATTGAAGTCTCACGAAGCTCAAGAGGTATCTATCTATCTCAAAGAAAATATGTGCTAGATCTGTTGTCAGAAACTGGTATGTCTGGGTGTCGTCCAGCATTAACACCAATTGAACAAAACCACCGATTGACTAGTGAGTCAGGGGAACCTGTTGACCGGGAACAATATGAGAGACTTGTTGGCCGTTTGATCTATTTATCGCATACTCGTCCTGATATAGCTTTTGCCGTAAGCGTGGTGAGCCAGTTTATGCATAGTCCTAAAACTCACCACATGGATGCAATAAATCGAATCATTCGGTATTTAAAGGGGTGCCCAGGTCGAGGTTTATTGTATAAGTCAAGTGGCAATTTACAAATAGAATGTTATACTGATGCTGATTGGGCTGGTTCATTAGATGATAGAAGGTCTACGTCAGGATACTGTACGTTTGTTGGAGGAAACATAGTTACTTGGCGTAGTAAGAAACAAAATGTTGTTGCAAGGTCCACTGCAGAAGCAGAACTCAGAGCTATGGCTCATGGAGTATGTGAAGTCTTATGGCTAAAAATCATACTGATGGAGTTGGGCCTATTCCAGGCAAGACCATTGATGATGTATTGTGATAATAAGGCTGCGCTAGATATAGCACATAACCCGGTTCAACATGGTAGAACAAAGCACATAGAAATTGACCGACACTTTATCAAAGAGAAACTTGACCAAGGAATAATATGTATGCATTATGTGAGCTCTTCAAACCAACTAGCGGATATTTTGACCAAAGGTCTCGCTGAAAAAGTGTTTTCTAGCTTATATAGCAAGATGGGGTTATATGATGTGTTTGCCCCATCTTGAGGGGGAGTGTTGAGTCTAGTGGTAAATTTGTATTTGGTATGATGTACTAATGTGTAAATTATAAATGTCAGGAGGACAAGAGTGTAAAGAAGGAAGATAGAGATAAGGAAAGGAATGGACGGCAGCTCAAGATGCCGCTCCAGTTCTCTGTATTGTGAACTCCTCTCTCAAATCCCCTCTCAAATCCCTAGTTGATTCACACCAAAATTCGTTTCTTTTTGAGGGATTCAACAACTATCAGTTGAGAAATTCGGTAGATTACCTAATATGTTAGAATTGTGGTGAAGATCAATAGTCACTAGTTTCTTGTGTTGAAAGATCGCGGGAGGGACTCGTCCTTCAAGGTTATTATAACTAAGCTGGATAACACTCAAGGAGGAGAAGTTGGCGAACAACACTGGAATTGAACCGGTCAACCTGTTGTACTGCACACCGACCACGAAGAGTGGTTGCAAACTGGCGAGTGATCCACAAATGGGGCTAGAGAGCAAGCAAAAGGGCAAGCTAAGAACATTGAGATTTGGAGTGCACTTGGCTAGACCACTGCACCACTCGTCTCCTTGCCCGAACATATCCACCCAACCAAGATGGAGCTCCCTCAAACTGGTAAGGTTTGCAACTAAGGCTATTAAGTTAGGCAGTATGAGCAGATCGGAATAGACTAGAATCATGTAGGTATGATCGTACAACTCAATAATTTCAGAGTAGGAGAGGTCGTGAGAAACCAAATTTGGGAGGCGACCAATACTATAGACGGGCACTTGGCCTGGAAAGTTGGAGTTGGAGAAGTTGTGATGGGCGAGCGTGGTGAGCTGCTCAAACCCGGTGGATGGGAATTCAGCTCAAAGAGCACATGATGGAGGTGGTCACTCCATGATCACCCAGATCAATGGAAGTGACACGACCGCTGGTAGGACTCCACCGAATGCCTTCCCAGCGGCAGCAGTCTCTGTCGTCTCTCCATGACCGGAAGGCCGCAATGGACTCGTCGGTGGTGGCAAAGGAGTGTTGCAGCCGAAGCAATGCCGACGCCTGGCTCGGCAAGCATGGAACAGGTATTATGACAGTGCGGTTGGAGAATGTACCAGCAGCCCAGGAGTAATGCTACACGTACAAACGAGTTACAAGGTTTTACAAAGAGGGTTAATTTGATTGGTCAATAGGTGGGGAGACGGCCCACCCCCCCTGAAAATCAGGGGGGGAGGGGGAGTTTGTGATTAGTTAGTAGATGAGAAAAAATCCTAGTCAGCGTGTAACTCTTTGTATGTGTTAGCATTATTGAGCAGCCCAGGGGAGGTGTGAGCTTACTGCCACGAGCTGAATTTGTAGGAGAAACAACAGCAGTACTAGTGGCACAGGATGTGGCATCGTGGAGAACATATGTGTAACGGCAACTTTGTATGGTTTGGTGGCTCAAGATTGATTGAGAAGTGACAGATTAGAGTTCTACCCAGCCTCACTCCCATTTATATACACGGTAATGGTAACAAATGGCTGGCAGCAAAGCCGTCCACAAGGTTTGCTCTTGCACTTCTGTACCTTGCATCTTGGGCAATTGGATTTAAAAAAAATGAATGAACGTATGGATCCAATTACCAAATCACCATCCTCCAGTCCATAAAAATTCCACGGAATGTTCAAAGCACAGTGACATCAGCCAATCAGGAGCCACCTATCACTCTCCTTCAGTTGAGATAAATGGCTTCCAGGCTCCAGCCAACAACAAGCACTTGTTACGTCTGATTTTTCTTGTTGGGAATTTGGAAATAAGAGATACACCACAAGAGGTATATGGATGTTTTGTGCTCTACCTTTCATATGGAATATCATATATACAAAGATGCCACTAGTTCTGTTGTTCTCATTGATTTTCTATTTATATAATTTGTCACCATGTTTCCTCATTTATTCTGTCGACAAACTCGTGCACTAGAAATCTGACCAGATTCGGTGTTGAAAAGAAATATGCAATTTTGATGTCACAAGCTATTTGGAATCTTCACAGTTTGGAGAAAACAAGCTGAATGACTGCCAAATCGATTATGCTTAAGATCAGTTGGCATCAACGTAAATCAACGACTTGTCTGAAGAAAAAAAGAACCAGCATAGCAATAGTAGATTGATAGCACTCTAGTCATTCTTCAAAATGTAATAGACTGCAGCAGGCTAATATTATTCCTGAATAAGATCTGCCATGCATGGTGCACAACTTTGTACCGTCGAAAGCCTTCCAAATGCTGCATGAAGTTCCTTTGTTCAAAACATGACACTACATTTAGTACTTCTATTTTCATGTATAGTCCAAATCGAAACATGCCTAGGATTTTGGAGTCCCCCGCAGCCCTTCTTTCGTGCATAAGCAAAACAAAAATTACAGCAAGTCAGAAGTGCAACAGGAGAATACTTCAACCAAAAACCAATTAAACCTGATGCATCGCCCAAAATCAACCTTCAAACTGAAAATTGTGCAGCTCTGCTGAAATAACTATTACATTAGTACTGGGCACACAATGCACAAGCAACAAACAAAACACTGGATTGAAGATAAAACACCACCTTCATGCATGTTGAACCAAGAGACAAGAAATCGAGCACAAAGTAGTCATACTCCAACTAAATTTCAGTGTTATCGACATAATTCGAAACTACAAAAACTTGTTGAACCTACGAAAAGTGAAAATGTCTCACTAATTCCGACAAGAGAAGCTGGTACCAATCTCTTAAACCATTAGTCACTATAAGTGAAAAATACTCAGCACAAGCTACATAGGTTCCATCCGCATGCTACTCCATATACAGATGCTCCGGTTGGAGGCATCTCTCTGCAATGGCTTTCCCAACTCAACTGCGACCCAACCTTCAGAATTATGTGAACAATAATATACACAGTTGCTCCTCCCTCCCCATCTATCTGGGTTAATGCAACACAATGGACGGATTCTCACTTCAATGCTGATGAAGATTGCCCAATTCTCGAGCCTCTCCACTTCCACCCATTTTGCAGGTTTGGTTGATAAGTCAAGACGAAAGGCTTTAAAGGTATCCCCTAATGATAATGAACATTGAAGACTGACCATGAGAAGCATATCATCGCACGCCACAAGCCACTCGTAGGTACCAGTCATGCCTGCCCCCACCCAATCAATTGCTATTTCTTGTAAGTAAATTTCTGGTACAAAGTGCACGAGAAGGAGCATACGATCACTATTCATGACAAAGACCTGACCTTTGAAGACTACTACCTGCTTGGGTGTTCCAATGTTGGAACACCTCAACCAAGACTGGCTACCAACACGCCAAAAGAAGCTCTGCCGCACTGTGATGACAAGGAGATGTGAGTGTTAGAACTACTCTTGATATTTGTATCAGCATGTTAAGTTTGATTCTGCATGTAGCTTAGCTTAGCGAGTTGTCCTTCGGTGAAGTTTCAGATGAAGCATGCAAGGAAGCGAGATGCCCGGCAACCGTGCGATGCGGTGTGTAGGCGTGACGCTGTGGTGCTGCGCGAGGCAGCACGGCCGTGAGAAGCGGCAAGCGTGGGATGGCTGGAGGCAGATCGGCTGGATAAGTTAGTTGTAGTCAAGAGATAAGATAGGTTAGTTATTGCATGCATGCATGAGTTGTTAGCCGATGGTGCAAGTCCTGAAGAGATTCTAGGAAAGATGGGGTCGTCCGTGCACTAGTGGGCGTAGGAAAAGGTCATGTATTAGTTAGTGGGTTAGTGCGTCTGTACTGGCTATTTAACTTGAAGAGATGAATGAGATGAGGCCGTGAGGGCTGGAAACACAATGTAGTCCGAGTTCACCAAGGAAGGTGTCTCTCGGCAAAGCTATGTCGTCCTTCCTTGGCCCATATGTGTGCGTGTGTATGTGTGTGTTCTTGAGAGAAGAAGATAGAGAGAACCCACAAGAGTTGTGTGAGGCAGCTCAAGAGGAGGAAGAAGACGCGGCGCTGCGAGGAGGCGGCGCCAACAGTGAGTCAGGTGATGCTAGAGGAGCAGTGAGGGCAGCATAGTAGGGCTGAGTGTATCCCTCGTTTGGTACTTGCGGAGGTGGGACACTAACACCTGTGAAGATATCAACAACAAGGCATGTTTGTTTGCGGGCCAAGAAAATATGGCCACATGAAGCACCGATGAAATGAAAACTCTCAGCATCAATAACTAGGGAGACCTGACAAGACATGTACATGTCTTGGTTGGCTAGATCAGTGCAATGGCATGGTTGCTTAGGTATGAGGCTGTTACTCAATGGGTGGGGACGAGGAGAGCTGATAGGGACACCAGGTTGAAGGAGCAGAGGTGGCAAGAGCGTGGATTTGGATGAATATGAGGAGAAGGCAGCACGCCAAGAGGTGCAGGTGGCTGCAAGGGCAAGGAGGTCACGAAATGATCCCAACATAGCAACAACGGAGTGAAGAAGATCATCCATGAGGTCGGCCCAACCTTGAGGCCCGGACATTGTGGGGGTCGTGTACATGCTGCAGCTTCTCTGCTGAAAATTGTGAATACAAAAAATTAGAACAATGAACTGGATATTCAAATTTTCAATAGAGTGGCCAACATAAACTGATGAAAAGAATGGCCTAGTGCAAATATGGTTCCAGAGATACTTACTCAAAACACACTGAAACATACGAAAACGTACGGTGCAAAAGTACTAGTAATACAATGAATCAAAAGAAGTTGATAAGTTTCGAATTATATGGATTGTTGGCATGGTTTAAATAGCGTGCTATAGCATTTAGAAAAGGTCCCGCACTAAGAGTCATTTCTTCAAACACACGACCAAATATTTTAAATAGCATGCTATAGCATTTAGAAGAGGTCTGCCGCTAAGAGGTTTAGCGCGCTATAGCACTATGATTGCTGGTGCTGGTGACGCGTTGGTAATCTGATGGTGACAGTATGTGTCTAAAATTGCATCCAAAGAGATGAGCGCCTCAGCATGCTAGAGTGTTGAACTACTCTTCGGTGCTGAACATATTAATTATTGCTAGAAAAAGATGCCAATCTCATCAGATCAAAATAAAAGAACCCACATCAGATGTGTTTTTCATCGCATCATATTGAATTGAAGTGTGTGTTGCACTTGTCATGGTTTTTCTATCAAGTGAGAACTAACAGAACATTGCAAAACAAATCAATCTC
>NC_041392.1:15927551-15937052 GCF_002162155.2 Triticum dicoccoides
TGACGGTGTTGATGTAGCCGCGGTAACGGCGATCTCCTCGGGCACTGCTGCTGCCTTGGCTCACCATGTTGGTTTTATCGAGCTAGAACAAATCCGCCAGAAGCTCTGCACGTACGTGCACAGCTAGATCGGAAGTACACAAGCTGGAAGCTTGATTGATTCGAGGACTAATTGCTTGGGCGCTAGCTTACCATCGAATCAACTCGGCTCTCTATCGGCGACAACTCACCCGAAATTTTGGCGATGGAAGACTTTTCGATGGCCTCGGCTCGCGAAGAGCGTCTCAAGTCTCAACTCGGCTCTCTGTCGAGCCTATCCTGTTATGTCTCAATCTTTTTCGATGTTGTACAAAGCAGCCTTGCCGGCGAGAAATCGCGTAAAATACAGGGAATAGATACTTGACTAGGACAAGTAATCGTACTAGTACTAGGATTAAAAGGCTTTCCGTTGTAGCTAGTGGCGGATCCAGGAATTCAACTTTGGGTATTCAAAATTATTTTTTCACCCTAACAAAGAAGTTCATTGGTTCACGGCAATACAAATTGTTCACAATAGGATCAATATCTCGGGAGAAGATTTTTTTTTTACAAAGAGCTATATATCTCTAGAACCAAAGATAATTCATTCGATCCTCAAAAGAAAGATAATTCGTTCGTTTATATTTTTACAAAGAGCTATATATCTCTAAAACCAAAGATAATTCATTCGATCCTCAAAAGAAAGATAATTCATTCGTTTATTTTTTTATTAATGAAATCAATCGAATGATAGTTCTTTTGTTGTTTCTAAATCAACAATCTTCCTCTTTACTAATGTCGTCATGTACAGAGCTATATATCTCTAAATCCAAACATAAGCTACACATGTACCGGTCAACGAATTAAATTTCAGATTGGAACTTTGGACTGAGCTTTTTTAGGGGTATTTGACTGTGCTTAGGGCATCTACAACCGGGTATCCCAAACCCGCCTCAAATGTCCGGGCGTGTCCGCCACGCCGGACTGATGGCCGGGTCTCTCATGAAAACATTCGGAAACCAGACGGTCTAAAGCTCGTCTCCTTCATCGTCGCGTGGCGCCGCTCCGGCGGACTGCGTAGTGCCCTAACCTGACTATTTAAGCCAACCCCCAGCACCGAAACCCTACCCATCCACACTTCCCCCCTCCCGTGCGCCGACGCCACTACTTTCCACTTGTCGTTGACATCCTGGACATCTCCGATGACGAGGCATAGTTAGCTAGCATGTGTGTAGTATGTATGATTTCTTTTGCATTGTTTGTATGCATCCAGATGAGACTCGGATGAACAACACCAAGTATGAGGCGTGATCGGTCACTGTTCGTGGACACGCTCGGTTGTGTCCGCGGATGTTTGAGGGGTCGGCTTTGCCAAGTCCGGCTGTAGATGCTCTTAGTATCTCTCGTGCGTGAGGGCAGAGGTGGCTCGTTGCTTCTCTTGGGCTACTGGTTAGTTAGGTGTGGTTAGTGACCGATGGGTTAATATTGGTTTGTTCGCCACATGAGAGCTGCTTTGTAGTCTCTCAAAGTATGCCACTCTTAGTCTTTTTTGCCGTATATCTATATTGGAATTTTGTGCAGCAAATCTTGGGTGTACATCTGTACACCCTTGACCCATACTGGATCTGCCACTGTTTGTAGCTACGCAGTCGCCTCCTTCCTAAAGAAATTAGGGTTCCTTTACCTCCCGCCGGCACCTCTACCTGTTCGCCCCTTCTCTGGTGGCCTTAGGGCCATGGAGACGCGATGGATCCTGGCCCTTGCTGGTGGAAGGGCTCCGTTTTCAGAACTTCCATCGAGTGTTGTTAGGATTTGTTTGTCCTACTCAGGAAGGTGAAATGGCGGTGGCTCCGTGAAGATAGAATAATGTTCTCCCCGCCTAGCCCCTATCCCGATTATGCTTATAGCATCATCGGTGGGCGTGTGGACGTGTGTCTCTGGCAAAACGGGCCCCCACTTTGAAATTTTGGTAGGAATGGCCTTATCCACCTGTGCTTGGTCTAATGACTCCAACAAAGATGGTTTGAGGCCATTGGATTGCATAAGTTGAATAGCATCCAGGGGGAGAACCCCCATTTCTCCACCATCATCGCCTGTTTCGTCATAAGATTCCACCATATCGACAAATTTCAGTAGATCTTCACAATATACTCCCTCCGTTCCTTTATGCAAGGCGTATTTGTTTTTTGATAAAATTCCACAATGTAAGGTGCATTTCTTTTAGTTCCTCGTAATTCCTTCTTTAGCCCTCCAGAAAAAGGAAAGAATCTCTCCCCTGATTGCATGTATCTATCATTATAGAGACGAAAAGGAAAATATCTCTCCCCGATTGCATGTATCTCTTCATTACAAGCCTAAATGATTTACTTGCCGCTAAATCAATGATTTAGCCAAGGTTAGTTTTGTCCTAAACTATGTAAAATTATGTGCCTTGGTCACTGTGACGAAAATTATACACCTTACATAAAGAAATGGAGGGAGTACCATATTAGCAGATTTGTGACCTCCAGACACAGTCCTCACATAAGCCGGCTTAGGAGTAGAAACCCCATCATCCACATTCATTGCACCAACATTATCAGGAGAAGTTACCATCACACCATTCGGGATGACAACTATCTCAGCAGAGGATGGATCATGAGTAGGATGTTTAGCAGAAGCATATTCAATGATGAACTCTCGCGATCAGAATCTGAGCATAATGTTATTGAAGTAGAACCCTTACCTCTGCCAGTAGATCCACCAGCCTTCCCTTGAGTAGACATGCTGGCTTTATCCAGTTCATCAATAGCTAGATCATCATCAAGTTCATCATTCACACCATCCTTGGAAGGATCTTCTCCATTTTTCCTCTCCCTCATTCACACCATGCCGTGGAAAGATCTTCGATGTCGGCTGGATGGAAGATCTATTTTGTGCATGAGTTTGTTCGCAAAGATCAGTCACTATTTCAGAGTCACGTTGAGCATGTCATCAAAGATCCACCATATAGTTTATTCTGTATTACAAACAATCATCACCTAGTCACATCATTCGACAAGCAAAAGTTATGATGGTGCGGTAGAACATTATTCCTAAAGCCATGTACATGGCCCTGCCGATTCATAAGCATGCCATGGTGAATGAAATATGCCCTAGAGGCAATAATAAAGTTATTATTTGTTTCCTTATATCATGATAAATGTTTATTATTCATGCTAGAATTGTATTAACCGGAAACATAATACTTGTGTGAATACATAGACAAACAGAGTGTCACTAGTATGCCTCTACTTGACTAGCTCGTTAATCGAAGATGGTTATGTTTCCTAACCATAGACATGTGTTGTCATTTGATTAATGGGATCACATCATTAGGAGAATGATGTGATTGACATGACCCATTCCGTTAGCTTAGCACCCGATCGTTTAGTATGTTGCTATTGCTTTCTTCATGACTTATACATGTTCCTATGACTATGAGATTATGCAACTCCCGTTTACTGGAGGAACACTTTGTGTGCTACCAAACGTCACAACGTAACTAGGTGATTATAAAGGAGCTCTACAGGTGTCTCCAAAGGTACATGTTGGGTTGGCGTATTTCGAGATTAGGATTTGTCACTCCGATTGTCGGAGAGGTATCTCTGGGCCCTCTCGGTAATACAAATCACTTAAGCCTTGCAAGAAATGCAACTTGAGTTAGTTGCGAGAGATGTATTACGGAACGAGTAAAGAGACTTGCCGGTAACGAGATTGAACTAGGTATTGAGATACCGACGATCGAATCTCGGGCAAGTAACATGCCGATGACAAAGGGAACAACGTATGTTGTTATGCGGTCTGACCGATAAAGATCTTCGTAGAATATGTAGGAGCCAATATGAACATCCAGGTTCCGCTATTGGTTATTGACTAGAGACGTGTCTCGGTCATGTCTACATTGTTCTCGAACCCGTAGGGTCCGCACGCTTAACGTTATGATGACAGTTTCATTATGAGTTTATATGTTTTGATGTACCGAAGGTTGTTCGGAGTCCCGGATGTGATCACGGACATGATGAGGAGTCTCGAAATGGTCGAGACATGAAGATTGATATATTGGAAGCCTATGTTTGGACATCGAAAGTGTTCCGGGTGAAATCGGCATTTTACCGGAGTACCGGGAGGTTACCAGAACCCCCCGGTAACCTAATGGGCCTTATTGGGCCTAGTGGAGGAAGAGGAGAGGAGGCCTAGGGGCAGCCGCGCGCCCCTCCCCCCCCCAAGTCCGAATTGGACAAGGAGGGGGGCGGCGCCCCCCCTTTCCTTTCCCCTCTCTCCTCCTTCACCCTAAGTCCTAATCCAACTAGGGAAAGGTGGGGAGTCCAACTCCCGGTAGGAGTAGGACTCCTCCGGCGCGCCTCCTCCTAGGACCGGCCGCACCCCCCCTTGCTCCTTTATATACGGGGGCAGGGGGGCACCTCTAGACATACAAGTTGATCAAGTTGATCGTCTCTTAGCCGTGTGCGGTGCCCCCCTCCACCATAATCCTCGATAATATTGTAGTGGTGCTTAGGCGAAGCCCTACGACGGTAGAACATCAAGATCGTCACCACGCCGTCGTGCTGACGGAACTCTTCCCCAACACTTTGCTGGATCGGAATTCGGGGATCGTCATCGAGCTGAACATGTGCAAGAACTTGGAGGTGCCGTAGTTTCGGTGCTTGATCGGTCGGGCCGTGAAGACGTACGACTACATCAACCGCGTTGTTATAACGCTTCCACTTTCGGTCTACGAGGGTACGTGGACAACACTCTCCCCTCTCGTTGCTATACATCACCATGATCTTGCGTGTGCGTAGGAAAATTTTGAAATTACTACGTTCCCCAACAGTGGCATCCAAGCCTGGGTTTTATGTGTTGATGTTATATGCACGAGTAGAACGCAAGTGAGTCATGGGTGATATAAGTCATACTACTTACCAGCATGTCATACTTTGGTTCGGCGGTATTGTTGGATGAAGCGGCCCGGACCGACATTATGCGTATGCTTACGCGAGACTGGTTCTACCGACGTGCTTTGCACACAGGTGGCTGGCGGGTGTCAATTTCTCCAACTTTAGTTGAACCGAGTGTGGTTATGCCCTGTCCTTGCGAAGGTTAAAACAACACCAACTTGACAAACTATCGTTGTGGTTTTGATGCGTAGGTAAGATTGGTTCTTGCTAAGCCCGTAGGAGCCACGTAAAACTTGCAACAACAAAGTAGAGGACGTCTAACTTGTTTTTGCAGGGCATGTTGTGATGTGATATGGTCAAGACATGATGCTAAATTTTATTGTATGAGATGATCATGTTTTGTAACTGAGTTATCGGCAACTGGCAGGAGCCATATGGTTGTCGCTTTATTGTATGCAATGCAATCGCCCTGTAATGCTTTACTTTATCACTAAGCGGTAGCGATAGTCGTAGAAGCATAAGATTGGTGAGACAACAACGATGCTACGATGGAGATCAAGGTGTCGCGCCGGTGACGATGGTGATCATGACGGTGCTTCGAAGATGGAGATCACAAGCACAAGATGATGATGGCCATATCATATCACTTATATTGATTGCATGTGATGTTTATCTTTTATGCATCTTATCTTCCTTTGATTGACGGTAGCATTATAAGATGATCCTTCACTAAATTATCATAGTAAAAGTGTTCTCCCTGAGTATGCACCGTTGCGAAAGTTCTTCGTGCTGAGACACCAAGTGATGATCGGGCGTGAAACAATTGCACACGCGGAATACTCAGGTTAAACTTGACGAGCCTAGCATATAACAGATATGGCCTCGGAACACGGAGACCAAAAGGTCGAGCGTGAATCATATAGTAGATATGATCAACATATTGATGTTCACCATTGAAACTACTCCATCTCACGTGATGATCAGACATGGTGTAGTTGATATGGATCACGTAATCACTTAGAGGATTAGAGGGATGTCTATCTAAGTGGGAGTTCTTTAGTAATATGATTAATTGAACTTAAATTTATCATGAACTTAGTACCTGATAGTATCTTGCTTGTTTATGTTTGATTGTAGATAGATGGCCCGTGTTGTTGTTCCGTTGAATTTTAATGCGTTCCTTGAGAAAGCAAAGTTGAAAGATGATGGTAGCAATTACACGGACTAGGTCCGTAACTTGAGGATTACCCTCATTGCTGCACAGAAGAATTACGTCCTGGAAGCACCGCTGGGTGCCAGGCCTACTGCTGGAGCAACAACAGATGTTATGAACGTCTGGCAGAGCAAAGCTGATGACTACTCGATAGTTCAGTGTGCCATGCTTTACGGCTTAGAACCGGGTCTTCAACGACGTTTTGAACGTCATGGGGCATATGAGATGTTCCAGGAGTTGAAGTTAATATTTCAAGCAAATGCCCGGATTGAGAGATATGAAGTCTCCAATAAGTTCTATAGCTGCAAGATGGAGGAGAATAGTTCTGTCAGTGAGCATATACTCAAAATGTCTGGGTATAATAATCACTTGATTCAGCTGGGAGTTAATCTTCCGGATGATAGCGTCATTGACAGAATTCTCCAATCACTGCCACCAAGCTACAAGAGCTTCGTGATGAACTATAATATGCAAGGGATAGAAAAGACAATTCCCGAGCTCTTCGCGATGCTAAAAGCTACGGAGGTAGAAATCAAGAAGGAGCATCAAGTGTTGATGGTCAACAAGTCCACTAGTTTCAAGAAAAAGGGCAAAGGGAAGAAGAAGGGGAACTTTAAGAAGAACAACAAGCAAGTTGCTGCTCAAGAGAAGAAACCCAAGTCTGGACCTAAGCCTGAAACTGAGTGCTTCTACTACAAGCAGACTGGTCACTGGAAGCGGAACTGCCCCAAGTATTTGGCGGATAAGAAGGATCGCAAGGTGAACAAAGGTATATGTGATATACATGTTATTGATGTGTACCTTACTAATGCTCGCAGTAGCACCTGGATATTTGATACTGGTTCTGTTGCTAATATTTGAAACTCGAAACAGGGACTACGGATTAAGCGAAGATTGGCTAAGGACGAGGTGACGATGCGCGTAGGAAATGGTTCCAAAATCGATGTAATCGCGGTCGGCACGCTACCTCTACATCTACCTTCGGGATTAGTTTTAGACCTAAATAATTGTTATTTGGTGCTAGCGTTGAGCATGAACATTATATCTGGATCTTATTTGACGCGAGACAATTATTCATTTATATGTGAGAATAATGGTTGTTCTATTTATATGAGTAATATCTTTTATGGTCATGCACCCTTGAAGAGTGGTCTATTCTTTTTAAATCTCAATAGTAGTGACACACATATTCATAATGTTGAAGCCAAAAGATGCAGAGTTGATAATGATAGTGCAACTTATTTGTGGCACTGCCGTTTAGGTCATATCAGAGTAAAGCGCATGAAGAAACTCCATTCTGATGGACTTTTGGAACCACTTGATTATGAATCATTTGGTACTTGCGAACCGTGCCTTATGGGCAAGATGACAAAAACGCCGTTCTCCGGAACTATGGAGAGAGCAACAGATTTGTTGGAAACCATACATACAGATGTATGTGGTCCGATGAATGTTGAGGCTCGTGGCAGATATCGTTATTTTCTCACCTTCACAGATGACTTAAGCAGATATGGGTATATCTACTTAATGAAACATAAGTCTGAAACATTTGAGAAGTTCAAAGAATCATCGTAACAAGAAAATAAAGTTTCTACGATCTGATCGTGGAGGAGAATATTTGAGTTACGAGTTTGGTGTACATTTGAAACAATGTGGAATAGTTTCGCAACTCACGCCACCTGGAACACCACAGCGTAATGGTGTGTCCGAACGTCGTAATCATACTTTACTAGATATGGTGCAATCTATGATGTCTCTTACTGATTTACCGCTATCGTTTTGGGGTTATGCTTTAGAGACGACCGCATTCACATTAAATAGGGCACCATCGAAATCCATTGAGACGACGCCTTATGAACTGTGGTTTGGCAAGAAACCAAAGTTGTCGTTTCTTAAAGTTTGGGGCTGCGATGCTTATGTGAAAAAGCTTCAACCTGATAAGCTCGAACCTAAATCGGAGAAATGTGTCTTCATAGGATATCCAAAGGAAACTATTGGATATACCTTCTATCACAGATCCGAAGGCAAGACTTTTGTTTCTAAATTCGGAAACTTTCTAGAGAAGGAGTTTCTCTCGAAAGAAGTGAGTAGGAGGAGAGTAGAACTTGATGAGGTAACTGTACCTGCTCCCTTATCGGAAAGTAGTACATCACAGAAACCGGTTTATGTGACACCTACACCAGTTAGTGAGGAAGTTAATGACGATGATCATGAAACTTCAGATCAAGTTGTTACTGAACCTCGTAGATCAACCAGAGTAAGATCCGCACCAGAGTGGTACGGTAATCCTGTTCTGGAAGTCATGCTACTAGATCATGATGAACCTACGAACTATGAAGAAGCGATGGTGAGCCCAGATTCCGCAAAATGGCTTGAAGCCATGAAATCTGAGATGGGATCCATGTATGAGAACAAAGTGTGGACTTTGGTTGACTTGCCCGATGATCGGCAAGCAATTGAGAATAAATGGATCTTCAAGAAGAAGACTGACGCTGACAGTAATGTTACTGTCTACAAAGCTCGACTTGTTGCAAAAGGTTTTCGACAAGTTCAAGGGATTGACTACGATGAGACCTTCTCACCCGTAGCGATGC
The DNA here is from genome assembly GCF_002162155.2 of Triticum dicoccoides. Lineage (NCBI taxonomy): Eukaryota > Viridiplantae > Streptophyta > Magnoliopsida > Poales > Poaceae > Triticum > Triticum dicoccoides. Next base: position 15,936,295 of record NC_041392.1, read on the forward strand.
TTAAGTCTGTCCGAATCATGTTAGCAATTGCCGCATTTTATGATTATGAAATTTGGCAGATGGATGTCAAAACTGCATTCCTGAATGGATTTCTGGAAGAAGAGTTGTATATGATGCAACCAGAAGGTTTTGTCGATCCAAAAGGAGCTAACAAAGTGTGCAAGCTCCAGCGATCCACTTATGGACTGGTTCAAGCCTCTCGGAGTTGGAATAAACGCTTTGATAGTGTGATCAAAGCATTTGGTTTTGTACAGACTTTTGGAGAAGCCTGTATTTACAAGAAAGTGAGTAGGAGCTCTGTAGCATTTCTGATATTATATGTGGATGACATATTGCTGATCGGAAATGATATAGAATTTCTGGATAGCATAAAGGGATACGTGAATAAGAGTTTTTCAATGAAAGACCTCGGTGAAACTGCTTACATATTAGGCATTAAGATCTATAGAGATAGATCAAGACGATTAATTGGACTTTCACAAAGCACATACCTTGACAAAGTTTTGAAGAAGTTCAAAATGGATCAAGCAAAGAAAGGGTTCTTGCCTGTGTTACAAGGTGTGAAATTGAGTAAAACCCAATGCCCGACCACTCCAGAAGATAGAGAAAAGATGAAAGAAGTTCCCTATGCTTCAGCCATAGGCTCTATCATGTATGCAACGCTGTGTACCAGACCTGATGGGTGCCTTGCTATAAGTCTAGCAGGGAGGTACCAAAGTAATCCAGGAATGGATCACTGGACAGCGGTCAAGAACATC
>NC_041392.1:15938683-15944868 GCF_002162155.2 Triticum dicoccoides
CTCCGGCGCACCTCCTCCTAGGACCGGCCGCACCCCCCCCCTTGCTCCTTTATATACGGGGCAGGGGGCACCTCTAGACATACAAGTTGATCAAGTTGATCGTCTCTTAGCCGTGTGCGGTGCCCCCCTCCACCATAATCCTCGATAATATTGTAGCGGTGCTTAGGCGAAGCCCTGCGATGGTAGAACATCAAGATCGTCACCACGCCGTCGTGCTGACGGAACTCTTCCCCGACACTTTGCTGTATCGGAGTCCGAGGATCATCATCGAGCTGAACGTGTGCAAGAACTCGGAGGTGCTGTAGTTTCAGTGCTTGATCGGTCGGGCCGTGAATACGTATGACTACATCAACCGCGTTGTTATAACGCTTCCGCTTTCGGTCTACGAGGGTACATGGACAACACTCTCCCCTCTCGTTGCTATGCATCACCATCATCTTGCGTGTGCGTAGGAAAATTTTGAAATTACTACGTTCCCCAACACATGGATCTACATGTATTCAAGGCGGACTTGGACAATGGCCAGTGGTTGGAGGTGAAGGACTTGGGTGACCACATCCTCTTTGTTGGCGAGTCTGGCTCCAGAGTGTTTAGAGCGACAAGCTCATTGGAGCACTACGGTGGCAGGATATTCCGAGGAGGGTGTTGGGAAACGTAGTAGAAAAAAATCGCTCTACGATCACCCATGAATAATTGAAGATGCATAACGGGTTGTGATCAACGATCGTTACCGACTCCGGGACTGTAGTGGAAGTAGATGAGTCGGTGTAGATCGTACTTGGAGTCCCTCAAACGTCGATGACGATCCCGCGTACCGCCCTCGAGCGATCCCTCGAATAGAAGATCGAAAGCACGACCTCTCTACTTGGTTGCAAGTGTACGGTCTTCACGATCTGGCAGCATTTCGCCATCCATAGCTAATCGTTGCCGGAGAATTAGAGGAAGGAGTTTAGAACCACATTGGGCTTGTAATTATGAGGATTAGAGGTGGCTAGCGCTCGCACTAATTAGTCAACTAGGACTAGAACATGCACTAGATCAACTACAGGAGGCTCAAAAACTTGTGCTAGAGGTTAGAGGGGAGCGAGATGTTGGGGAACACAGTATTTGAAAAAAATTCCTGCGATCATGCAAGATCTATCTAGGTGATGCATAGCAACGAGAGGGGAGATTGTGTCCATGTACCTTCGTAGACCGAAAGCAGAAGCGTTAAGCAACGCGGTTGATGTAGTCGAACGTCTTCGCGATCCAACCGTTCAAGTACCGAATGCAAGGCACCTCCGCGATCTGCACACGTTCAGCTCGGTGACGTCCCTCGAACTCTAGATCCAACTGAGGCCGAGGGAGAGTTCCATCAGCACGACGGCGTGGTGACGATGATGATGAAGTTACCGGCGCGGGGCTTCGGCTAAGCACTACGACGATATGACCGAGGTGGAAAACAGTGGAGGGGGGCACTGATACGTCTCCAACGTATCTATAATTTTTGATTGCTCCATGCTATATTATCTACTGTTTTGGACCATATTGGGCTTTATTTTCCACTTTTATATTACTTTTGGGACTAACCTATTAACCGGAGGCCCAGCCCAGAATTGCTATTTTTTTGCCTATTTCAGTGTTTCGAAGAAACGAAATATCAAACGGAGTCCAAACGGAATGAAACCTTCGGGAACATGATTTTCTCACCGAATATGATCCAGGAGACTTGGACCCCACGTCAAAAAAGAAGGGAGGCGGCCATGAGGGTGGAGGGCGCCCTCCCTAGGGCGCGTCCCCTGCCTTGTGGGCCCCCCTTTGCTCCACCGACGTACTCCTTCCTCCTATATATACCTACGTACCCCCAAACGATCAGATATGGAGCCAAAAACCTAATTCCACTGCCGCAACTTTCTGTATCCATGAGATCCCATCTTGGGGCCTGTTCCGGAGCTCCACCGGAAGGGGAATCCACCACGGAGGGCTTCTACATCAACATCATAGCCCCTCCGATGAAGTGTGAGTAGTTTACCTCAGACCTTTGGGTCCATAGTTAGTAGCTAGATGGCTTCTTCTCTCTTTTTGGATCTCAATACAATGTTCTTCCCCTCTCTCGTGGAGATCTATTCGATGTAATCTTCTTTTTGTGGTGTGTTTGTTGAGACCAATGAATTGTGGGTTTATGATCAAGATTATCTATGAACAATATTTGAATCATCTCTGAATTCTTTTATGTATGATTGGTTATCATTGCAAGTCTCTTCGAATTATCAGTTTGGTTTGGCCTACTAGATTGGTTTTTCTTGCAATGGGAGAAGTGCTTAGCTTTGGGTTCAATCTTGCAGTGTCCTTTCCTAGTGACAGTAGGGGCAGCAAGGCACGTATTGTATTGTTGCCATCGAGGATAACAAGATGGGGTTTTTATCATATTGCATGAATTTATTCCTCTACATCATGTCATCTTGCTTAAGGCGTTACTCTGTTTTCATTAACTTAATACTCTAGATGCATGCTGGATAGCGGTCGATGAGTGGAGTAATAGTAGTAGATGCACGCAGGAGTCGGTCTACTTGTCTCGGACGTGATGCCTATATACATGATCATACCTTGATACTCTCGTAACTATGCTCAATTCTGTCAATTGCTCAACAGTAATTTGTTCACCCACCGTAGAATACTTATGCTCATGAGAGAAGCCACTAGTGAAATCTATGGCCCCCGGGTCTATCTTCATCATATTAAACTTCCATCACTTTATTATTGCTTTGCTTTTTTACTTTGCCCTTTTATTTTACTTTGCATCTCTATACCAAAAATACCAAAAATATTATCTATCATCTCTATCAGATCTCACTCTCGTAAGTGACCGTGAAGGGATTGACAACCCCTAATCACGTTGGTTGCATGGAGCTATTTGTTTTGTGTAGGTACGAGGGACTCGCGCGTGGCCTCCTACTTGATTGATACCTTGGTTCTCAAAAACTGAGGGAAATACTTACTCTACTCTACTGCATCACCCTTTCCTCTTCAAGGAAATCCAACGCAGTGCTCAAGAGGTAGCAGGCACCGCACACGGCTAAAGATCAACTTGCGTGTCTATGGGGCCCCCTCCCTGTATATAAAGGAGGGGAGGAGGAGGAGGGGCGGCCTCAAGGGGCGCGCCCAAGGGGGGATTCCTACTCCTAGTAGGAGTAGGTTTCCCCCTTTCCTAGTCCAAGTAGGAGAAGAAGGAAGGGGAAGAAGGAGAGAAGGAAAGGGGTGCCGGCCCCCCACCCCAATTCGGATTGGGCTTGGGGGGGCGCCTCCACCTGGCCGCCGCCTCCTCTCTTCCACTAGGGCCCATGAAGGCCCATTAACCCCCCAGGGGGTTCCGATAACCTCCCGGTACTCCAAAAAATATCTGATACACTTCGGAACCATTCCAGTGTCCGAATATTTATGTATCAATCTTTATGTATCGACCATTTCCAGACTCCTCATCATATCCGTGATCTCATTCGGGACTCCGAACAACCTTCGGTACATCAATCACATAACTCATAATACAAATAGTCATCGAACGTTAAGCGTGCGAATCCTACGGGTTCGAGAACTATGTAGACATGACCGAGACACTTCTTTGGTTAATAACCAATAGCGGAACCTGGATGCTCATATTGGTTCCTACATATTCTACGAAGATCTTTATCGGTCAAACCGCACAACAACATACGTTGTTCCCTTTGTCATCGGTATGTTACTTGCCCGAGATTCGATCGTCGGTATCATCATACCTAGTTCAATCTCGTTACCGGCAAGTCTTTTTACTCATTTCGTAATGCATCATCCCGCAACTAACTCATTAGTCACATTTGTTGCAAGGCTTATAGTGATGTGCATTACCGAGAGGGCCCAGAGATACCTCTCCGAAACACGGAGTGACAAATCCTAATCTCGATCTATGCCAACCCCACAAACACCATCGGAGACACTTGTAGAGCATCTTTATAATCACCCAGTTACGTTGTGACGTTTGATAGCACACTAAGTTTTCCTTCGGTATTCGGGAGTTGCATAATCTCATAGTCATAGGAACATGTATAAGTCATGAAGAAAGTAATAGCAATAAACTAAACGATCATAATGCTAAGCTAACAGATGGGTCTTGTCCATCACATAATTCTCTAATGATGTGATCCCGTTCATCAAATGACAACTCATGTCTATGGCTAGAAAATTTAACCATCTTTGATTAGCGAGCTAGTCAAGTAGAGGCACACTAGGGGCACTCTGTTTTTCTATGTATTCACACATGTACTAAGTTTCCGGTTAATACAATTCTAGCATGGATAATAAACATTTATCATGATATAAGGAAATATAAGTAACAACTTTATTATTGCCTCTAGGGCATATTTCCTTCACGAGAAGGCAGCCATCAAGGGGGAAAGAGTCCCCCTTGGTGCGCCAGCCTTGCGAGGGGAGTCCCACTCCCTCCCCAAGTAGGATTCGGCCCCCCACAAGGAAAGGGGGCACCACTTCCATATGGGCACATGTGGCCCATATTTCCTTCCACCTCTTGGCCTTTATAGGCTTGTTGATATTTTAATTAAATATAAAATGTTCTAAATATTTTCAGACCATTATATATAAAATTTAACATCTCCACAATGCCCAAGCTAGCGGGTAGCATCCCCAGATCGATGTAATATCCATGCATTTTAGAAGTCACCTGGAGATGATCAATAAAAGATGGTACAATTTGGTCAGTACTGCTGTAGCCTGTAAAGCACTAAATAATGTGTAAGAAGAGGGCCTAAATATATATGATCTTTAAGAAAATATAATGTAAATATTCTGAACTTATATACTGAAAGAGCACAAGTCAAGAGTGGCACTCAGCTATGATAAGAAAACCACACAATCATTAATGCACAAACACACCAACTTATAATAGTATTGCAAACATAATACTGAAACAGTCACAACACTTCCGGGTGGTAGCAGCACACTAGTAACCTCGCATCGTCTAGATTACCTAGACATCGAAAGAGAACAAATCAAACAAGCAAAATAAGTAGCTCAATATATACTCCTCTGTATCATAATATAAGACATTTATTGACACTGACCCTTATATAAATATAAAGTGAAATCATACATTATGCAACTGACAGATATTAAGCATTAGAGGCATGTGTATACCTTAGAAGCCATCCTCTCGGAATTGTCTTCTTGTAGTAACGCGAATGACTCGGGCTAAGAGGCGGCTTGCCTCCAGCCCATCCCACTGAAGCATGTCCCGCCAATCCTTCTTGCAGTCGACAACTGTTGGCGGCTTATCGTGTGCACGACCAGCTTGGATGGCCGGTAACTGCCTCGGACTCCAGCAGCCCCTGAGCTTCATGCTCTCCAGTATCAGCGCCGACTTTTGAATCTTCCTGATGAGGCTTGGGAATTCTATGTTGGTAGCAAGTTCCCTTTCGTATGTGTTGCCCTCCGGGAAGATCTGCCTGAGCTCACCACAGTATGCGATGTGGATGGTTTCCAAGGTAGGCAAGGTGGGGAGTAAAAATGGGAGTGCAAGTACTCCTCAACTCAAGAGAAAGTGCACGCATGCTAATCAACATAAGCATACGGTTCATGCAACACTTGTCTTCTTCATGTTTCTAGGCCAGCAACCGTACAACAAACCAATCCAGGTGCATTTTTCAGTCCATGTATTCATTCAGTCATTTCAGGGCATGCAACCTGAAACCAAACCATGCACCTGAAGAAGAATCCCTTTCTCACACATGATAAATTCACAAGGCCACACCATGCAGCTTTAAAGCAAAACTACACCTGAAAATTGTCAGTTCCAGCAAAAGAAGAAGATTCAGTTAGTTAAACAACACATAAAACTGGTAACAGAAACACATCTCTTACTAAGATTTGAACAACTGTCAATAAGTAGTTAAACACCCAAGGATGGAACTAACTGAAAAAAACTGAAGGCTCTTTTCCACCCTCTCTCCAACCACTGTCTCTCCACGCCATAGCAAAGGACGGGCATGTTTCCTATCTATATCTTTACCTAATATAATATTAAAGGGAGGTGATTTCTCTAATTTTTTTTGTTTTGTTTCCCGCTGGAAAAAAAATCTATCTGAGGTGGTCCTAATTTTTTGTGCATCCTAGAAAAGGAAAAAGGGTTTGTGCATAACTTCGTACGTGGTTCGCTTTTT
>NC_041392.1:15954233-15958278 GCF_002162155.2 Triticum dicoccoides
TGCTGACGGAACTCTTCCCCAACACTTTGCTGGATCGGAATTCGGGGATCGTCATCGAGCTGAACATGTGCAAGAACTTGGAGGTGCCGTAGTTTCGGTGCTTGATCGGTCGGGCCGTGAAGACGTACGACTACATCAACCGCGTTGTTATAACGCTTCCACTTTCGGTCTACGAGGGTACGTGGACAACACTCTCCCCTCTCGTTGCTATACATCACCATGATCTTGCGTGTGCGTAGGAAAATTTTGAAATTACTACGTTCCCCAACAGTGGCATCCAAGCCTGGGTTTTATGTGTTGATGTTATATGCACGAGTAGAACGCAAGTGAGTCATGGGTGATATAAGTCATACTACTTACCAGCATGTCATACTTTGGTTCGGCGGTATTGTTGGATGAAGCGGCCCGGACCGACATTATGCGTATGCTTACGCGAGACTGGTTCTACCGACGTGCTTTGCACACAGGTGGCTGGCGGGTGTCAATTTCTCCAACTTTAGTTGAACCGAGTGTGGTTATGCCCTGTCCTTGCGAAGGTTAAAACAACACCAACTTGACAAACTATCGTTGTGGTTTTGATGCGTAGGTAAGATTGGTTCTTGCTAAGCCCGTAGGAGCCACGTAAAACTTGCAACAACAAAGTAGAGGACGTCTAACTTGTTTTTGCAGGGCATGTTGTGATGTGATATGGTCAAGACATGATGCTAAATTTTATTGTATGAGATGATCATGTTTTGTAACTGAGTTATCGGCAACTGGCAGGAGCCATATGGTTGTCGCTTTATTGTATGCAATGCAATCGCCCTGTAATGCTTTACTTTATCACTAAGCGGTAGCGATAGTCGTAGAAGCATAAGATTGGTGAGACAACAACGATGCTACGATGGAGATCAAGGTGTCGCGCCGGTGACGATGGTGATCATGACGGTGCTTCAAAGATGGAGATCACAAGCACAAGATGATGATGGCCATATCATATCACTTATATTGATTGCATGTGATGTTTATCTTTTATGCATCTTATCTTCCTTTGATTGACGGTAGCATTATAAGATGATCCTTCACTAAATTATCATAGTAAAAGTGTTCTCCCTGAGTATGCACCATTGCGAAAGTTCTTCGTGCTGAGACACCAAGTGATGATCGGGCGTGAAACAATTGCACACGCGGAATACTCAGGTTAAACTTGACGAGCCTAGCATATAACAGATACGGCCTCGGAACACAGAGACCAAAAGGTCGAGCGTGAATCATATAGTAGATATGATCAACATATTGATGTTCACCATTGAAACTACTCCATCTCACGTGATGATCAGACATGGTGTAGTTGATATGGATCACGTAATCACTTAGAGGATTAGAGGGATGTCTATCTAAGTGGGAGTTCTTTAGTAATATGATTAATTGAACTTAAATTTATCATGAACTTAGTACCTGATAGTATCTTGCTTGTTTATGTTTGATTGTAGATAGATGGCCCGTGTTGTTGTTCCGTTGAATTTTAATGCGTTCCTTGAGAAAGCAAAGTTGAAAGATGATGGTAGCAATTACACGGACTAGGTCCGTAACTTGAGGATTACCCTCATTGCTGCACAGAAGAATTACGTCCTGGAAGCACCGCTGGGTGCCAGGCCTACTGCTGGAGCAACAACAGATGTTATGAACGTCTGGCAGAGCAAAGCTGATGACTACTCGATAGTTCAGTGTGCCATGCTTTACGGCTTAGAACCGGGTCTTCAACGACGTTTTGAACGTCATGGGGCATATGAGATGTTCCAGGAGTTGAAGTTAATATTTCAAGCAAATGCCCGGATTGAGAGATATGAAGTCTCCAATAAGTTCTATAGCTGCAAGATGGAGGAGAATAGTTCTGTCAGTGAGCATATACTCAAAATGTCTGGGTATAATAATCACTTGATTCAGCTGGGAGTTAATCTTCCGGATGATAGCGTCATTGACAGAATTCTCCAATCACTGCCACCAAGCTACAAGAGCTTCGTGATGAACTATAATATGCAAGGGATAGAAAAGACAATTCCCGAGCTCTTCGCGATGCTAAAAGCTACGGAGGTAGAAATCAAGAAGGAGCATCAAGTGTTGATGGTCAACAAGTCCACTAGTTTCAAGAAAAAGGGCAAAGGGAAGAAGAAGGGGAACTTTAAGAAGAACAACAAGCAAGTTGCTGCTCAAGAGAAGAAACCCAAGTCTGGACCTAAGCCTGAAACTGAGTGCTTCTACTGCAAGCAGACTGGTCACTGGAAGCGGAACTGCCCCAAGTATTTGGCGGATAAGAAGGATCGCAAGGTGAACAAAGGTATATGTGATATACATATTATTGATGTGTACCTTACTAATGCTCGCAGTAGCACCTGGATATTTGATACTGGTTCTGTTGCTAATATTTGAAACTCGAAACAGGGACTACGGATTAAGCGAAGATTGGCTAAGGACGAGGTGACGATGCGCGTAGGAAATGGTTCCAAAATCGATGTAATCGCGGTCGGCACGCTACCTCTACATCTACCTTCGGGATTAGTTTTAGACCTAAATAATTGTTATTTGGTGCTAGCGTTGAGCATGAACATTATATCTGGATCTTATTTGACGCGAGACAATTATTCATTTATATGTGAGAATAATGGTTGTTCTATTTATATGAGTAATATCTTTTATGGTCATGCACCCTTGAAGAGTGGTCTATTCTTTTTAAATCTCAATAGTAGTGACACACATATTCATAATGTTGAAGCCAAAAGATGCAGAGTTGATAATGATAGTGCAACTTATTTGTGGCACTGCCGTTTAGGTCATATCAGAGTAAAGCGCATGAAGAAACTCCATTCTGATGGACTTTTGGAACCACTTGATTATGAATCATTTGGTACTTGCGAACCGTGCCTTATGGGCAAGATGACAAAAACGCCGTTCTCCGGAACTACGGAGAGAGCAACAGATTTGTTGGAAACCATACATACAGATGTATGTGGTCCGATGAATGTTGAGGCTCGTGGCAGCTATCGTTATTTTCTCACCTTCACAGATGACTTAAGCAGATATGGGTATATCTACTTAATGAAACATAAGTCTGAAACATTTGAGAAGTTCAAAGAATCATCGTAACAAGAAAATAAAGTTTCTACGATCTGATCGTGGAGGAGAATATTTGAGTTACGAGTTTGGTGTACATTTGAAACAATGTGGAATAGTTTCGCAACTCACGCCACCTGGAACACCACAGCGTAATGGTGTGTCCGAACGTCGTAATCATACTTTACTAGATATGGTGCAATCTATGATGTCTCTTACTGATTTACCGCTATCGTTTTGGGGTTATGCTTTAGAGACGGCCGCATTCACATTAAATAGGGCACCATCGAAATCCATTGAGACGACGCCTTATGAACTGTGGTTTGGCAAGAAACCAAAGTTGTCGTTTCTTAAAGTTTGGGGCTGCGATGCTTATGTGAAAAAGCTTCAACCTGATAAGCTCGAACCTAAATCGGAGAAATGTGTCTTCATAGGATATCCAAAGGAAACTATTGGATACACCTTCTATCACAGATCCGAAGGCAAGACTTTTGTTTCTAAATTCGGAAACTTTCTAGAGAAGGAGTTTCTCTCGAAAGAAGTGAGTAGGAGGAGAGTAGAACTTGATGAGGTAACTGTACCTGCTCCCTTATCGGAAAGTAGTACATCACAGAAACCGGTTTATGTGACACCTACACCAGTTAGTGAGGAAGTTAATGACGATGATCATGAAACTTCAGATCAAGTTGTTACTGAACCTCGTAGATCAACCAGAGTAAGATCCGCACCAGAGTGGTACGGTAATCCTGTTCTGGAAGTCATGCTACTAGATCATGATGAACCTACGAACTATGAAGAAGCGATGGTGAGCCCAGATTCCGCAAAATGGCTTGAAGCCATGAAATCTGAGATGGGATCCATGTATGAGAACAAAGTGTGGACTTTGGTTGACTTGCCCGATGATCGGCAAGCAATTGAGAATAAATGGATCTTCAAGAAGAAGACTGACGCTGAC
>NC_041392.1:15959090-15960416 GCF_002162155.2 Triticum dicoccoides
TCCAGGTGGGAGACATAGAGATTTGCAAGATACATACGGATCTGAATGTAGCAAACCCGTTGACTAAGCCTCTTCCACGAGCAAAACATGATCAGCACCAAGGCTCCATGGGTGTTAGAATCATTACTGTGTAATCTAGATTATTGACTCTAGTGCAAGTGGGAGACTGAAGGAAATATGCCCTAGAGGCAATAATAAAGTTATTATTTATTTCCTTATACCATGATAAATGTTTATTATTCATGCTAGAATTGTATTAACCGGAAACATAATACTTGTGTGAATACATAGACAAACAGAGTGTCACTAGTATACCTCTACTTGACTAGCTCGTTAATCGAAGATGGTCATGTTTCCTAACCATAGACATGTGTTGTCATTTGATTAACGGGATCACATCATTAGGAGAATGATGTGATTGACATGACCCATTCCGTTAGCTTAGCACCCGATCGTTTAGTATGTTGCTATTGCTTTCTTCATGACTTATACATGTTCCTATGACTATGAGATTATGCAACTCCCGTTTACCGGAGGAACAATTTGTGTGCTACCAAACGTCACAACGTAACTAGGTGATTATAAAGGAGCTCTACAGGTGTCTCCAAAGGTACATGTTGGGTTGGCGTATTTCGAGATTAGGATTTGTCACTCCGATTGTCGGAGAGGTATCTTTGGGCCCTCTCGGTAATACACATCACTTAAGCCTTGCAAGCAATGCAACTAATGAGTTAGTTGCGAGATGATGTATTACGGAACGAGTAAAGAGACTTGCCGGTAACGAGATTGAACGAGGTATGAGATACCGACGATCGAATCTCGGGCAAGTAACATGCCGATGACAAAGGGAACAACGTATGTTGTTATGTGGTCTGACCGATAAAGATCTTCGTAGAATATGTAGGAGCCAATATGAGCATCCAGGTTCCGCTATTGGTTATTGACCGGAGACGTGTCTCGGTCATGTCTACATTGTTCTCGAACCCGTAGGGTCCGCACGCTTAACGTTACGATGACAGTTTCATTATGAGTTTATATGTTTTGATGTACCGAAGGTTGTTCGGAGTCCCGGATGTGATCACGGACATTACGAGGAGTCTCTAAATGGTCGAGACATGAAGATTGATATATTGGAAGCCTATGTTTGGACATCGGAAGTGTTCCGGGTGAAATCGGCATTTTACCGGAGTACCGGGAGGTTACCGGAACCCCCCGGTAACCAAATGGGCCTTATTGGGCCTAGTGGAGGAAGAGGAGAGGAGGCCTAGGGGCAGACGCGCGCCCCTCCCCCCCCCCCAAGTCCGAATTGGACAAGGAGGGGGGCAG
>NC_041392.1:15960889-15973825 GCF_002162155.2 Triticum dicoccoides
CTCCGGCGCACCTCCTCCTAGGACCGGCCGCACCCCCCCCCTTGCTCCTTTATATACGGGGCAGGGGGCACCTCTAGACATACAAGTTGATCAAGTTGATCGTCTCTTAGCCGTGTGCGGTGCCCCCCTCCACCATAATCCTCGATAATATTGTAGCGGTGCTTAGGCGAAGCCCTGCGATGGTAGAACATCAAGATCGTCACCACGCCGTCGTGCTGACGGAACTCTTCCCCGACACTTTGCTGTATCGGAGTCCGAGGATCGTCATCGAGCTGAACGTGTGCAAGAACTCGGAGGTGCTGTAGTTTCAGTGCTTGATCGGTCGGGCCGTGAATACGTATGACTACATCAACCGCGTTGTTATAACGCTTCCGCTTTCGGTCTACGAGGGTACGTGGACAACACTCTCCCCTCTCGTTGCTATGCATCACCATCATCTTGCGTGTGCGTAGGAAAATTTTGAAATTACTACGTTCCCCAACACATGGATCTACATGTATTCAAGGCGGACTTGGACAATGGCCAGTGGTTGGAGGTGAAGGACTTGGGTGACCACATCCTCTTTGTTGGCGAGTCTGGCTCCAGAGTGTTTAGAGCGACAAGCTCATTGGAGCACTACGGTGGCAGGATATTCCGAGGAGGGTGTTGGGAAACGTAGTAGAAAAAAATCGCTCTACGATCACCCATGAATAATTGAAGATGCATAACGGGTTGTGATCAACGATCGTTACCGACTCCGGGACTGTAGTGGAAGTAGATGAGTCGGTGTAGATCGTACTTGGAGTCCCTCAAACGTCGATGACGATCCCGCGTACCGCCCTCGAGCGATCCCTCGAATAGAAGATCGAAAGCACGACCTCTCTACTTGGTTGCAAGTGTACGGTCTTCACGATCTGGCAGCATTTCGCCATCCATAGCTAATCGTTGCCGGAGAATTAAAGGAAGGAGTTTAGAACCACATTGGGCTTGTAATTATGAGGATTAGAGGTGGCTAGCGCTCGCACTAATTAGTCAACTAGGACTAGAACATGCACTAGATCAACTACAGGAGGCTCAAAAACTTGTGCTAGAGGTTAGAGGGGAGCGAGATGTTGGGGAACACAGTATTTGAAAAAAATTCCTGCGATCATGCAAGATCTATCTAGGTGATGCATAGCAACGAGAGGGGAGATTGTGTCCATGTACCTTCGTAGACCGAAAGCAGAAGCGTTAAGCAACGCGGTTGATGTAGTCGAACGTCTTCGCGATCCAACCGTTCAAGTACCGAATGCAAGGCACCTCCGCGATCTGCACACGTTCAGCTCGGTGACGTCCCTCGAACTCTAGATCCAACTGAGGCCGAGGGAGAGTTCCATCAGCACGACGGCGTGGTGACGATGATGATGAAGTTACCGGCGCGGGGCTTCGGCTAAGCACTACGACGATATGACCGAGGTGGAAAACAGTGGAGGGGGGCACTGATACGTCTCCAACGTATCTATAATTTTTGATTGCTCCATGCTATATTATCTACTGTTTTGGACCATATTGGGCTTTATTTTCCACTTTTATATTACTTTTGGGACTAACCTATTAACCGGAGGCCCAGCCCAGAATTGCTATTTTTTTGCCTATTTCAGTGTTTCGAAGAAACGAAATATCAAACGGAGTCCAAACGGAATGAAACCTTCGGGAACATGATTTTCTCACCGAATATGATCCAGGAGACTTGGACCCCACGTCAAAAAAGAAGGGAGGCGGCCATGAGGGTGGAGGGCGCCCTCCCTAGGGCGCGCCCCCTGCCTTGTGGGCCCCCCTTTGCTCCACCGACGTACTCCTTCCTCCTATATATACCTACGTACCCCCAAACGATCAGATATGGAGCCAAAAACCTAATTCCACCGCCGCAACTTTCTGTATCCATGAGATCCCATCTTGGGGCCTGTTCCGGAGCTCCACCGGAAGGGGAATCCACCACGGAGGGCTTCTACATCAACATCATAGCCCCTCCGATGAAGTGTGAGTAGTTTACCTCAGACCTTTGGGTCCATAGTTAGTAGCTAGATGGCTTCTTCTCTCTTTTTGGATCTCAATACAATGTTCTTCCCCTCTCTCGTGGAGATCTATTCGATGTAATCTTCTTTTTGTGGTGTGTTTGTTGAGACCAATGAATTGTGGGTTTATGATCAAGATTATCTATGAACAATATTTGAATCATCTCTGAATTCTTTTATGTATGATTGGTATCATTGCAAGTCTCTTCGAATTATCAGTTTGGTTTGGCCTACTAGATTGGTTTTTCTTGCAATGGGAGAAGTGCTTAGCTTTGGGTTCAATCTTGCAGTGTCCTTTCCTAGTGACAGTAGGGGCAGCAAGGCACGTATTGTATTGTTGCCATCGAGGATAACAAGATGGGGTTTTTATCATATTGCATGAATTTATTCCTCTACATCATGTCATCTTGCTTAAGGCGTTACTCTGTTTTCATTAACTTAATACTCTAGATGCATGCTGGATAGCGGTCGATGAGTGGAGTAATAGTAGTAGATGCACGCAGGAGTCGGTCTACTTGTCTCGGACGTGATGCCTATATACATGATCATACCTTGATACTCTCGTAACTATGCTCAATTCTGTCAATTGCTCAACAGTAATTTGTTCACCCACCGTAGAATACTTATGCTCATGAGAGAAGCCACTAGTGAAATCTATGGCCCCCGGGTCTATCTTCATCATATTAAACTTCCATCACTTTATTATTGCTTTGCTTTTTTACTTTGCCCTTTTATTTTACTTTGCATCTCTATACCAAAAATACCAAAAATATTATCTATCATCTCTATCAGATCTCACTCTCGTAAGTGACCGTGAAGGGATTGACAACCCCTAATCACGTTGGTTGCATGGAGCTATTTGTTTTGTGTAGGTACGAGGGACTCGCGCGTGGCCTCCTACTTGATTGATACCTTGGTTCTCAAAAACTGAGGGAAATACTTACTCTACTCTACTGCATCACCCTTTCCTCTTCAAGGAAATCCAACGCAGTGCTCAAGAGGTAGCAGGCACCGCACACGGCTAAAGATCAACTTGCGTGTCTATGGGGCCCCCTCCCTGTATATAAAGGAGGGGAGGAGGAGGAGGGCCGGCCTCAAGGGGCGCGCCCAAGGGGGGATTCCTACTCCTAGTAGGAGTAGGTTTCCCCCTTTCCTAGTCCAAGTAGGAGAAGAAGGAAGGGGAAGAAGGAGAGAAGGAAAGGGGTGCCGGCCCCCCACCCCAATTCGGATTGGGCTTGGGGGGGCGCCTCCACCTGGCCGCCGCCTCCTCTCTTCCACTAGGGCCCATGAAGGCCCATTAACCCCCCAGGGGGTTCCGATAACCTCCCGGTAGTCCAAAAAATATCTGATACACTTCGGAACCATTCCAGTGTCCGAATATTTATGTATCAATCTTTATGTATCGACCATTTCCAGACTCCTCATCATATCCGTGATCTCATTCGGGACTCCGAACAACCTTCGGTACATCAATCACATAACTCATAATACAAATAGTCATCGAACGTTAAGCGTGCGAATCCTACGGGTTCGAGAACTATGTAGACATGACCGAGACACTTCTTTGGTTAATAACCAATAGCGGAACCTGGATGCTCATATTGGTTCCTACATATTCTACGAAGATCTTTATCGGTCAAACCGCACAACAACATACGTTGTTCCCTTTGTCATCGGTATGTTACTTGCCCGAGATTCGATCGTCGGTATCATCATACCTAGTTCAATCTCGTTACCGGCAAGTCTTTTTACTCATTTCGTAATGCATCATCCCGCAACTAACTCATTAGTCACATTTGTTGCAAGGCTTATAGTGATGTGCATTACCGAGAGGGCCCAGAGATACCTCTCCGAAACACGGAGTGACAAATCCTAATCTCGATCTATGCCAACCCCACAAACACCATCGGAGACACTTGTAGAGCATCTTTATAATCACCCAGTTACGTTGTGACGTTTGATAGCACACTAAGTTTTCCTTCGGTATTCGGGAGTTGCATAATCTCATAGTCATAGGAACATGTATAAGTCATGAAGAAAGTAATAGCAATAAACTAAACGATCATAATGCTAAGCTAACAGATGGGTCTTGTCCATCACATAATTCTCTAATGATGTGATCCCGTTCATCAAATGACAACTCATGTCTATGGCTAGAAAATTTAACCATCTTTGATTAGCAAGCTAGTCAAGTAGAGGCACACTAGGGGCACTCTGTTTTTCTATGTATTCACACATGTACTAAGTTTCCGGTTAATACAATTCTAGCATGGATAATAAACATTTATCATGATATAAGGAAATATAAGTAACAACTTTATTATTGCCTCTAGGGCATATTTCCTTCACGAGAAGGCAGCCATCAAGGGGGAAAGAGTCCCCCTTGGTGCGCCAGCCTTGCGAGGGGAGTCCCACTCCCTCCCCAAGTAGGATTCGGCCCCCCACAAGGAAAGGGGGCACCACTTCCATATGGGCACATGTGGCCCATATTTCCTTCCACCTCTTGGCCTTTATAGGCTTGTTGATATTTTAATTAAATATAAAATGTTCTAAATATTTTCAGACCATTATATATAAAATTTAACATCTCCGGGAACATTTTCCACCTATATATATATATATATATATATATATATATTAATCGGTAATACCCGGTGATATTCACCGAAACCCTTCCGGTGACCCCAAAACACTTCCGGAACCTCTCGGAACTATTCCGGATAATAATGAAACAATTCCACAAATATATGCTCATCACTCCTGTCCTACTAACACTCAGCAGATCATGATTACCTTAAGCTTGTGATCCCATAGCTTTGGTAAATCATAGACATGAACGAAATCTCTTCGTTCAGATAGCGGAACCATGAACAACCATATCGGTCCCTATGATTGCACGAATGATATTTTAGTGAATCTTCGGTAATCATGTGATGTTCTCTTTGGTTCGTGATACTTTACAAAACCCGTTGTGCATTTGTGTCCTCCTGAGTCATCACCATGCTCACTATACCATTGCTTCCGTTACCGGTTTTGTTCTTCTTTCTCGTTGACGTGTTCCGGCACTAGTGTCTGGCCAGATGATGATGGATGCCATCAGACCAAGAGGGCCCTAAGAATATCTCTCCATCGTTCACTACAAGGATCTGGGTCTATTGCAACAAAATCGTTCGTCGCAATACATGCCGACTTGTGGCGATAAGTACCTATTGCCACGAAACATCATTCGTTGGCAGCCGTTGCGACTGGACACATGGTAATAGGTTATTGCCACAAAAAAATAACCGTGGCAATAAAGTGTGCTATTGCAACAACCATGTGGGAAGTTGCCACATGTTTTCCCGTGGCAACACTCACCTTATGCCACAATTCGCTTTGTGGAGATAGCTATAAGGCAACATGTAATGAGTCGTGGCCACTGATAGCTCGTGGCAATAGACATTTGTGGCAACAACATATGCCAACGACGCTCATTTTGTGGCGCATACTCTTCCATGGCAACAGTCAATTGTGGCAATAGACTATGGCAACAATTCTTGTTTTCGTCGCATTAGGCATTTTGCCACGAACCACTACACTTGTGGCATTAAATTATGGCAACAAATATTTCAGACGTCGTAACAGGAAATTGCAACATACTAGTTTTGGTGGTGATAAATATGTTTCACTGCGGGTGAAATGTTTGTAGCAAGAAACTATTGCGACAATTTAAACTTTTCGGGGTGCTAACATGTGGCAACCAAAACTAGGTTGTGGTAATATCCTATAGCAACCGTAAAAAAAATACATGCATTCAATTAATATTCAAAACCATACGTATAATATGTAGATTCATAAAATTCATAATTCTCATGGCAAATATCCACCAATATTGACACTATAAATGATGAAACAAGAATAACATGATCCAACACATGAATAACCCAAGCTGATGAAGAAGCATGCCGAATGCACATCATTGAATAATTAACCAATAGTCAGTGCAGTGTACTCACGTAAACATACTGGGACTCTGTGTTAGACCATGCTTCATTCTTCGTGTGGGTGAGTTCCCATAGAGCAATACAATCTGACTCTTCTCCCGTTTCCAAGTTTCTCTGCAAGTAATATAGCAATGAGATGCTTGAAACATGAAACCATAGTTAGCAGCAAGGCATACATATTTAGTTAGACTCATACCTTCTCAAAACTTAGTTGCAAATAATATTTTGATCCAATTATGTCTTTTTTCTTCAGTTTCTTACGGGTATCGGTGTTCTTTTGGCTGCGTTCCTATCAAGTCATTGAAAGCAAATATAACCAGTCAGACAAGCAATTTCATCTTAACACATAGTAGACAAAGAGTGATCTTAGAGATAACCTAAAATTTTGAATCAGTGCCAAAGTATTCAATCATCCATGCAACAAAGCAATTTTCTTTTCACTCTCCTAGATTCAGCTCTACGTGTAGGTGCTAACAACTTGAATTCTCCAGCAAGTATATTACCAAAGATTTTTCTATTACATACTTTCCAAATACAGCAGGTCCCAAAATGGCTATTTTCATGGAAAATAGTCTATTGATCTATTGGTTAATAATCTCTATCTCTGCCATGTTTTAGATGCCTCATCACCATGCAGGCCATAGAATGTCCAAACATTGCAAGCCAAATCAACAATCAAACAAAAGTACAACTATATGCTTCGACATGAGCTTGGCATATGGCACAATTATGATCAGGGATGAAAAAAGTTTTTACAATGGACCAGATTTTGAGTGTTAACTTTGCTTTTAAATTGGTGCCAAGAAATACCTTACAACTGAGCACTTGAGCTTGCAAGAGACTTCCAAAGCCAGCTGAAATGGGGGAGAAACTTGAGGTGCCCATCAGCAGTTCATGGTCTTTCAATGTGAGAAAAGAGCATGCGTTCATTCCACTTGTTTGACCAGGAGAGCCCTCACTTTTTAGTATGCCCACCAAAGACTAAGGAACGCCATGGAACCAGGAGCCCTGACAAATTAGTATCAATATAAGTAAGGGGACAAAGCTCGTGACTAAGAATAAGAAAGCTTGTAGTTATATCATATAGCAATAGATGGATTACTATTCCCTAGAAAAGGATGGATCACATGGCGTGATGACATTGGAGCAGAAAATACATGTGCACCACGTAGCAAAGCTAGGCAAGAAATCAGCCCACTTCTATTTTCTACATTTGTTCTCTGTGTAGATGGATTATATGATTGGATGATAAAATGCTGGCATAACACAGTACATATATAGACGATGCCTCGCCAAATCATAATGAAAGAGAACAAAATTATCAAGATTATGTGTAGTAAACAGAAATAAACATGGTTACATAGTTGATGGCACCTGTCGTGGAAATAACCTCTTGGCAAAGGAGAAGACCCTTGGTGTCGCGGTTCTCTACAGTATTTTATTCAGTTTACCCGAGGACAATCCATTCTGAAGCAAAAGAAAGAGCAAGATTAGAGCACCCACTCGTCTGCAGTATGACATGTTAGCCCGGTCCCGCTCGTCTAAATGGGCCCATATGTCAGTGGGATATATGAGAAATAAAAGAAAAAAGAGCACGCGTTTGTAAACTATGCATTTTTTACATTGTATAAACATTTTGGAAATTTCTCATATATTATTCGGAAATATGTGAGTATTCCTTCAAATGTCACGTTTATTTTTAAAATGGGAATAAACATTTTCTGGATATTGTTGGGAATTTTATCAAACAATGCAAACTATGTACAGTGTATTCTGCAGTATGACATGTTAGCCCGGTCCCGCTCGTCTGAATGGGCCCATATGTCAGTGGGATATATGAGAAATAAAAGAAAAAAAGAGCACGTTGTGGGTGTCGAACCTGAAACCTGTGCGCTGGTGACCCACAAGCTAACCACCAGACCAAGCGCTACAATTTTGGAGATGCACTTCTTATATATTTAGTATTTCTTATAAAAAATCCATTTAGGTTTTTTTAGCAACAGAAATCCATTTAGGTATACATAGTCTTTTCTTTTGGGCTGGACGGGCCTGTATATTTTTTTAAAGCTATGGCCCAGTTGTGTTCTGTGTGCTATGGTTTTTTGTTCGTGTTCATTTTTTTGGCGGTCTCTTATTTGGCGCAAGCGACCTGGTGTGTAACCCCCTGCACTCAGTACGTACCATATTATTTTGAAATTGTGAATACTTTAAAATTCCTGATTTTTGTTTTCAAAACGGTAAACATTTTTACAAATTGTTCTGACATTTTTCGAATTAAAATTTGTTCACCAAATGGAAAAAATGTCCACCATAATTTTGAAGTTGCGAACATTTTCTAAATTCATGAACTTTTTTACAAATTCTTGAATATTTTTTGAATTCACAAAAAAAAATTAAATTGCATACATGTTTTTCGGAACTCATCAACAGTTTTTCTCTACATAGGCGAACATTTCTTGGCCATTTCAAATCCAAATTTAACGAGTTAAATATGTATTCCTATCAAGAAAGTTCTATCCATTTATAAACTGTTTCCACATTTTTGTTAATTAAAATTGGTGTAATTTAAAAAAAATAATTACTCCTTAGAGCTTGCAAAATTTTTAACTTAATATCTATAAATTCGAATAATATATTTTTCCACTAGTTTACTTGTAACTAATGCAAGGTCACACTGATGTTGCAAAATCTGTTTGAATATTACTACAAATAGTTATCATGTTGAAATACCTAGTCTCTATTGCAACAAAATGACTGCGTCGGGCAACCGAATTTTTTTGTCGCAATGTCGCTACCATATTGCAAGGCCAATTTAGTTTGTTGCAATAGTTAGCCAATTTTTTGCAACAATATTTGTAACTAATGCAACGTCATGCCTGTGTTGCAATATCTTTCCGATTATTGCCATGAATAGTTATTCTGTTGAAATAACTAGTCTCTATTACAACAAAATGACTGCCCTCACACAATGGAATTTATTTGTCGCAATAACGCTACCATATTGCAATGCCGATACCGTTTGTTGCAATACGAGGCCTCTATTGCAACAAAGTTAGTATTTATCGTGACCAAATTAAGTTATGGCAATATGTGCGACCTATTACCACAACCAGATAATTTGTGGTAATATTGCGTTTTATTGCAACAAAAGGTACTTATAGCAATAAATTTTGTTGCAATAGACCGGAATCCTTGTAGTAGTTGGAGGAGCAAATCCCACTCTCGAGCTATACAATCACTTGTCAAACTTTCCGGTGAGCCTGAAAGTTGTCATTATGACCACCTTGTTACAGATGACGTTTTTGCAACGCCAAAGCCCACCGTCCGGTAGGAACTGGCCGAGAGGCTCTCATGGTCCGAGGAACTAAAACGCATGCTAACACTCCGTGTTATAACATATGATTTTAGACGATATAATCACAAAGTATAACAGACAAGTATTGGGTCAATTCAATATGATCTTTCTTCTAACGCCATATACCCTCAATGTTGTTTTCGGACTATCGTTACACTTAACAATATCCTAAGATCCAGAAAATGTGATCACGAACAATACTTGAGCCAGTCTTAGAGGCGAGACCGGGAACCTATTGTTAACCGTTTATCATTTCACACGTGCATATGAGTTTTCCACTGAATCGCATATTCCTGGATCATAGCAGTTATAGCATTAAATGTAAACTCTTAACTATAAATTTGGAAATATAATAATATAAAAATTATTTCCTCCAGGGCATATTTCCAACAGAGGGAACCGTGTATTTCTTCTTGTCAATGACCGGCATAGGCACGGAGCTGTGCCACCTTCGACAGCATCACGTGCTTGTGTTCCGTCTGCTGAAACCTAAGGATGGCATTCCAAGATATTCTGTGTATGACATGATGAGTGGAAAAACTAGTCTCCTTTCACTAACCAGAGGCCATAATCCAAAGGATGCTTCTAAGTCAGGGTGGTTTTTCCCCTATTGATAAAAAATACAAGACTCTAAGAGATGTATCGACCGATACACACAGATAGACGCAATGACTGGGGACTGGGGAGTTTACATTCCGGTGTGTGTGTACCATTCGCAGACGCTTATGTTGCCTTCAAAGGTTGAAACAGCCCGTAGATTCGTACGAAAGGAGCATGGTGCGTAGGGACAATTTTCAGGGAAAAGTCCGGCGATCACCATCCAGGCTGTGTACGGCATGTGGCCCACCCTGATAATTATTGTGCTGAACCACCGAGACACAGTCATGTGGAACCAACGGATGATGAAAGAGTTGATTATACCCCATTTGGCGTCTATGAATTTGTTACGGGTGTCAATGGTGCTATCATTGTAGCCTATCAGATTGTATTGGCAGAAGAGTAGCAGAAGAATATGTGCCATGCCATGAAGCTGGAGCTGGCCATGGCAAGGGAGGAGGATTGCGGTCATAAGTCTGATACCATGTACAGTTTAGAGATTCGGAAATGCAACACTCATTTGTAATTATCAATACACTCACTTGAGCAAACAAAATCATGCTAAAATACCTCCTATAATCTAGCACAGGATCAACACGTATAGGGCAATGGACGTATATGGGGCGGTCAGGACAACTTGCTTTCGCCATTTTCTTTAGGGCGTTGGGCTCACTCAGGTACATGACTCGCCTAGTGCCAATGCGCGAGCTGGTAAAAAGGTTACCAGCAGTCTTGTAAAAAGGTTTCCAGCAGTGATGGCTTTGACAACAAGTATGCAGATTCTCTGGGTGAAAACCCACGTTTCAATTGTATATACATATATATGCATGCTTTGTGCTCTACCTTCCATATGAATATCATATATACAAAGATGCCACTAACTTTGTTGTTCCCATTTATTTCTATTTATATAATTTGTCACCATGTTTCCTCCTTTATTCTGTCGACAAAGTCGTGCGCTAGGAATCTGACCAGATTCGGTGTTGAAAATAAATATGCAATTTTGATGTTACAAGCTATTTGGAATCTTCACAATATGCGCGAGGGGTGCTCCAAACAACCAAATCAACACCAGAAAACAATCTGAATGACTGCCAAATTGGTTATGCTTAAGATCAGTTGGCACCAATCTACATCAACAACTTGTCTGAAGAAAATGAACCGGCATGGGGAATAGTAGATTGATAGCACTCGAGTAATTCTTCAAAATGTAATAGACTGCAGCAGGTTAATGTTATTCCTGAATAAGGTCTGCCATGGTGCACAACTTTGTACCGCCAAAAGCCTACCGAATGCTGCATGAGAAAGTTCCTTTCTTCAAAACATGACACTGTATTTAATAGTTCTGTTTTCATGTACTGTCCAAAATCGGAAACAATTCCTATTTCATATATATGTTTGAAACCAACATGCATAGGATTTTGGAGTTCCCCGCAGCCCTTCTGTCATGTATAAGCAAAAAACAATAATTGCAGCAAGTCAGAAATACAACAGGAGAATACTTCAATAAAAAACCAATTAAACCTGATGCATCGCACAAAATCAATCTTCAAAATGAAAATCGTGCAGCTCCACTGAAATAATTATTACATTAGTACTTCTGACTTTATTGAACCAAGAGAACATGAAAATCAATCTTCAAAATGAAAATCGGGCAGACAATGCACAATAAACAAACATAACACCGGATTGAAGATAAAACAGCATCTTCATGTATTTCTGAACCAAGAGACAAGAAATCGAGCACAAAGTAGTCATACTCCAACTAAAATTCAGTGATACCAACATAATTCCAAAGTACAAAAATTTATTGGACCTACGAAAAGTGAAAATGTCTCACTAATTCTCACAAGTGAAGCTGCTACCAATCTCATGAACCAATAGTCTCTAAGTGAAAATACTCGGCACAATCCACATAGGTTGCACCTGCCTGCTACTCAATATAGAGATGCTCCGGTTGGAGGCATCTCTCTGCAATGGCTTGCCCAACTGAAATGCGACCCAACCTTCAGAATCACGTGAACAATAATATACACAGTTGTTCCTTCCTCCCCATCTCTCTGGGTTAATGCAACACAATGGGCGGATTCTCACGTCAATGCTGATGAAGATTGCCCAATTCTTGAGCTCCTCCAGTTCCACCCATTTTGCCGGTTTGGATGATAAGTCAAGACGAAAGGCTTTAAAGGCATTCCCTAAGGATAATGAACATTGGAAACTGACCATGAGCAGCATATCATCGCATGCCACAAGCCACTCGTAGGTACCGGTCACGCCTTCCCCTGCCCAATCAATTGCTATTTGCTGCAAGTGAATTTGGGGTACAAAGTGCACGACAAAGAGCGTACGATCATGATTCATGACAAAGACCTGGCCTTTGAAGACCACTACCTGCTTGGGTGTTCCAAGTTTGGTACACCTCAACCAAGACTGGCTACCAACACGCCAGAAGAAGGTCTGCCACGGAGTGATGACAAGTAGATGTGAGTTAGGTGATGCTAGAGGAGCGGTGAGGGCAGCGTAGTAGGGCTGACTATATCCCTCGGCTGGTACTTGCGGAGGTGACACACTAAAACCTGTGAAGATATCAATAACAAGACATGTTTTTTCACGGGCCAAGAAAATATGGCCACACGAAGCACCGATGAAACGAAAACTCTCAACATCAATAAGTAGGGGAATCTGACAACACATGTACATGTCTTGGTTGGCTAGATCAGTGCAAAAACATGGTCGTTTAGGTATGAGGCTGTTACTCAATGGGTGGGGACGAAGAAAGCAGATAGGGACACCAGGTTGAAGGAGCAGAGGTGGCAAGAGCGTGGATTTGGATGAATATGAGGAGAAAGCAGCACGCCAAGAGGTGCAGGTGGCTGCAAGGGCAAGGAGGTCACGAAATGATCCCAAGATAGCAACAACGGAGTGAAGAAGATCATCCATGAGGTTGGCCCAACCTTGAGGCCCGGAC
>NC_041392.1:15974241-15982070 GCF_002162155.2 Triticum dicoccoides
CATGCTGCAGCCTCTCTGCTGAAAATTGTGAATACAAACAATTAGAAGAATGAAATGGATATTCAAATTTTCAATAGAGTGGCTGACATAAACTGACGAAAAGAATGGCCTAGTGCAAATATGGTTCCAGAGATACTTGCTGCAAACACACTAAAACACACCAAAACCTAGGGTGCAGCTTGGCGACCCCGCTTCCACCGCCTCCCCCGGAGCCCGACTGATGCTCCTATGCGCCCCGCGTGTGCATGTTTTTTCTTATTTCAGGGCTTGTTGAGCTGTGCCCTCAGCATTAACCCTCTATGTGAGACTTTTGTGCGTGTGTGTGTTTGTGAACCTTGTTGGATGTTTGGCTTGGACAGTTGCTTTATAATATAAAGCGGGGCAAAAGCCTTTTTCGGTAAACATAGGGTGCAAAAGTACTAGAATTACAATGAATCAAAAAGAAATTGATAAGTATAGAATTTTATGGATTGCTGGTGGTGGAGCTGGTGACGGGTTGGTAATCTGATGGTGACAGTATGTGTCTAAAATTGCATCCAAAGAGATGCGCGCCTCAACATGCTAGAGTGTTGAACTACTCTTCCGTGCTGAGCATATTAATTATTGCTAGAAAAAGATAGTAATCTCATCAGATCAAAATAAAAGAACCCAAAACAGATGTGTTTTTCATCGCATCACATTGAATTGAAGTGTTTGTAGCACTTGTCATGGTTTTTCTCATGGCGTGTTGTAAATAATGATCTGGGGTGCTGAACCGCACGCCCCAGCCTCCATATATATATACAGCATATGAGTTACAATTAGGGTACAACAGGTATTGCTTGGGGTGTACTCCAAGTCGGCTGGTCTACCGACGTGTCCTTCTCCAAGTTTGGTGTTGTTAAATTCGCGGCCATTGTCACATTGGATAGAAAGGATACTAAGATTAAACTGAGTTTGAGCATAGGCGTGGAAGGCGAGGAAGCTAGCATATACATCGGATTTTTTGCGTAAAGGAAAACTCCAAAAGTAATGCGTATAATCATCAACAATAATAAGATAGTAGCAAAAACCCGAAGGACTAGGAATCGGAGATGTCCATAAATACAGTGTAATAGTTGAAAAGGTTTAATACTAGATGACATCGAAGAGTAAAATGGTAATCTAACATGACGGCCTAATTGACAAGCATGGCAAAGTGTTGACGACGATTTATTGGGCGGTATGTGTTGACGTTGCTGAAGACGGGACATGGTATGATGGCCAGGATGTCCAAGACGGCGATGCCAAAGGTCGGTGGTGGTGGCGGCGAGGAGGGCTTGAGCTTGGGGTGGACTGCAGAGTGTGTAGAGGGCGCCGGAGCTATTGCATCGAAGAAGTACGGTCTTGGTGAGGAGATCCTTCACAGAAAAACCGAATGGATCAAACTCTATAGAACAAAGATTATCCATGGTGAATTGACGAACAGATATAAGATTTTTGATAATACGGGGAACAACGAGAATATTATAAAGATAAAAGGGGTTAGAGGAGGAGGAGAAAAGGATGGATGAACCGGTGTGAGTAGCAGGGAGAGATGCACCGTTGCCGACTGTTATTTTATGTGAGAAAGTGGGGGTAATGGAGGAGAGTGTACCATAGTCGGATGCCATGTGAGATGAGGCGCCAGTTTCCATGACCCATTCTTGATTTCCGTGAAGCTGCAGGTTCTGGAGAGCAATTAGCAAGGCCGGGTCCAGATGCTGATGAGGTGTGCTGGTGGAGCTGGAGGACGCGCCAGGAGGGAGTTGCGGGTGCCCATATGTCGTGTATGCTTGGAAGGGGTAGCGCCAGGACGGGGACCCAAGACACCAGGAGCGCGCCAATGGGGCTGCCATGGTGCGGTGGGAGGCTGCTGCCATGGTGGTGGTGAGGACTGCTGCTGCTGTTGGCCGGCCCGAGTTGGGAGACCAGTCCAAGGATAGAACATCCAGGGATTGTTGTTGTCGCGTCCTCGACCACGGCCACCGCCGCGTCCACGACGGCCGCCGTAGCCACCGCCACGGCCAGTGTTGGAGGAGGGCATGGTGGCGGTGTTGGAGTTGGAGCCACGGTCAGCGGGCGGTGGAGGTGGTGATGCCGATGCGCCGCCATGAGGGAGGATGCTGTTGCCACTGGCCCAGAGCGTCGTGGCGGACGCATGCGTCGCGTCGGTCTTCTTCTGGGTTTCCTCGAGAACGAGTGCTGAACGAGTCTGCAGGAAGGAGGGGAACGGAACCTGATATGGCAGGAAAGAGCGAACATGGTTGTACTGCTCGCTGAGGCCGCGAAGCATCGTCAGGACGAGCGTCTCGTCGGAAACTGTCTCACCAACGTCAAAGCGTCGGCGAGAGACTTGAGCTTGGCGCAGTAGTCGTGGACGGACATGTCACCTTGAGGTGTGTTGCGAAATTCCGCATCCAGAGCAAGGGCACGACTTTTCTTATTGTCGTGGAAGAGGTTGGAGATGGAGTTCCAGATCTGCCGCGCCGTAGACCTAGGTGCCATGATGATGCCGAAGAGCTCGGGGGAGATCGAGCCGTAGATCCATGAAAGGACAGTGAAGTCGTAACGTGCCCAATCAGAGGTGGGCGAAGTGTCGGATGGTGTGGCCGCGCCGTCGCCGGTGACATGGTGGGTGAGGCCATAGCGACCGAGGGCAACGAGAACCAGCTCGCGCCACTTGATGTAGTTTGATTCATGGAGGTCTAGGGTTATGGCGACATTAGGTTTGAGGGAGGCGACATATGAGGAGGGGTTTGGGGTGGTGGCTGGGGCTTTGCCTGACTCGGCGAGGCGCCGGTCAAGCTCTTCTTGGCGAGTTCGGAGAAGGGACTCGCGTTCCTTGAGCTCGGCTTCGAGTTTCTGGAGTTCGGCGGCTGAAGCCATGGGAAGGGATCAAGAGTTGGATCGGGGAGGCTAGGGTTTAGGGAGAACGTGGCCTGGTGTCTGATACCATGTAAATAACGATCTGGGGTGCTGAACCGCACGCCCCAGCCTCCGTATATATATACAGCATATGAGTTACAATTAGGGTACATCAGGTATTGCTTGGGGTGTACTCCAAGTCGGCTGGTCTACGGCCGTGTCCTTCTCCAACACGTGTGAATCAGAATCAGGAGCTTGGTGTTCATGGAACTACTAGGAAAAGGCTGTCATTAATGGCGCACTACAGCTACAGGTGCGCCATTATTATCACGCCATTAGTAACAAAATAGTAATGACGCACCTTTGGCGACGGCGACGGTGTTGAGGCAGCCGCGGTAACGGCGATCTCCTTGGGCGCTGCTGCTGCCGCCTTGGCTCACCATGTTGGTTTCATCGATCTAGAACAAATCCGCCAGAAGCTGTGCACGTACGTGCAAAGCTAGATCGGAAGCACGCAAGCTGGAAGCTTGATTGATTCGTGGACTAATTGCTTGGGCGCTAGCTTACCATCGAATCAACTCGGCTCTCTATCGGCGACAACTCACCCGAAATTTTGGCGATGGAACACTTTCCGATGGCCTCGGCTCGCGAAGAGCGTCTCAACTCGGCTCTCTGTCGAGCCTATCCTGTTACGTCTCAATCTTTTTCGATGTTGTACAAAGCAGCCTTGCCGGCGAGAACTCGCGTAAAATACAGGCAATAGATACTTGACTAGGACAAGTAATCGTACTAGTACTAGGATTAAAAGGCTTTCCGTTGTAGCTACGCAGTCGCCTCCTTGCTAAAGAAGCGCTCCTTTACCTCCCGCCGGCACCTCTACCGGTTCACCATTTCTCTGGTGGCCTTAGGGCCATGAAGATGCGATGGATCCTGACCCTTCCTGATGGGAGCGCTCCGTTTTTAGATGTTCCCTCGAGTTTTGTTAGGTTGTGTCATCCTCAGGAAAGTGAAACGATGACGGCTCTGTGAAGATGGAATAAGGTTCTGTCCGCCTAGCCCCCCGTCCCGGTGATGCTTCTAGTATCATTGGTTGGCGTGCGGAGGTGTGTCACCGGAAGATCTGTCTTTGGTTGGTTTGCTCGGATCTTGTCGTCATTTGTCAACGTTCGTGTGTTTTAGGTTGGATGCTTCCGATCTACGGTACGCTTCATCCCCGACGGTTACTGTTTTGGTGCGCTGGTCCTATGGGGCCTTAGGACGATGACTTCTCGACCGTCTACATCAAGTTTTGCCCGTCTCTGACGGGGGAGGGGCAATGACGGTAGTGTGCCTACGGCTCACTTCAGTGCTTGTAGTCATCGGTACTTGGTCTAGGGATCTGATTTTATATTTCTAATGTTCATTATACTGACATAATTAGAGATTCATGCCTTCATGCAAGGAATGGCAGTGGCCATTTAGCACTCGGATATACCAGTGATTGTTCAATCGGATTCCTCATGTGCTCTAGCCACTATTTTGGGTGACACTTTATCTAGGTCGGTCTATGGTCGTTTAGATGCCAAGATTAAGGCACTTCTGGTTGATAGGGAGTTTGTTTCTCTGAAAATTAGTAGAGATCAAAAAAGGGTAGCACATCTTTTGGCACATTATAGCCGTACCGAGTGTTGTATTGCGGTATGGTTGAGTTCGAGTCCTCCATGCTGTGAGGAGCAGCTGGCTCAAGATTGTAACCCTGCTTTTATGGAATAAAACTCTCTTTCACCCTGAAAAAAAAAGACATAATTAAAGATGAATATACCATAAGTTTTTTTGAAAAAAAAATAATGGTACTAGAACTCATGACTGAATCGCCAATGTAGAAAGTTAACCGGGCGGTACAACTTTTTGGGCTAGGCCCATAGTTTATATTTGGTCCCATGTTTCATCTTCACTCTCTCTGACAAAGTTCACTCCCGCATTTTCAGGAGTTCACAAGTGGCACACTGCATGTCGTCACTTGTCGCAACTTGTGTCCTCCCACTATACGCACATCACGGAAGGCCTCAAATAAATTCAGGAAAATGCAAGCAACAGGTTGGTTTCACAAAAATTATATTAAGGAAGTAAAAAAATCTCCATATGTTCCAATATTTTTCATGTATTTAAAAATAGCCATCATGTATTGTCAACGTGTTCTTGCGTATTCAAATTTTCGTCTGAAAAATACCCACGACATATTTGAAAATTGTTCATAAATTATTATGCACTGTGCTTTTCGTGATCACCGTTATTTGTTCATAGTTATTTTGCACTGACCTTGTCGTGATCACCATAAACGTTCATGAATGTTAAATGTTATTTCATGGATTTTATTGTTCATATATTATTCACCGCAATTTTTCATAAATTATCCGTGGAGTGAGGCTGTTAGAGTGACCACGATAGCGAATAATAATACATTTGGAAATAAACTCATCACATATTGTTAACAATCTAATCACATATTTTAAAATGTTCATTGCATATTATAAAAACTTCATTTATCAAAAAACGTGGAAGCAAAAAAAAGGAAGAAACAAAAATGATGTTGCTCATAGTAAAGATTTTAGAGTTCAAACAAATAATAATAATGATGTTATTTAGGCTATGAATATGTTTCGAAGTCCATTTAAATAATATATGATCAAACTTATTTTTAATTCTTTTAAGAAAAAAATAACTCAAATATTTTGGTTTCCTACCATGTTAATTTAGGGGTGGCTAAACTTTTTAGGAATTACTCCCTCTATCTGTATATATATGGTAAAATACATATTTTGAGATTTACCTAATCATCAATAAAGTAAATAATGTAGGAGGTGTATGTTATAAATGTTGTAACATTAGAAACTCCTTTCAAATACGAACTTGACAATATACTTTTTCTTAACACAGACATCATATACTGTTGGTCTAAATGATGGTCAAAGTAAATCTCAAACTATGCATTAAGCCCTATATTTCTGGATGAAGGGAGTATCTTTAGAACAAACTAAATGATACTTGTAAGCAATATCACACCATTCTGTCTACAAGAGTGAGCACATGAAACACTTCCCCAGATATAATCCTTAAGAAAACATCATGAGATCACAGAAAACACATTAAATTGTTCAAAGATATCTGTACATACATATATAAGAGGTGCTTGTTCTCACACTAGACAACACTAGTAGGTTCTTCTCGTGTATAGAATACAATCAGACCGCATTATTTTTAAAAACATAGCAAACTCAAACCAAGTCAAACATACACAATCAGCTCAAGCAAACGAACAATCATGACAATCAGTCGAGCTGTAATCCGGTGCATGGACACTTGCACAACCAGCACTACCAATTTATTGGCGACACCTATGCCACTGTGAGTAATTGAACATCTCCACAATGCCCAAGCTAGCGGGTAGCATCCCCAGATCGATGTAATATCCATGCATTTTAGAAGTCACCTGGAGATGATCAATAAAAGATGGTACAATTTGGTCAGTACTGCTGTAGCCTGTAAAGCACTAAATAATGTGTAAGAAGAGGGCCTAAATATATATGATCTTTAAGAAAATATAATGTAAATATTCTGAACTTATATACTGAAAGAGCACAAGTCAAGAGTGGCACTCAGCTATGATAAGAAAACCACACAATCATTAATGCACAAACACACCAACTTATAATAGTATTGCAAACATAATACTGAAACAGTCACAACACTTCCGGTTGGTAGCAGCACACTAGTAACCTCGCATCGTCTAGATTACCTAGACATCGAAAGAGAACAAATCAAACAAGCAAAATAAGTAGCTCAATATATACTCCTCTGTATCATAATATAAGACATTTATTGACACTGACCCTTATATAAATATAAAGTGAAATCATACATTATGCAACTGACAGATATTAAGCATTAGAGGCATGTGTATACCTTAGAAGCCATCCTCTCGGAATTGTCTTCTTGTAGTAACGCGAATGACTCGGGCTAAGAGGCGGCTTGCCTCCAGCCCATCCCACTGAAGCATGTCCCGCCAATCCTTCTTGCAGTCGACAACTGTTGGCGGCTTATCGTGTGCACGACCAGCTTGGATGGCCGGTAACTGCCTCGGACTCCAGCAGCCCCTGAGCTTCATGCTCTCCAGTATCAGCGCCGACTTTTGAATCTTCCTGATGAGGCTTGGGAATTCTATGTTGGTAGCAAGTTCCCTTTCGTATGTGTTGCCCTCCGGGAAGATCTGCCTGAGCTCACCACAGTATGCGATGTGGATGGTTTCCAAGGTAGGCAAGGTGGGGAGTAAAAATGGGAGTGCAAGTACTCCTCAACTCAAGAGAAAGTGCACGCATGCTAATCAACATAAGCATACGGTTCATGCAACACTTGTCTTCTTCATGTTTCTAGGCCAGCAACCGTACAACAAACCAATCCAGGTGCATTTTTCAGTCCATGTATTCATTCAGTCATTTCAGGGCATGCAACCTGAAACCAAACCATGCACCTGAAGAAGAATCCCTTTCTCACACATGATAAATTCACAAGGCCACACCATGCAGCTTTAAAGCAAAACTACACCTGAAAATTGTCAGTTCCAGCAAAAGAAGAAGATTCAGTTAGTTAAACAACACATAAAACTGGTAACAGAAACACATCTCTTACTAAGATTTGAACAACTGTCAATAAGTAGTTAAACACCCAAGGATGGAACTAACTGAAAAAAACTGAAGGCTCTTTTCCACCCTCTCTCCAACCACTGTCTCTCCACGCCATAGCAAAGGACGGGCATGTTTCCTATCTATATCTTTACCTAATATAATATTAAAGGGAGGTGATTTCTCTAATTTTTTTTGTTTTGTTTCCCGCTGGAAAAAAAATCTATCTGAGGTGGTCCTAATTTTTTGTGCATCCTAGAAAAGGAAAAAGGGTTTGTGCATAACTTCGTACGTGGTTCGCTTTTT
>NC_041392.1:15982080-15982968 GCF_002162155.2 Triticum dicoccoides
TTTCTATTTTTATTTTTCGATTCCTTTTTATTTTTTCCCTTACAAGTTTATTTTTATTTTTACATTTTTTGTATACTTATATAAAATTCAAAAAGTGCTTATGTTTTCCAAAATTATTCAAGATTAACAAAATGCATTTACCTTTTGAAAAAATGAGAAATATCTTTGTTTTGTTAAAATTTCAGACATTCATAATAATTATTGTGCTTAAAATACATATTATCTATAATTTTTCTAAATGTTCAAAACAAGTTCCCGTTTTCAATAATTATTCAAAAATTCAAAAAAAATAACGTCTTTTCATGGTATCAATTTTTTTTGGTTAATTTCGAAAAATGTTCACATTTAGAATTTTTTGCTCCTGTTTTGAATAAATATCCGAAACTTTAAATTCTTGGTCACCTTCTGAATTTGTTCAAAATTCAAAATGGTTCCCAATTTTTTTAAATGTTTATGTTTTCCAAAATTGTCTGAGGTTTATAGAAATGCAGTTTAATTTTTCCAAATCGGCAAAATATTATTTTCTTTATTGAAATTTTAATTTTGCTGTTTAAGTAAACACATTTTATAAAATTGTTCCGAATATTCAAAGCATGCTTTCCTTTGTAATAATTATTCAAAAATTTAAAAGCAATTCGCATTTTTATTAAATTTTCATGTTTTCAGAAAATGTTCTTTAATTTCAAAAACTATTCCCATTTTATTTTTTCTTTGTTTTTTCCAAAAATGTATGGTATTTTCAAAAAGTGTTTGCATTTTTTTAAAATGTTTGGTATTTAAAAAATTGTTCATGTTTCCAAGATTGTTCTGAATTATTTTTTTATGAAAAGCTTAAAAAGAATCATTCAAAAATTGTTTTGAGTCTTACGCCGTAGAATGTTCGAGTGG
>NC_041392.1:15983184-15983663 GCF_002162155.2 Triticum dicoccoides
TAGCAGCACGTGGTTGGGTCTTTGAAGTTGTGAGTTTGATTCTTCAACGTGTCTTTTTATGGTTTTTACTCGCGCATTACAAACAAAGGTCATTTTGGCCATAAGGAACCGAACTTACGATGTCCCATTCAGTTCCTCGGGCAGATGCCAACTGAGCTAGCTCAGTTTTGTTACATTAAACGAATGGTCCTCCTATTAAAATATGTATGGATTTGTTTCATTCGTTTTCGCTTGTGGTTCCCTTTTTTCCGTTTGTCCTCCGGGTGGGCCGAACTGGGCCTACTACACATTTCTATTTCTGATGGATGGACGAGCAATAAAAACTTTAGGCCATGAGGGGATTGAACTATGGACATTCCTTATTGTACCAATGGACAAAAGCAACTCAGCTAGCTTGCCATTATTATAGGATTGGTCTCACCTTGGAACTTTATTCTAGATCTGACCTGTTTTTATATGTCCCTAGGTTGTCTAGAAAT
>NC_041392.1:15988331-16002045 GCF_002162155.2 Triticum dicoccoides
TTCTCCATGAGGAATTTCGGAAGCTTAACCTTCACATTGTTCCTCAAGGTTTTCTTTCCACCTTGGTGGCGAAACCTACTCTTACGGATCAAATCATTGCTGCCCAGAAGCGAGATAAGGGAATAGCTAAGATCAAGGAGAACATTGCTAGCGGAGGTGCTAGTTGTTTCTCCACAAATGATCATGGTGTTGTGTACTTTGAGAACCGTCTAGTGGTTCCCAAGAACCAGCATCTACGGCAGTTGATCCTTAAGGAGGCTCATGAATCTCCTCTCACTATTCATCCCGGTAGTACTAAGATGTATCAGGACCTACGCCAGAGGTTCTGGTGGACTAGGATGAAGAGAGAAATTGCTCAGTATATTGCAAATTGCGACGTCTGTCGTCGTGTAAAAGCAGAGCACCAACGGCCTGCTGGCACCCTTCAACCCTTAGCTATTCCTGAATGGAAATGGGATAAAATTGGTATGGATTTCATTACCGGTTTTCCCAGGACCAAGAGGGGGAATAATGCTATTTTCGTCGTGGTCGATCGTCTTTCCAAAGT
The DNA here is from genome assembly GCF_002162155.2 of Triticum dicoccoides. Taxonomy (NCBI): domain Eukaryota; kingdom Viridiplantae; phylum Streptophyta; class Magnoliopsida; order Poales; family Poaceae; genus Triticum; species Triticum dicoccoides. Next base: position 15,988,879 of record NC_041392.1, read on the forward strand.
AGCCCATTTCCTACCTGTTCGTGAGAGTATAACCGCTAGTCAGTTGGCAGACTTATACATCTCCCGAATAGTGTCCCTTCATGGTGTTCCTTTGGAAATTAACTCGGATCGAGGAAGTCTTTTCACCTCTCGATTTTGGGAAAGTTTCCAAAATGCTATGGGAACCCGTCTCTCCTTTAGCACCGCCTTCCACCCTCAGTCGAGTGGTCAAGTGGAATGCGTCAACCAAATTCTAGAAGACATGCTTCGAGCCTCTGTTATCTCGTTCGGAATGGACTGGGAGAAGTGCCTTCCATTTGCCGAATTCGCTTACAACAACAGCTATCAATCTAGCTTGGGTAAAGCCCCTTTTGAAGTTCTCTATGGACGACGGTGTCGAACACCCCTTAACTGGTCAGAGACCGGGGAAAGACAATTCTTTGGCCCGGATATGATTCAGGAAGCAGAAGAACAAGTCCGTATCGTTCGTGAAAAGTTGAAAACAGCCCAATCTCGTCAAAAGAGTCAATATGACCGAAAACATAAGGCTATGACTTTCGAGGTTGACGAGAAGGCTTATCTTCGGGTCACCCCTCTGAAGGGAACCCATCGTTTCGATATCAAAGGCAAATTGGCTCCTCGTTACATTGGACCTTTTCGAATTCTCGCCAAACGAGGAGAAGTTGCCTACCAGTTGGAATTACCTCCGCACCTCTCCAGAGTCCACGATGTCTTCCACGTTTCTCAACTCAGGCGTTGCTTCTCGGATCCTATCCGTGAAGTGGACCACGAAACGCTTGATCTCCAAGATAATCTTACATATCGAGAGTACCCCATTCGTATCCTCGATCAGGCCGAGCGTACCACTCGACGTCATAACATCAAGTTTCTCAAAGTACAATGGTCGCACCATTCTGAGGATGAAGCAACTTGGGAAAGGGAGGATCGTCTTCGACTTGAGTACCCCGCCTTCTTCCCGGAGGAACCCAAATCTCGGGGCGAGATTCTTTTGAGTGGGGGTGAGTTGTCACACCCTAGCTAGTCATGCATTAGAGTGTTGCATCATGTTTACTCTTTCATCAGAAACTTGAAATGGGGATCTGTGAAACCCTCAGAATCATTTTGAAAATGACCCAAATAAAAATTTCTCCAAAAGGGTCCAAGAAAATGCTCATGTTGCTCTCTGAAAATATTGGACAGAGATAAAAATCAAACCAATATTTTTAGTGGCTCATGGACATTTATTTTGGGCATTTGGAATTAATGCATAAATATTTGCATTTGAAATATATTTCTATATATATTAATATATGTCCAAATATTATGCCAATTATAAAGGAGCTCTGGAATAATATATCTAGCCCCTGCAAAAATTGGCATAAGTTAAATAAATGATTTAATATATTATTTAAATCAAAACAAATGTTAGAAATTAGAAAACAGAAAAAAAATAAAAGGGAGAAGCTTACCTGGGCTCCTCCCTGTGCAGCCCATCCAGCTGGCCGGCCCAGCCAGCAGGCGGCCCAGCCCGTCTCCCTCCTCTGTCGTCTTCGTCCCGACAGAGGGAGGGGAGTGTGGCCGGCGCGCGCGCGCGCCACCGCGCCACGCCACCTCTCTCCCTGCCTGCCTGCCCTCCCCTCCTCGCCTCGATGCCCCTGGACGACGCCACGCCTCCCCCCTGCTCTCTCTCACTCGCCCTCGGCTCTTCCCTCCCCTCCCTCGCTCTCTCTCTCACACAGCCGAACACCACCGTCGCCGCCGTTCGCCATAGCAGCCGTCTCCGGCCACCCCTCGCTCCACCGACTAGCTCAGAAGCTCCGCCACAACCCCCTCTTCCTCCCCACCGCTCCACGGGCCTCCGGAAGCCCTGCATCGCCGCCACGTCGCCGTTCCCCTCTTCGGGCTCCGACCATCATCGCCGTCGAATTCGCCGTCTCCAGCGCGTCTCCGAGCCCGCCTCGACGCCCACTGCAACCGCGGTGAGCCCCCGAGTCGTTTCCCCCTTCTCTCCTGGTCTCTTTCGACCTCTAGGCCTTAGCCCCACCTTGGCCGAGAGCTCCATGCCGCCGGCGATGTCGCCGTCGTGGCCACGGTCACCGTAGCGCCCAACCGAGCACACTATCATGCTCCACGCCTCACTAGGAGCACGCAGCACGCACCAACGCCTCCCCAAACACCCTGCAACGCCGACTCCGACCGCACCCGAACTCCGGCGGCCGCAGCCGAGCTCGCCGTCGTCGACTCCGGCCACCCCAGGCCCAGCCACGGCCACCGTTCGACGCGCGGGAGCAAGAGCTCTCCAACGAGCCCAAGAACGGCCTCGCCCGTGCCCTGTAGCGCGATCCCGCATCGCGCCGCCGTCTCGGGCCTCGCCGGCGTCGTGTCGCCGGTGGGTTTGACCCACTTTGACCACGGCAGGACCCCCCTGAGTCCCTGACAGGTGGGCCCAGCCCTATAGCTAATTAGGATTAGCGCTAACCACTGTTAGTTAACCCCCTGACACTGACCAGTGGGCCCCAGCGCCACTAATCCCTAATTAAGATTAATTTAAACCTGTTAAACCCCCCCTGTCACTGACGTGTGGCCCCCACACGTCAGGTTTGACCCCAGACAGCCGCAGTTGACCACTGACGTCATGCTGACGTCATGCTGGCGCAATAATTATATTTCTGGATTTAAATTAAATCAGGAAATTCCAGAATATTATTTAAACTTCAAAAATTCATAACTTTTATTCTGTAACTCCAAATTGGACAAGTTATATATGAAAAATGATCAGAAAAATCCAATCTATCCATCTGTAGTATTTTCATGCATGATCAAACAAGTTAAATTGATGCTTTAAGAAGAACAAGGAAAAGCACTTTAAAAGGCCATGTTTGAGTTTGAAATTTGAATCTTTGATTCAAATTTGCTCAAATCCTTCTGGTTTCAGTTGCATTAGCCCAACACACTCATATTGCCATGTTTCATGCATGCATCATATTGTTGCACATTGTTTGGTGATGTTGTGTATCGATGTCCTTTGCGACAGGTTCTGCCTCCGAGGAGTACCGTGATTACCCTAACGAAGAACCGTATCCGTGCATCGAACCATCAGGCAAGCAACCAACCATTTGATCATATCGATACAATCCCATGTTCTCGCTCCTGCTCTCTTTTACTGCATTAAGACAACGCGATTCAAACTGCTGTGTGCTACGGTAGTTGAACCCATTTCCTCTGCATGACCTGTCATTGCCACAGTAACTAGATGAAACCCACTAGCATGTGTAGGAGTTGATTGAGCCCTATGTATGTGTTGTTCCTACCTTGCTATGCCTGCTATGCTTAGAGTCGTGTCAGGTCTGGTTCATCTGGGTGATGGGCTAGAGTGAAATGATTATGTCGGTAATGAGAGTGGTGTGGTGAACACATTTTGGTAAAGGTATCGATGAGAGGCCATGTAGGAGTACATGGTGGGTTGTTTCATTGAAGCCGACCTTAAGCACTGAGATCTATATGTGTGATTTAAGACACAGCTACTACCATGCATTGGGCCCTGAAATATGACCCCGCTCGACTTCTTATTCACCCTAGCTCTCTGTCCAGGAGTTGCAAGTAGTTTCTGGTGTTTGTAGCCTACTGGAGGCCGTGGACAGCGCTGACCGTAGGGGTGGGCTGTGATGTGGTAGGTACGTGGCCGGGTGTACCGAATACCCGTTAGGTATCTCGGGAACCCTGTTCACATCGTTCGGGGCCGTATGGGAAACCTCGGCCGGACTCCCTGCGGATGGAACCTGAATAGGCGATAAACCTGGACTAGAGGCTTAAGTGTTTAGGTAGGTCGTGGTCTACACCCACGTCGGCTTTCGCTTGAAGTCTGCCGAGCACATGTCGTGTGCAGACGCTAAGTGGTGGAAACATGTATGAAGAAGTACACCCCTGCAGGGTTAGCATGATCTATTCGAATAGCCGCGTCCGTGGTAAAGGACTACTTGGTTGCCTATACAGTTCGTAGACAAGTAAATGGAAACTACTAAAAGCCTCAAGATAAGTGTGAGTGCCGAGGATGGCTCTTCCGTAGGAAGACGGAGGCGGATCCTCGGTAGTGTATTGAATTGGTGAGTAGTGGACTCGTGTGCGCAAAACCATTTCAAGTTGGAGTATCGTAGGATAGCCTAGCCAAGAGTCAAAGCTGGCTTGCTGCAATAACTCCACCAACCCTTCTTGATAACATGCATGTATGTAGGATCCGATGTAAGTCTTGCTGAGTACCCTTGTACTCATGTTGCTATAATCTACATTTTTACAGAAGACGCTGCAACCCCTTCTGATGGGTTCTATGTAGACGTTGACATCAACGAGTAGGCTAAAGACCCAGGTGGTGACCCTGAGCTTGTGAAGGACCACGTAGTATAGCTAGGCTTTCCAAGCCTCTTTTATTTTACTAGTTGTCTGTACTCAGACAAGTTACTTCCGCTGCTGGTTTGTATGACTGTATGACTTGTATGTTGGGTCGTGAGACCCGTACCTTTGTGTATGTTATGTATGGCTCCCTGAGCCTTAAATAAAGTACTTGTGTCGTAGAGTCATGTTGTGATGCTTCGTTGTATTTGCACATGTCGAGCATATTGTGTGTATGATTGAAATGCTTGGTATGTGTGGGATCTGACTATCTAGTTGTTTATCTTTAGTAGCCTCTCTTACCGGGAAATGTCTCCTAGTGTTACCGCTGAGCCATGGTAGCTTGCTACTGCTCTGGAACACTTAGGCTGGCCGGCATGTGTCCTTCTTCGTTCCTGTGTCTGTCCCTTCGGGGAAATGTCACGCTTTGAGTACCGGAGTCCTGTTAGCCCGCTACAGCCCGGTTTACCGGAGTCCTGCTAGCCCAGTGCTACAGCCCGGACCCACTTGCTGATGACCGACACGTTTGAAGCTGGGTCATGGATGCCTGTCCCTGTAAGTCTGTGCCACTTTGGGTTTACGACTAGTCATGTCAGCCCGGGCTCTTTATCATATGGATGCTAGCGACACTTTCATATACGCGAGCCAAAAGGCGCAAACGGTCCCGGGAAAAGGTAAGACGACACCCGTGGGGATACCGTGCGTGAGGCCGCAAAGTGATATGAGGTGTTACCAGCTAGATCGATGTGACATCGAGTCGGGGTCCTGACAGCGTTGGTAGCTTTAGTTGCATTAGCCCAACACACTCATATTGCCATGTTTCATGCATGCATCATATTGTTGCACATTGTTTGGTGATGCCTGTGTATCGTTATCCTTTACGACAGGATCTGTCCCCGAGGAGTACCGTGACTACCCTAACGAAGAACCGTATCCGTGCATCGAACCATCAGGCAAGCAACCAACCATTTGATCATATCGATACAATCCCATGTTCTCGCTCCTGCTCTCTTTTACTGCATTAAGACAACGCGATTCAAACTGTTGTGTGCTACGGTAGTTGAACCCATTTCCTCTGCATGACCTGTCATTGCCACAGTAACTAGATGAAACCCACTAGCATGTGTAGGAGTTGATTGAGCCATATGTATGTGTTGTTCCTACCTTGCTATGCCTGCTATGCTTAGAGTCGTGTCAGGTCTGGTTCATCTGGGTGATGGGCTAGAGTGAAATGATTATGTCGGTAATGAGAGTGGTGTGGTGAACACGATTTGGTAAAGGTATCGATGAGAGGCCATGTAGGAGTACATGGTGGGTTGTTTCATTGAAGCCGACCTTAAGCACTGAGATCTGTATGTGTGATTTAAGAATCAGCTACTACCATGCATTGGGCCCGAAACCAATGGACCCTCTCGACTTCTTATTCACCCTAGTTCTCCGTCCAGGAGTTGCAAGTAGTTTCTGGTGTTTGTAGCCTACTGGAGGCCGTGGACAGCGCTGACCGTAGTAGGTACGTGGCCGGGTGTACCGAATACCCGTTAGGTATCTCGGGAACCCTGTTCACATCGTTCGGGGCCGTATGGGAAACCTCGGCCGGACTCCCTGCGGATGGAACCTGAATAGGCGATAAACCTGGACTGGAGGCTTAGGTGATTAGGTAGGTCGTGGCCGACACCCACGTTGGGCTTCCGCTTGAAGGTTGCCGAGTACATGTCGTGTAAACGACGGTAAGTGGTGAGAGCGTGTATGAAGAAGTACCCCCTGCAGGGTTAACATGATCTATTCGAATAGCCGCGTCCGCGGTAAAGGACTACTTGGTTGCCTATACAGTTCATAGACAAGTAAATGGAAACTACTAAAAGCCTCAAGATAAGTGTGAGTGCCGAGGATGGCTCTTCCGTAGGAAGACGGAGGCGAATCCTCGGTAGTGTATTGAAGTGGTGAGTAGTGGACTCGTGTGCGCAAAACCATTTCAAGTTGGAGTATCGTAGGATAGCCTAGCCAAGAGTCAAAGCTGGCTTGCTGCAATAACTCCACCAACCTTTCTTGATACTAAGCATGTATGTAGGATCTGATGTAAGTCTTGCTGAGTACCTTTGTACTCATGTTGCTATAATCTACATTTTTACAGAAGACGCTGCAACCCCTTCTGATGGGTTCTATGTAGACGTTGACATCAACGAGTAGGCTAAAGACCCAGGTGGTGACCCTGAGCTTGTGAAGGACCACGTAGTATAGCTAGGCTTTCCAAGCCTCTTTTATTTTACTAGTTGTCTGTACCCAGACAAGTTATTTCCGCTGCTGGTTTGTATGACTGTATGACTTGTATGTGGGGTCGTGAGACCCGTAACTTTGTGTATGATATGTATGGCTCACTGAGCCTTAAATAAAGTACTTGTGTCATAGTGTCATGTTGTGATGCTTCGTTGTATTTGCACATATCGAGCATATTGTGTGTATGATTGAAATGCTTGGTATGTGTGGGATCTGACTATCTAGTTGTTTATCTTTAGTAGCCTCTCTTACCGGGAAATGTCTCCTAGTGTTACCGCTGAGCCATGGTAGCTTGCTACTGCTCTAGAACACTTAGGCTGGCCGGCATGTGTCCTTCTTCGTTCCTGTGTCTGTCCCTTCGGGGAAATGTCACGCTTTGAGTACCGGAGTCCTGTTAGCCCGCTACAGCCCGGTTTACCGGAGTCCTGCTAGCCCAGTGCTACAGCCCGGACCCACTTGCTGATGACCGACACGTTCGAAGCTGGGTCATGGATGCCTGTCCCTGTAAGTCTGTGCCACTTTGGGTTTACGACTAGTCATGTCAGCCCGGGCTCTTTATCATATGGATGCTAGCGACACTATCATATACGTGAGCCAAAAGGCGCAAACGGTCCCGGGCAAAGGTAAGGCGACACCTGTGGGGATACCGTGCGTGAGGCCGCAAAGTGATATGAGGTGTTACCGGCTAGATCGATGTGACATCGAGTCGGGGTCCTGACAAAATATGTGTTGAGATGAATCATCGCTTCAGTGACTCAAACCAAGAGGTAATTGCATGTTTCTTGTGTCTTGATCCCAAGAATTCTTTCTCCAAGTTTGATGTACAAAAGCTTTCTCGGCTTGCTGAAATATATAGTCCCGATTTCTCAAGTAGTGATCGTACAATATTGAGGGACCAACTTGAGACTTTTGTTCTTCATTTGAGAAATCATGCTGAATTTTCTACTTGCAAAGATGTTGAAAGTTTAGCTACAAAAATGGTTGAAACAGAGAAACATTTGGTCTTTCCATTGGTTTACAAGCTCATTGAGTTAGCTTTGCTACTGCCGGTGTCCACAGCATCTGTTGAGAGAGCTTTCTCGGCAATGAAAATTATCAAGTCTAAACTGCGCAGCACGATCAATGATGATTGGTTTAATCACTTGACGATATGCTACACTGAACGTGAAATATTTAAATCACTCGATGATGAAGTTATCACTCGAAGGTTTCAGGCCATGAAGGCTCGAAAAGGGATTTTACCGAGGCATCATTAGTTGGTATGTTTCATTTCCCATGTGAATATGTTTTAACAACTCCACTATAGACTATTAATTCTTACATTTTCCAATTGCAGGGTCTCTTTTTGGGTGCTTGATTGGACATTTGGATATCAAGTATTTTTTCGCGAGTACTATCATTTATTGAGATATTAGTTGTCGTATTTAATTTTAGTTTTATTAAAATTATGTGTATAAACAATACAATATCGATTGTTTGACTTTGAAACTATTCCGAATTTATCATTCTCCAGTTTAGTGCCTTATAGTTGTATAATTTGTATCCAATTATTCGGTTGCACTTAGCCGGTTCTGTTAGACAGTTTGCAGTCCGCCCCGGCTCCTAATTTTTCCTGGCTCCGCCACTGGGTCTTGGCATCAAGCCAAGAACTAGGTTTTCACTCGGATCCGCTCGAAGAACCTCCATCAAGCATCGTGTGCACGGGTCACCGCCGATCTGAGCCGCCGCACATCGAGCAGGCCGCATCGGCCAGATCAGATCTGTCCGATGGGCAAACCACGCATGGCGCCGACCCAACTACCAGGTCCTCCATGCCGCCACCGCCGATCCGAGGTCAGATGGTCCGTCGCCGCAGACCCGGCCGCCGCCGACGAACGCAGCCAAGGCCGATGCGCTAAGCAGGGCCGGCCGCCGCACCCGCCACCATCGCCGCCGAAGGCCGAGGCGGCCGCCACGCCACCAAGGCCAGATCGGCCGTGCCACCAGACGCCGCGGGGCTCCGCACCGCCCCCATGGCGCTGGTGAGAGGGAAGGCCCCCGCCACCGCCGTCAGCCCCCGGGCTATAGGCTGGCGGCGTCCTTCGGCGGCGGCGGAGGGAGGGATGGAAGGACGGGGAGCCCCGGGCAGCTAGGGTTGCGATCCCGCCCGAGTCGCCTGAGCGGGGCAACGCGGGGGGTGCGGGGTGCGGGATAGAGTGAGAGATGCGGAAGGCAAATGAGGGAGAAGAGTGTGTTTAAAGGAGAAGTTTAAAGGAGAAAGGTAGGAGGCTAGGAGCGGGTGGGGAGGCGATGCTCTGTAGCTCAAGTCGCCCGAGCGGGGACTACCAACGTGTATTTATGCTATTTGACGACCATGCCATGCTTATCTTACAATCGATTTATTTATTCTACGTACTGCTCTTCATGCGTGCTGCGTGATCAGTGTGTTGAGATCTCAAGTTCTCAACTACTCCCTCCGTCCCGAAATTAATGTCGCACGCCCAGTTCATTGGTAAATTTGCAAACAAAACCTCGTCATCTCAAAATTGTCTCAAACAGACCCCTCCGCCCCGTCTTCTTCCTCCGCTCATCGTCCGAGAGGGGCCGGCGCCGGCCAGCTGCGGTCCCCTCCAGCCGCGGTTCCTAGGGGCGTCGCCTCCGCCGCCTCGATCCCCTCCCGTCGCCCAGACTTGCGTTGCCGCCCAACTGCTCTGCCGCCGCCGCCCATACATGCACCGCCGCCAAGATCCGCGCTTCCGCCCAGAACTGCTCTCCCGCGCGTCCTCGAGCTCCCGCTGTTGCTCCTCCTTGAGCTCCGGTTGCTGCTTCTTCCCGAGCTCCCACTGCTGCTTCTCCTCGAGCTCCTGCTGGTGGAGCTCTGCTGTCTCCCGTGATTCTCCCCTATCGCCTGCTTCTCCCGTGCCCGTGTTGTTGTTGCTGCTCCTCCTCTGCACTCTCTGAAATTCAATCAAATTCACTGTTAATTTTGGAGCAGATCAAAATCAGACAAGATTTTCTTCTTTTAATCATCAGATAATTTTCTAGGAATGCACTTGATAATTTTGGAGTTGATGTCCTGCTAGTTGCAGTTCGAAAAAGATCCAATGGCTTCCAACTTCACTCGAGATTATTAAGTGTCCTTGGCAGCACATGATTGCTGGGATGTTTGTTCACTCCGGCCTTCGAGTTAAGGAGCTTCGTGCTCAAATCTCATCCGGCAAGCAGAGTTGCTCCAGTTCCTCCTAGACATCAACATTTCTGACAGTTTTAAGCTAACCCCCATTCTGAACAGTGAACACTGAAGGAAGTGTTTATCTTTAATGGACAAAACTGTATGCTCTTTTTCTGCTATTAAATGGAATAGTAATGGAACTAAAGGTAGGTGATTGCATTGATCTCAAGTTTGGGACAACCAAATAACCAACTGCAGGCCCTCAAATGTGCATCTAAATGATAATTGCGTTCAATTTAAAATTCAATAGCATAAGCATAACCTCTACAGACGTTGAGAAAAAAAATTGATGTGCAGGAAATAAATTCAGACAAACACCACGGTGTTTCCTGCTTGTGTTTTTACCTCCAGTGTTCTTTTTGCTAAACTATGCTTTGAGGCATCTTCAAATTCTTTGATATTGATGTTGTTTTATCGTCCAAATGCCTAGATGCTGTTGATTGACATTGATGTTGCCATTTTTGCCAAGTATGGTGGTTCTCTCTTGGACTTGCAAGGTTCTCTTTGGACTACTTTGAGGAGGTCACCTTTAATTCATTTGGATCAGGATCACCCAGCTAGCTAACTTCATGTGGGTGATGGGTTGATTCCTTACCGTAAAAAAACGATTGCAAAGTTTAACCTACCAAAAAAATGAGGCATACATGTAAAAAGATTGACCAAGGAACATACATCCATGTGGCGCTAGATGAGTGGCCAGTGTAAAGTTCCAACAGAGCAACAAGGTTGAAAAGAACAAGGTTCAGAACTTAAATGATGTCTCCACTCTCCAGTTTAAATTCAGTAACAAGGGAGAGCAAAAACCTTTTGCTGCTGCTGGAGGAGAACGGAGAAGGGCGGTTGCTTGATTGCAGAACGTGAGCACACTCATGACGTTGGGCGTTGTTTCGTTAGCAGTTCGTCGGACCGGGCGACCAAGGGTGCACATCATATGCCTGTGAAGATCAGCAAGCAAGTGGTGTGGTGAAACGAATGGTGATGAAGTAAGGGATACATGCGTGCATGATGATGCAACATTTTCTGATTAAATGCAGTCTAGACTGACTTTTAGACTGATTTTCCATCAAAATTGAAAATAGCTACACTAAGTTTCAAAATAGAAAATACACTTCTCAGTTTTACAGACTGAAAATTAATGTATGACAGTACAAAACTTGCTTGCAATAAAATCCCAACGCTCTAAAACTGAAACTTTAACTGACATTTAGACTGAATTTTTACTCCAAGAGTTTATATATTCAGATCACTTTAACTGAATTTTAGATTGAATTTTAAACTTTCTTGCAATAAGCTTGTAGTACACTTTATATAAAGATCAGGATCCAAGCTCTAAAATTGAATTTTTAACTGAGTTTTAAAGTGAATTTTTACGACTGCACCTGTTTCAATCTCAGTTTCAGAAAGTTTATATTCAGATCAGGAGACTGACTTTTAAACTGACTTTATATTCAGTTTCAGGTAAGGACATCAGAAATCTACAGCAGCGAGGCCAATTCTACATCATCTGTGACAGAGATTCTACGGCTGTGTGGCCAATTCTACAACATCTGTTTCAGAGAATCTACAGCAGTGAGGCCAATTCTATTGTAGCAGCCCAATCAATTCTACTTAAGCAAAGAATCTGTAGTACTCAAGCAAATTTGTAAGCAAGCAATGAATCAGTATGCAAGCAAACGTGTACTCAAGAAAATCTGTTGTCCCGAGGCCAATCAGTATGAAAGCATCTGTGTAAGCAAGCAAAGAATCTACAATACCGACGAGGAACAGACCTTGAGGTTGGTGTGCTTGGCGGTGGAGTCCTAGAGCGGATGGAGGAACATGTCGGAGCTCGCCGCCACCATCCCGCCGCCGCTGCTGCGTGGGCCGTAGCCACGTCGTAGTCAGACCTGTGTTGATGCTGGATGAGCATGACGAAGGCGGCCAGGTAGCCGCGGCTGCAGGAGATGAGCTCCTCACCTGACGACAAGCAGCAGCAGCCCCGTGCAGGCGACCGGCAGAAGTAGCTCTGTCGCGCCGTATTGGTAGTCTCCGCCGCAGACTGAGCACGACCGCTGCAGATCGAAGAGCCGGAGGGGGAAAATCGGATTTTTACCGATGCGGAGGGACATGCGAGAGGAAGAGAGCGCCGGTAACGCGCGCAAGGGAGAGGGCGCCGGCGCTGGGGAGGGAGAGGAACTGCGGGGGAGGGGGAGGAGGCGCAGGCAGCGTGGAGCTGCGCGGAGGGAAACGGCGTCGGTGGTGCCGGCCGGTCGGAGAGGAAGGAGGAAGAGAGCGACCACGCAGAGGGACTTCGGGTTCGGTCGGGAGAAGGCTGTGGACTAAATTGCAAAATGACAGCTGGGACATGAATTTCGGGACGGAGGGAGTACCAACCAGCGCAAGGCAAAAGGTGATAAGGTTCCTGAAAATTGGGTGCCACCTCAAGCGGTGTTCAACACGTTGTTTTAATCACGCTACGCAGCAACGACGCAGACACACAGCTTATCCACATGTGCTGTAAAAGCGTGCGGCTGCATGGCAGCATATGCAGATTCTACTTTCTCTTGGGATATGGCACCTAATACTAGTATTTCGTTGTCACTTTTTTTATCAGCAACCGCTACTGGCCAAGAAGCAACATGTAGAGTGCACGTTCATGGAGGGACTAATAAAACTAAACGAAAAAGCTTGAGAGGAAAGCATCCGATCGGAATAGCTGGAACAGTAAGGCCAACTGCAGCAGGACAAGGAGCATCAAGACAGGCCAACCAGAGTTGTGACTGATGAACTGGATTCTACTCACTTCATTCACTATTGTAAGATGTACTGTTTTTTTCATTCTAAATCGGATATATGTAGACATGTTTTAGTGCGTTTGTTTACTTGTTTCAGTTCGTATGTAGTCCATATGGAAATATCCAAAACACCCTATAATAATAAAAGGAGGGAGTACTTGGCAGTTGCAAGGAGGTGGTGTTCTTCACGCTTGACCTCTTCTCCTTTTGTATGAAACCTATTTTTAGGTAGTTTCCTAGACACCATGCTTCACAAAAATCAGTGCCCTCCAGTGCTCATTTCATGACTTCCTTGCTTTCGCAGCACCTGCCGCTCGTGGAGTAGGAAGGCCTATTCTTTTCCATATGCATATACATATGTCAACCCAATATTTTTCCCTCTTTATACCTTTTTCTAGAGGGTAAAGAATAGTTGGTTTCCAAAATTTCTTCTCGGTTTTTCACGTGGAACTGTTCAAATTTTGAATTCATTTTTATTGCTTAAGAATACATAAAGTTTTATGCATACATATTTTCTCACTTCTCAATGCATCAGATGGGTGT
>NC_041392.1:16002339-16006038 GCF_002162155.2 Triticum dicoccoides
GATGTCGGTTAAGGGCGGCGTCGCACACATCCTTTTGAGCTCCTCGTAGCGGTATCATATCTTCTCCAATGGGACACATTGCCTCCTTGTGACGTGTACACCTGTACTATGACTATGACGAAAACTCCTGAACTCTGATTCGACGACAACTTTGAGAATCATCACTAATTTACAACGAGACTCATACGGCTCCACTTGATTCACCCAACTTGTTCAGGAACTACCAATCATGTGGGGAGAGGGTATGGTTTTGTAACGCCCTCGATGCGGCTATGTCTCCTACGTGTCGAAGCACGACTTAGAGGCATAACCGCATTGAAAGCAATGTCGCAAGTAAAGTAATCTTCACGACAACCCATGTAAATAGATAATAGGGGAAATGGTACATAGTTGGCTTACACTCGCCACGTCACATAAATACATAAATAACATTACAATCATCCAATACACTCATGGTCCGACTACGGCACCAAAATAAAAGATCAACCCCAACATGCGACACGGTCCCGATCGCCCCAACTGGGCACCACTACTGATCATCAGGGAAAGACACATAGTAACGGCGTGAGTCTTCGTCGAACTCCCACTTGAGCTCAAGCGCATCATCTGGAACGGAATCATCGGTCCCTGCATCTGGTTTGGAAGTAATCTGTGAGTCATGGGGACTCAACAATCTCGCACCCTCGCGATCAAGACTATTTAAGCTTATAGATAAAGCAAGGTAATATGTGGAGCTGTAGCAAGCGACTGGCATATATGGTGGCTAACCTGTTCGCAAAAGAGAGCGAGAAGAGAAGGAAAAGCACGACGAAGAACTACGATCAAGAAGTGATCCTATAACAACCTACGTCAAACATTACTCCAACACCGTGTTCACTTCCCGGACTCCGCCGAGAAGAGACCATCACGGTTACACACGCAGTTGATTCATTTTAATTAAGTTAAGGTTCATGTTATCTACAACCGGACATTAACAAATTTTCATCTACCCATAACCGCGGGCACGGTTTTCGAAAATTCAAATCCCTGCAGGGGAGTCCCAACTTAGCCCATCACAATCTCTCACGGTCAATGAAGGATATTCCTTCTCCCGAGACATTCCGATCAGACTCGGCACCTCGGTTCTACAAGACATCCTCGACAATTGTAAAACAAGTCCAGCAACACCGCCCGAATGTGCCGACAAATCCCGATAGGAGCTGCACATATCTCGTTCTCAGGGCACACTTAGATATGTCAAGCTACGAGTAAAACCAACCCTCGAGTTTCCCCGAGGTGGCCCCGCAGGCTGCCCAGTTCGGACCAACACTCAGAGGAGCACAGACCCAGGGGGTTTAAATAAAGATGACCCTTGGGCTCCGGAAACCCAAGGGAGAAGAGGCTAGGTGGCAAATGGTAAAACCAAGGTTGGGTATTGCTGGAGGAGTTTTATTCAAGGAGAACTATCAAGGGGTTCCCATTATCACCCAACCACGTAAGGAACGCAAAATCCGGGAACATAACACCGATATGACGGAAACTAGGGCGGCAAGAGTGGAAGAAAACACTAGGCAAAAGGCCGAGCCTTCCACCCTTTACCAAGTATATAGATGCATTAAGATAACAAGATAATATAGTGATATTCCAACAGTAAAACAATGTTCCAACAAGAAACGATCTCCAAACTTCACCTGCAACTAGCAACGCTATAAGAGGGGCTGAGCAAAGCGGTAACATAGCCAATCAACGGTTTGCTAGGACATGGTGGGTTAGAGATTTGACATGGCAATTTTGGGAGGCATAATAAGTAAGTGGTAGGTATCATAGCATAGGCATAGCAAAAGAGCGAGCAACTAGCAAGCAAAGATAGAAGTGATTTCGACGGTATGATCATCTTGCCGGCAAAGTTGTCAGAGTTGACTTGATCCTCGTAAGCAAACTCAACGGGCTCCTCGTTAGCGAACTCGTCTCACGGCTCTACCCAAACAAGACAAACAAGCAAAAAGGAACACAATCAACCATGTGCAAAGCTCGAACAACATGATGCAAACATGGTATGCTATGCGGGATGCGATATGTGATGCATATGCAAGATTTGACAAGGAATGATTGAACCTGGCCTCAACTTGGAAATCCAAGAGTGCCACTGGAAAGATGAGGTGATTTCGATTGAAATCGATATAAAGATCACCGGAATCGGATGCGCGGTTTGGAAATGGCAAGCAAAACAAATATGGCACCGGTCTGCGATAAACAGCAAGTAGCTATCTAAATGCATCAAAATAATTATGCTACAACACTCAAACATGACAACAAAATACATGGCAGGGATCCATTCATGATGCTCGACAAAAGATGAACACTGAGTTACGGCTAATTCATCCATTAACAGGTTCAAACAAGCATGGCAAAAGTGCAAATGATAAACAGGTTTCAGAATTAGTGAAATTAACACAAGTCTGGAATTTAACATCAGGAAGCACACTTTGGAGCATGAAAACTATAAGCTACAGGAACTTAACATGGCAAAGCAAGGCATGACATGAAGCTACTCAAAGCACTTAACAAAAGTCTCTTAGTGACCTTGAGCCAAAAAGGATAAGAAAATACAATTGCAAGCATGTGAACATGACAACAACATAATCAGATTACAGGCATAGTGAAAAACTGGAGCATGCAAATCTGTTAGCGAGTAGGCATGTTCACGAGCTCGATGCACTCACTACATAGCATGGCATGACAAACTAAGCATACACCCATCAAGAATACATATCATAGAAGGTAGACATGGCAAAAACAACAACATAGCATGCACGGATCAATAACAACATCCTCGGCAAAATCGCTAACAAGTCAGCAATCTGCCAGGATTCACGAAATAGCAAAAGTAGAGCTCGATTGACTCAAGCTAGGGTACTCCATAAATGCAAACAAAGACATGGATGGATAGAGCACCATAATGTTAACAAAACACCCTTACTGATCATCCTCAAAAGAGGCACGGATCACTAGGAAACAACATGAACATATGACATAATGACAAAATCAGAACAAGGACTTAGAGAAATTTTAAGTCCCTGAAATCAGCATTAACGAATGCACTACTTTGCAAGCTTGTGCTAGTCACCACACATGTCACAAAAATACATGGTAAGCATCTCTGTAAAGATGGCATGGTATATAACAAAACTCATGTAGAGCACAGGAGCATATCATGCACACACTAATCATGGCAAAAATGACAAATAGCTATTTGATGAAACAGATCTGGCAATTATATCATATAGCCATTTTCCAACAGCATTTCGGGCATCAAGATTAGCCCAAAAGAAAATGATGCAATAATATGAAATGAAGTACTCTCTGAGGCGAACATTTTGATATGCTACACGCGCAAATCGGAGCTACGGATGCGGAGTTACGACATGATGAAAAATATAAATAAATTAGGGTTTCGGGGGAAAGTCAACCCTTCGGATTTTTCCAGATCTGAGATCACTGTAGCTGCACACGTCCCGATGTTCGCCGGAGTCGTCGCTCGCCGGAGTCGGTGGGAAAGAAGGACGGTGAGGTGCTCCCGGGCCGGATCTCGCCGGATCCGGCCGGCGGGGAGCCGCGGCGGAGCAGCGGGACGACGAGGAGGCGCTGGAGACGGATGCCGGCGCGGTGGCGCGAGCTCGCCGGCGAACAGGCGGCGACCGGCGAGAGGAGAGGCGGGGC
>NC_041392.1:16006762-16047647 GCF_002162155.2 Triticum dicoccoides
GCAGGACGCGGGCGGCGGCGCTCGCGAGATGGAGGCGGCGGGGCGACGTGGGCCGTGGGGGCCGGGCGTGGGCCTGGCGGCGCGGGGACGGAGGCGAGGCCACATGGCGGATCACGGTTGGCGGCGGCGGGTTTGTCCGGCCGGCTTCGGACACGTCCGGCGCGGCGCGAGGGGAATTTAGGGTTAGGGGGGAGAGGATACCCGGGATTTTCGGGGATGCCTTTATATAGGTAGAGGGAGCTAGGAAGCTCCAAATGAGGTGCGGTTTTCGGCCACGCGACCGTGATCGAACGCTCTAGATGATGGAGAGGGTTTAACTGGGTTTTGGGCCACTTTTGAGGGGTGTTGGTCTGCAACACACACGAGGCCTTCTCGGCCCCTCGGTTAACCGTTGGAGTATCAAACGAAGTCCAAATGGCACGAAACTTGACAGGCGGTCTACCGGTAGTAAACCAAGGCCGCTTGGCAAGTTTCGGTCCAATCCGGAAATGTTTAACCCCCACACACGAAAAGAGGTAGAAAGGGGCACCGGAGGAGATAGGAGCGCCGGAATGCAAAACGGACAACGGGGAAAATGCTCGGATGCATGAGACGAACACGTATGCAAATTCAATGTACATGATGACATGATATGAGATGCATGACAAAGGCAACAACACACGGAGACAAAAACCCGAACCCAAGGAAATAAAATAACTTAGCACCTGAAATGGCAAGAGTTGGGATACATATAAGGTAAATTACATCCGGGTTGTTACAGGTTTGTAGGCTGCCATTACAAGCAGGGGCGGAGCTAGGCTAATGCAAGGGTATGCAATGCATACCCAATGTTTTTTGCAAGAAAGTTTCAGTATGTAAGCGCCTGTACGCCTTATCTTGTAGCTGTCTAGTTGTACGTAGAAACGATGGAAAGAACGATTCAGCACCACATGGGCCTATATTGGGCTGGTACTATGCGTCTATGCTAGTGGGCTTCCTTGATGCTTAATACTGGCCGATTTGATCGAAGTCCAGGACACCGAGCCAGCGCCTCGACCGCTGAAAAGAAAAGGCAACGCCTCGAGCCTGTGATTTCGCTGACACAACCGCCGCATCGTGGAATTTTGGCGTCGCCACGCCGCATGCCCGCGTCAGCCATCCGAACAAATCGCCGCATCAATTTTCGGCCGTCGCAGATCGCCGCCTCTCGCCGATCGATCTGCTTAGTCCGCCCATGTCCTCCTTCCCAGTCGCATCTGCCATCTACCAGACAAGTCCTCAACGGAGGTGTGCGCAATTCGGTTTATTATTTTTTATATCTTCGAATTGTTAGTAGAGAATAGATGATTATCTTCATTTCCTATTTTTTTTATTAATCTCTTGTAGCATCCAGTCAATTTTGAGCGTGATTTGCATTAGCTCGCTATACAACTTGTGCAGAAGTGCAAGAAAAACAGGTTGAATTTTCATATTTTATCCATCTAAAATCCAGAATTATCAACATTCAAATTTGTAAGACTGTCCGCGATGCCACCAACTCACTACCTAACATGTATATTTTTGTATATATATTAAAACCGAAGAACAAGTGTCGTGATTCGAAGCGTTGATGGGACAGAGCTTCAAAGGCGTTGAAGATAAGTTCGACATCAACACCAACACCGGTATCTATCGATGTTTGAAAGCCAAAGAGTAATTTATAGTTTTGTTGTTATTATTATGAACTTTTTTAAGTCATACATTGTTGTGTAGAAAATTATTTTTTGACTCTGCATACCCATGTCGAAAATCCTGGCTCCGCCACTGATTACAAGGAATGCTTGGTGACTTGGTGGTTTGCTGCAGCATGCGTTTCCTGGTTGACCTTTTCCTGTGAGTCTTTCAACTTCTCATTAGACGATTCTGCTAATCATGAAGAACTGCAGATATAGAAGTTGGAGAACTGGGCGTTATTTATTACGCCTGATAGGAGGGAGCCTGCATTTTCTTGCTTGAGCCCTGAGTTAAGGGGAGGAAGGATATACTTTGCGAGACTGGTTGAGCTGCGATCAGTGTACGCATTCATGCCGTCGATCTCGATAAGGCTGCTGCACTGCATTCGGTGGCCTTTGTCCACCTTGCTTCTCCAAAATACCTTCGAATCCATCACCCATCCAAAAACTCTCAATTAATTGTGCATTTTTCAACGTGAGCACGAGAACACGAGGTAAGCACCAAGGGTCCAGATAAGATGGACGCCGTGCATGCGAGCCACCGAGATCGATTAGGTAGAACACAGCCACTTATCCACATGAATGCGGTAGCTGTAAAAGCGTGCGACGGCATGGCAACTGATCATTTTCTGCATAAATTGGCCGATTTTACGATCCTGATCAGCCACCATTGGCCACTTTTCTTGCGATATAGGACTACAATATATATACTACTCGTCTCGATCGTATCTACTAGTAATATTTAGCTATGCATCTTGGATCTTGGTGATCAGCGACCACCTCACTTGTAATTAAGCTCTAATCATGCAGCAGGTAGCCACCAACTAAAGCTAGAGAGAGAGAGGGAGAGAGAGATAGAGAGAGAGAGATATGCACGTGGTGCATCAGGTGAAAAAGGAACATAAAAGCTCTCCGTGATCGATGACTCGGATTCCGTTAAACAAACTACAAAAAGAACAACAACTCGGGCTACAAATTGGGATGCACCCCGTCGATCCATCCATACTAGTCCTAGTGAACAATGATGAACCGCGCGCACTGGCATTTGCTCAAGCTCCTCCTCCTGCTCATCGCCAACCACCTACTCTCAGCGGAAGCAGCACAGCACACCAAACAGGTAATGTTGCGGCAGCCTTGTTACTCTTCTCTTTTTTGATTGCAACCTGCCCCACGTAACGCGTCACACCAAAGAGGTAATGTTGCGGCAGCCTTGTTACTCTTCTCTTTTTTTATTCTGAGAATCAAATTGTCTTGTTTCAAAGTATTATATATAATGCTATATTGGTTTGTATCCATGTTTCAAACTGTATTGTAATGTTTCATTGTGTACTAGCAAATTTACTCTGAAACAAGTGCGCTCGATCTTATATATTGGTAGACATCAAAACATTATGATATATACTTTGAAACGACAAGAAAAAAACTAATCAAATATATTTGTAACTCAGTGAAACAAATCAAACTTTGACATAAACAAGAAATTGTGGCACAAATCTCAAATAAGTGATGGATGATAGATTTATGAACAGGATATCACGTCCACTGCAAGGTAGAATATCATTTCTCTTGAAGTTGGTTTGTTTGATGGCATAATTTTGGGTCGGGTATCCTTGTTATTTCAGTCGTATGTCGTCTACATGGGGAGTCCTCCTTCAGGAGGTGGTGGCGTGAAGCTGGCGGAGATGATGCGTGCCGCGCACCTTGAGATGCTTGCGTCCATTGTACCCCAGGAGCAACGGTGGCTGACGCATAGCTACCACCATGCGTTCGAGGGATTCGCTGCCGAGCTCACTGAGGAGGAGGCCCTCGCGCTTTCTGGTTCGGTCTTCAGTCCATCTACTCGTTTCTTGTTAATGGTGGCATATATAGTTGATGCGCTGATTTTGTTTTGTTTCGTAGCGCACGAAAGAGTGGTGTCGGTGTTCCGAGACCCCGTGCTGCAACTACACACTACCCGGTCCTGGGACTTCCTTGACATGCAGTCCGGCTTCCGTGCCGACGGCGGAGCACCCTAGGCCTCCGGTGATGTCATCGTTGGTGTCATCGACACAGGTATTTGGCCGGAGTCACCGAGTTTCAATGATGACGGGATGGGGGACGTGCCGTCGAGGTGGCGAGGGTTGTGCATGGAAGGTCCAAGCTTCAAGAAGAGCAGCCGCAACAAGTAACGCGCCCCCACCCCTTCTTTTGAAATATGCATCGCATGACATATAGGCTTATTAAACATGTGCAATCCTGCATTGGCAGGAAACTCATCGGTGCGCGGTACTACGGCGATCAGCTCGGCTTGGCGGCGCCAAATGCCTCCCTAGCCAGGGTGGCGCTGTCGACCGGCTCGCCTCGAGATGACGTTGGTCACGGCACTCATTGTGCGTCAACAGCCACGGGCGCGATTGTGGAGGGTGCCGACTACTACGGCTTGGCTTGGGGCGCAGCCAAGGGCGGCGCGCCGGCCGCACGCGTGGCCTCGTACAAGGTGTGTACCGAGGACGAGAACGGATGCTCCGGCTCGGCGCTACTCAAGGCCATCGATGACGCAGTGAGTGACGGGGTGGATGTGATCTCCATCTCCATTGGCAAGACCGCTACCGATACAACGCCAGACCTTCTCACCGATTCCGTCGCACTCGGAGCATTCCACGCACACTAGAGGGGCGTCCTAGTGGTCTGCTCGGCTGGCAACGATGGGCCCGACCCATCCACTGTCGTCAACTCCGCGCCGTGGATCCTCACGGTTGCCGCCTCGACCATCGACCGCGCCTTCCACTCCAGCATTGTCCTCGGCAACAGGAAGGTCTTCAAGGTACGATACACTAGTGCGCCATCATCATTGTTTTTCATGCTTGACTGCTTCTTATCCCTCGATATCAACACGATGCGGCATGTCAATTATCATGCCATGGATGTCAGGGTGCTGCCATAAACTTCTCCAACCGAAGCCTCGACAGGGAGCGCTACCCTATGGTGTTTGGGGCCCAAGCGGCAACCCGGAGCACAACGGCGTCTAAGGCAAGGTACATACACACAAAGGGACCATGCATTCTTTTGAATTTGTAGAGTTGATCGATTGTTCACCACACCACTCATGAATTGCATTGCACTGTAGCAACTGTTATCCGCGATCGCTGCGCAAGCGTAAGGTGGCCGGGAAGATCCTGGTGTGCATCGGCACAGACTCGAGGATTACACGGCGGATAAAGAAGCTTGTTGCGGAGGATTCTGGGGCGAGGGGGCTAGTGTTGATCGACGACAAGGCCATGGAGGCACCGATCGACACCGCTAGCTTCCCCTTCTCCCAGGTGGGCGCCGTTGCCGGTGCGCACATACTGCAGTACATTAATTCCACCAAGTGAGTCATGAAACAAATGCTCCTATTACTACTCCCTCTTATCCTTTTTTTTTGACGGGGTAGTACTCTGGACAGTCACGGATGGACGTTTTGTCCATCTATACTTCTATACTACTATTAAAAGAGCAAACATAAACTCCTCTAAAGCCACACAACAAATTGTACACGGGATAAGCAGGACCCTCCGATCAAATCAAATTAAACATATCCTACTGTCCATATTATGTAAATGGTCTGCCACCCAGATCAACGGTTTAGATCAGATGTTCTGCCGAGCAGACGCCGCGGTCTGCCAATTGTCCTAGCGCTCCGCGTCCCAGATTGATTCCACCCGAATCGCGTTACCGAGCTGTTTATCCCGCTAATTTCTCTGCTCCAGGCCTCACGCTCGATCTCCCTCCCAATTAATCTCATCTTCTCCTCAGGAGCGCCAGGCTTGCTTGCCCGATCTGGCACCGTCCGCCGCCGCTGGGCCTCGCCTAGACCACGCCCGCTGCCGTCGTCCGTCCGACCGGCCGCCGCGCCACGCGCGCCGCCGCACCGGTGCGTCGCCTGCCGAAGCATGCTCTCACGCCGGCGACCTGCGCCGCCCCACCGCCGGCCCTCCTGGACGCCATCTTCACCACCGTTCCTCCTATCCGCCGTCGCACCGGTGCATCGCCCGCCGGAGCATGCTCTCAAGCCAGTGACCTGCGCCGCCCCACCGCCGGCCCTCCTCGACGCCACCTTCACCGCCGCTCCTCCTATCTGCCGTCGCCCCACGCACGCCGTCACCACACACCTCTAGCCGGCGGCCTCTCCTTACGCGTGTGTCGCGGGTCGACGCCTGCCGCTCCTCTGTGGTCTCGCCTGATAGCCCTGTCAGATGCGGGGAGGAGGACGAGGTCGCCGCAGAGAGGTCGCCCCGCCTGCTACCGGATCCGCTCATGGACATCGTGCCGCGCATCGACGTCGGCACCAAGCAGTGCCTCCCGCTCCGAATGCGTCAGGCAAACCGCTCTGAATCGTGCAGTGATATTTTGATCTAATTGTTCCAGAGGTACGCAGTTGCTTTTCTCTGCTAATAACATCTTGGAGGTGGCATGCCTTTGGTGAAGGAATTGGAAGCTGGCGTTGGTTTTATTAGAGGATCCGTCCAGGTCAGACGTTCTTATCACTAAATATGGTGAACGGGGGTCTGAAATGGGAACTGTCAATTACAGGCATGCGTATTGTTTGACATTCTTCAGAAGTAGTGCTAGGCATGCGTATTGTTTGACATTCTTCAGAAGTGCCATTTCCTGTCAAGTTGAATGAGATGCTATTGACATCTACCATCTGAAAAAAAGGAGATTGGTTTGTGTTGTGCAATTGGGTTGACTAGGCTTTTATTAATTTTACATTCAGGAAGATATGCTCCTCCGCGTGAGCCACACCAATCTCAAAGGCCTCTTCCACTGTCGGTCAGCTCTCCACCCCCATCTCCGCTCACTGATTTCCTTCACTTTCGAAATTCCTGTGGATTATACTCTCCTGTGCAATTGATAGTGAGAAATCGAATGCGAGGTTTACTGATGATAAGCTTCAACTATGTAGTGGTCTCTTGCATGGCTTATCGGATTTCGTGTAATTTGCAAATAATAAACTGACAATACAGCAAAACTTACTGAAGACATCTTTTCTTTCCAGTCAAAGGTACTTCATCATGCTTGCTACTATAAGGAAGGAAGTGGAACCACGGTTCATAAATAATAAGATTTTTCTGTCTGTTTTTTATTCACACTGTACTGCAACGGTTATCTACTTGCAATCAACCACTACATCTAATGCTTCCTAGATCTGGAACGTCAAGGTGTGGTTTCCTTGTTTTTCACTATTCCATTTGACGCTTCATTTTCAAAATACATGAAAATTCCTTGGAGAAATGTCTACTTTATCTACAACAATTATCGCTACTGTCTTATTGAAGAACTGATTCCAACGACTAGATTGTGACATGATGAAATGCCCCCTCTATCTTCAAGGATTGCTAGGAATATTTTTGGTATTTTGGTAATGCTATTGGAGTGAGTTTGCAACGCCTATTTGATAATGATCATTGCGTGATTTTTTCAGTCAGAGAGAGATTTGTGCCAAAAACAAATGCACAAATACCAAATTTTCGAACCCTCTTGAAATTAATGTATTTGGTTAAATGACACCGTTGTATGGCATTATTGTACAAAGACGTGATGCTGGATCATGCGAACAAACTTAGTGGTGTATATACTTGCATAGGCAATTTGTGAAGCTTACATATTTGATATTTGAGATGATGTTTTTGATGGTATATCATTTGTTATGTTGATGCAAATAACCTTGACATATGCCTATTTTATTGACTGTTTTTTTTCAGAATTTTTTGTCGACCTATTAAATTTCCCAATCTTTTTGCAGTGATGTGCATCTATTAAATTTTCTCAAAGAAAAAATGACTGTTATATGTCAGCTTGTCAGTTCAGACGATCAGAGGAGCATCTTCATCTTATCATATCTTTGCCTGTAGTGCCCAATATTGCTATGTTATGTGTATAGTTGAAGATGTAGCTGCACAGTGATTTCTTATGGCCTTCTCAATTTCAGTTATTACTTCAGATTTTGTCTGATATTTGGCTGAGCAAAAATTATATCCATCAGATAGCTTGCTATTTCCCCAGTGGTGCAGATTTTCTCTGAAATGATATATCAGCTAAACATTCTGGATATGCGTGTGTTCTTGCAAATGTACTCAAAGCCTCAACCTAGATTTTGTCGGAACCAAAGTTCACTTCTGATAGAGTACGTGTTCTGCCTATACCTTTTCGGTTGCTACATGATTTTGTTTGGGTACTGAGTATATAGCATGTTAAAAAGGGCAAAATGTTTAAAAATATTTTATAATTAGGAACAAGATCAATTTCGTTCATTTACATGAAAACATTCTTTGCAAGTTCCCCTGCTCTCACAAAAGGAACACTCTGGTATACTTCCAAAAGCATTACATAGGTTATGACATGGCACTTAGGTCACTAAGCCCCCAGTGTTTTATTTTGTACTCTTGTTTATTCTCTTCCAATTTTTGAGCCAAGGTCAGCAGTAAAATGTATCTGGTCCATAATAATTGTTCTTTACACAACAAACACAATACAGTTTTATTTTCCTTCCCGATTTATAATTTGTATTCCTTGCAAAAATGACATGGAACTATAGATTATTCTTGAACCATAATAATGTGCATAATGGTGCTACAATCCGGCACTGTTGTTATTTCATATTAGTTAGTATAGTATGAACAGTATGCAGTTTTGTTTCCTTGGAACCAAGTAGGTACCTGGAGTTTTATTGCTTGGGATGTGTAACCTACTCTGAACATGTAACTCAATCACACATGTTTGGAGCAAAGCATTTTTTTTTCATGTCTATGCACTTAGTTTGGTACAGTTTTGAGATTTCATGTCTAACTTACTTTCACATTTTGTTGTATAATATGGATCCAGAGCCTATGACCAAGTTTCTGTCTGTGTGTTACTTGACTATCAATCTGTGTGACGAAATTGACTAAGGTGCTGTTGTATGTAATGTGTTTTTGTTAAGTCTGTCTGTATGGTTGAGAAGTCCATTGCGTGTGCATGTTCGGCGGGAGACATGGTGCTCATATGGAAAGAAAAATATCTGCAAAGCTATATTTAGCTCAAATTAAGATTGGAGTTACATTATTGCACTTGATCATTTTATTGAAATAATTGTCTCCTAACTAGGATAAATTGGAAAATTTCTTTTTGCAATTATACGTGCGTTGCACGTGCATGATTACTAGTGTTTGCAAAGAATTGAAATGAACGATGATCGAACTATCGATATTTCAGGAATCCGACGGCTGTGATCCTCCGCACAAAGGACGTCAGGTTGTTCAAGCCTGCGCCCGTGGTGGCGTCCTTCTCAGCGCGCGGCCCTGCTGCCAGCCATCCTCAAGCCCGATCTGATGGCGCCCGGGTCAGCATCCTCGCCGCGATGCCGCCCATGAACATGGAGGACGTCCCCGCCGGCAAGACGCCCTCGTCATTCTCCATCAAGTCCGGCACTTCCATGGCTTGCCCGCACGTCGCCGGCGCCGGTGCTTTCCTCAAGTCGGCCCACCCGGGCTGGTCCCCATCCATCATAAGATCCGCTCTCATGACCACAGGTGCGTGCCTCTGTGAAAGCAAAGCAAAGAGGTCGATTGCATTTCTAACTAAAGCGATTAACCGAGGTTGTTGCTGGATACAGCGACGGTGAGGAACAACCTTGGACAGCCGGTGGCGAGCAGCAGTGGCGCGGTGGCCACCGGACACGACATGGGTGCTGGCGAGATCCTACCGCTTCGGGCGCTCAGTCCGGGCCTGGTGTTCGACACCACCACAAGGGACTACCTCAACTTCCTCTGCTACCAGGGCTACAAGGACAAGGTCATCCGCAAGGTCACCGGCGACGCCCAGTTCACCTGCCCGCGTGGCGCACCCTCGCCGGACCTCATCGCGAAGAGCGTCAACTACCCGTCCATCTCGGTGCCACGGCTCGCGGCCGGGAAGCCGTTCGCAGTGTCGCGCACCGCCACGAACGTCGGGCAGTCTAACGCGACGTACGCGGTGACCGTCGAGGCGCCGCCGGGCCTCTTGGTGAAGGTGTCGCCTAAGCGGTTGCTGTTCTCTAGGCGATGGGCCACGGCGTCATACGAGGTGAGCTTTCGCTCAAGCCGGGGCCAGGAAGGGGTACGCGTACGGCGCCGTCACCTGGTCGGATGGCGTGCACTCGGTCCGGACGCCTTTTGCCGTTAATGTCGTCTGATGGTGTGTCTGCCTCTTCATTTCATTTTCATTTTATTTTCGCCACTATATGTTTTTTACGTGCGTAAATTATTCCGCACTCCTTGATCTTGATCTGTGTGTTACATCACAAGTGTGCTGGTTCAATACAGGGCCTGAAACGTAACTGGGGCGCTGGTGGCCGCAGTGGCCGCCACATGGAAGTTGACTACTTTGTGCTCGGTTTCCTGTCTCTTGGTTCAGCAAGATGGTGTTTTATCGTTAATCCAGTGTTATGTATGTTGCTTGCATTGTGTGCCCTGACTAACTACTACTGTGAAAGTTATATCAGTGGAGCATCAGGCTCAATTGGTTTTAGATGTTGCATCAGGCATAATTTGTTTTTCATTGAAGTATTTTTTTTTTCATGTTGTACTTCTGACTCGTTGAATTTTGGTTTTGCTTACGCATGCCAGAAGGGCTGCGAGGAACACCAAAATCATACAAAATAAAATAAAATTTATATGCATGTTGGTTTCAAAGTTGATAATAGGGATCGTTTCCGACTTGGATTGTACATGATTATAGAACTATTAGATGCAGTGTCGTATTTCCGAAAAACCACTGGTTTTAGTAAAAATAATTTCAAAAACACTAAAATTCAATTGAGCCAGTGTTGACACAAAATCTGACAAATGGGTCCAGCTGTCATCGACTCCATCATCCTCCGCTGGCTCTGTGTGTCTGTGGCATGGGTGATCCAAACTGTTATAATCTGGGCAGACCGCATGCCGTGCACAACCTGGACGGTGATCATCGGTATCTTCCCTGACTACCGTCTTTGCGCACCATCTCCTCTCGCATGAATTATACGGGTAGTCCTACCTCAGGGCACCATGATCGTCTCCGACTATTACACCGACCTGAAGGTTCTCGCTGATGAGATGTGCCAAGTCAGCTCTCCGATCATCATTCACCGACCATGGTGTCCTCTCTAACTTGATGAGTCGGGCCGCCTCCAACCTCTGCCTCCTCGACGACCAGATGTTTGCCAACACCACCAACTTGTTCAAGCTCGGGGAATGTTGCATGGCGCGCACCACCAAGATCATGGCCTCGTCTGCGCAACGTCTAGCAAGCCGGTAACACCGCAGCCCCCTCATCAGTCCGGGTCCCCTAATATGAATGGCTGCTGCGGCAATGGCGGCGCCAGCCAGCCTGGTCCTCCGCAACAGCAGTAGCACGCCCTAGCATTCTACTTCCACACCGCGCCATGGACTAGTCTTGTCAATGTGTGGACCTGAACCTTCCCTTGTTAGAATAGTTTCAGAGATCAGAAAGATGTTTAAACTCTTGTAATCCTTTTCTATCTCTTCTTCTGTTTTACCTTCTCCCGATCTCCTGTAAACTCTCGTGGTGTATCCTAGCGATCGCTAACTACTTGTACGCCAAGGCTTGTCTCCTATTAATACAACACACGCGGTCCTCAGGGGTTCTACGCTTCCTATCAATAGTTTCCATGGTCATCAGAGCCTCTTCCTCCTAGATCGAAAATCCATCTAGCCAGTGGCGAAGCCACGTATAGGCCGTGTAGTCACTTGACTACATAGCTCTTTGGCAAAAACATCATACAGTAAGTATAAATCATGCAAAAAAAACATAAAAGTATGTACATTTGACTACACAACTTGGAAGTGACTACACATCATTTTGTTCTTGGCACCGCCACTGCATCTAGCCCTAGCGAAAGCCATGACCGGAACTACCTCCTCCGCCCTCGTCAGCACCATGAGTGCCCTCACCACCAATTCATCCTCCTCCATCTTCGCCCCATCATTCAGCACTACCCACGCCCCGTCCATTGGATCCCCACCGCAAGAGAAGCTAACCAGGAGCAATTTTCTCCTATGGAAGGCCATCGTGTTGCCGCAAATCATGGGCACACAGATGCAACACTTCCTTGATCCGGCGAGCCTGTGCCACCGATCACCATCACCGTCACCAAGGAACGGAAAGAAGAGCAATGCGTCAATATGGCGCATGTTCTCTGGTATGCGCATCAACAACAGCTACAAGGGTACCTCATGGGGTCCCTCTCCCGAGAAGTCCTAGCCTAGGTTGTCACACTTCAGACGCCGGCCGAGTTCTAGGCGGCCATCAACGCCACGTTCGCTGCTCAAACCCAAGCCCAATCGATCAATACTCGAACTGCGCTGCATAATCTGAAGAAGGGCAACTCAAGCGTGGCGGACTTCCTCACCAACACCAAGTCTCTCACGGATGAGATTGCCTGCGCTGGACCAGCCCTCTCCGATGGTGATATCATGTCCCACATCCTCGCCGGCCTTGATCTCGACTACAACCCCATCGTCTCCGCCCTTGCTGCCCGTGTGGAACCAGTCATGGTGCAAGAGCTCTACAGCCAACTCCTCTCCTTCGACGTCCGCATCAACATGCTTCACGGCCTGAACCCAAGACAGTCTTCTGCTAACGCCGCATCTCACGGGCACGCAACAGGTGGCCGAGGGTGCGGTCACCAGGGTCGCGGCCGTGCCAAGAGCAGCAGTGGCCGCTGGCGCGGCGCCCCCCAGTATGCTCGTCCAGGTTCAGGCACAGGGAGCGGAGGCTATGGCCAGCATGCAGGCGATGGCTATGGTAAGAATCCAAGTGGAGGCAGCTCTGGCTATGGACAGCATGCAGGCAGCGGCGCTTCCTCCTCCAATACTCGTCGATCTCGTTTCCAGCTCTGTAAGAAGCCTGAGCATGAGGTAATGGACTGTTGGCACAGATTTGATGAGAACTTCGTCCCTGATGAAGGTCATGTAGCTGTAGCGATCAGGGAATAGCAAGAAGATGTCGGCATGGTCTGGTACGCTGATTCCGGTGCGACGGATCATATCACTAGCGAGCTTGAGAACCTTGCTGTTCGTGAGAAGTACTACCGTGGAGATCAAATTCACACCGCAAGCGGTGGAGGTATGGATATACATCACATTGGTCAAGCTATTATTAATTCCCCTACTTGCAAACGTGATCTTTTCTTAAATGATGTCATTCATGTTCCCCAAGCCGACAAAAATCTTGCATCTATGTCTCGCCTAACCGAAGATAACAATGTCTTCTTTGAAACTCATCCTAAATATTTTTTTATAAAGGATCGGGCAACGAGGGAGCTCATACATCACGGTAGATGCGTTGGAGGACTCTACCCCATCACATCAGGAGCTCTTAGTTGTCTTCGTCGTCGTCAAGTCTACTCCGTCGTCAAGCCATCCTTGCCAAGATGGCATCAAAGATTAGGACATCCATCTTCGGTCATTGTTAAGCAAGTAGTGAATAAAGGAAACCGTGTCTCATAGTTCAAATGAAGAGTCTGTTTGTGATGCTTGTCAATGTGCCAAGAGTCATCAACTACCATATCCTAGGTCAACTAGTGTTTCTCATGCTCCTTAAGAGCTTATTTTCAGTGATGTATGGGGTCATGCAAGAGATTCCTTTGGAAGAAAGAAATATTATGTTAGCTTCATCGACGATTTTAGTAAATTCACTTGGATATACTTGCTCAAATTCAAATCTGAAGTTTTTGCTATTTTACAAGGATTCCAAAAGCTTGTTGAACAACAATTTGGTAGAAAACACTACACCACAACACAGATGTAAGGGCAGTCAAACTGCCGGGACAAGGCACTTACAGGGGCAGTCAAACTGCCGGGAATGTTTTTCTCCCGGCAGATAGAACTGCCACGAGAACGGCTGCCGGGGATTATAATTCCCAGCAGATAGGGATGTGCCAGCAGTTTATATGCCATCATGCTGAAACTTCTCCCGGCAGTTCCTGTTCTCCCGGCAGATATTTTTTGCCAGCAATCATCAGCTTTCCCGGCAAATGATGGGCCAGGGGTGCCAAGTATCCCAATTAATAAGGCTATTAGACTCTAGTATTACATTTATTTCACATTTACATACACACCCCAATTCAAAAGATGACATCCATTCAAATAAAGCAAAAAGATTATGCAGATGCACATCGCATATATATTATAAATTCTGATCATCAAATATTTTACAATGTTTTCAATTCATTGATTACACATGAAGACTTCCCTCATAATTTAGCATCTTTAGTCTCTAGACATCCGACAGTACAAGATGTAACAAACACAAAGAGTAAAGCCTGTAAGTTCTTCTGTGTGAGCTCAGAGCATATGGTTACGGCAAGGCGTCTTAATGAATCTTACAGGAACATTTTCAACCTGGACAGGAAGACATAAATTAAAAGTCATGTATTAGAAAACATTATATCCATTACATTTATTACGATACTCAGAATCTACAAAGATGCACCGCCCAACATTTTCTCAACAAATTTCCCTTCAAGGCATCGAGTGAATATTTGATTTAATAAAAAGCTAAAAAATGTCCGCAGTTTCAAGCCCGGGCACATGAATTAAGCACATCTAGTTGCCCTTCCTGGAAAGCATGACAACAGTTTCAGGTCTGGACAAATAATTAAACCCGTAATGGCATGGTGTGATTGCCTCTAATATTAAGTTTAGTTTCCTGATAGTGAAGACTCATCAAACTCTGTTTGAAAAAACTGCACATAAGACAATAGGAACAACGTTCGAGAAAAAAGAAGGGTCATCCACAACCTGTATGAATTTTTGACATCATAGGATCTAGTATTTTTGTATGAGCACACAAAGGCAACTAGTACAACAAAAAAATTCAAACATTTTTCCAGCATTGACTGACAGAAGTATAGAAACTAAAATGTTTGGTGTTTGGTTTAACTCAAAAGAACATACAGAGTTTTCTTAAAGGCATATATCATGATATTCAGGTGTGAGCTTCTGAGAGGTCAGAGGAAATAAAAGAACATTTTCAATGCTACTTTATATAGAGAGAAAAAGACAAGTCGGATATGAGAGAACCGTACAAAATACCCTTTCACCAATCAGATCACAAAGTAGTATCATGATTCCTGAAGAACACACACAAACATGCAAATTAGATTGCAAGTAAAGATCAATCTGTAACCATTGCAGTCATAGATACAGAAAATTAATCAAGAAATTCCAGAGTTTACTACATACAACTCTACTGCCGATTAAAAGTTTACTTCTCAAATAATGATAAAGATCTGTATTGAAGTGTAGTATCTTGGACCTTCAATCTCACAACACTGTAGGAGCAGTATACTGTAAGTTTAAAAGCTAAATAATGTCCGGACTTTCATCTTACAACAACATTATGTATGGCCTTGTTAGAGTGGAAGAACTAGACAAGACACACAAATTAAGCACATCTAGTTGCCTAGTAAGAATTTACCAGTACTAGCAGGCAGAGGCGTGGCGGACCACCGACAACTTTTTACATACGCTGTAGAGGGGCCAAATAAGATATGAGAAGAAGATTTTTTTTTATATGTATACAATCATGATCTTGTGAAGAACTGTTTCATGTATGTCTGAAGAGAGAACCCGACATCAGGTAAAGCATTTGACTCAGAAATCAGAAAGTGAGGTGCCTTACTGTGGTACAAATGGAAAAATATAACCAGAGTAAGAAAGGTCATTGTGAAGTTATATCAGACATTCAACTATTCAAGGTCCACTGAGTTGAATAATTTGTTCTTAAAAGAAGTCATACAGCAGCACGTTTGGAAAAGAATGAAAGGTGATATATAGCATACCTGATTACACATATGTAGCCTTGTACAGGAAGACTTTATGTTTTGACACATTAATAGAGTTGTTCAAGTTCGCCAAAGAAAAGAAGAACCAGGAAGCCAAGAGAAAATCCTAACATGAATGACGATAAACTGAACCAATGAAACAGGGTAGTTCGTGTACTATATAGTAATCTTGAAAATAATAAAGATATGAGAAGAGCATACAACCATAGGTGTCACGGTGATCCTTGGCAATAAATAAAATGATGTTCAAAATCACAAGTTCCAACAAAAGGTGAAAAACTTGATTCCTTTGCTAGAGACCTTGAGTTTAATTCATTCACCAGAAAATCGGCTTGTAGTGAAGCTTTGTTTTTATTCACAGGACAAAAAACAGGAAGCCAGGTTAAGTTAAAAAATTGCATTCATTGTCTTTAAAATTTCAAGAATAAAATATCGATAAGTTTGAACATTTTTGGTCAGATTTGTGATCCAGATACTCCAATATTTTGTAGAAAAAACAATGTGCACTACGAACAAATCTGGTGGGCCTTCTTCCTTTTATGTTTAGCTGAGATGACGATTGTTAAGGTTCATAGACAGCATATTATTTCATTAGAGGAAGTGTAAACACATTAAGAGGGTAAAGGGACCTTGCTAATTCTAATCATAAACAATTATAAGGTCATATACTCACTGTATTCGAAACAAAGTTAATTTTCACTGTATCTTGTTAGCATAGCAACCATTAATCTAAGCAGGCATAACTCTGAGGCAATGACTTCCTAGGTTCAAAAGCTTATGTACTATTAAAGAGTAATAGATATACACATACTTCAGGCTGGTTATGTTACTTTCTATAGTGGAGCTAACTATGGTAGTATAATCTCCATTTTTTATCGAGGGCTACATTTAACACCCCACCATTTAACATCAAAGATTCTGAATACAAAATGATAACAGTATGAGCACCATACTCATCTCGACAACATCATCAGACCATCCCTCGTCTCGTACTGCACTGTATGTTCCTTCCATGATTCTATCAAGCAGCTGAAAAGTTAATGTTGGCAAAAATTGTGGTAGCATGAGG
The DNA here is from genome assembly GCF_002162155.2 of Triticum dicoccoides. Classification (NCBI taxonomy): domain Eukaryota; kingdom Viridiplantae; phylum Streptophyta; class Magnoliopsida; order Poales; family Poaceae; genus Triticum; species Triticum dicoccoides. Next base: position 16,023,348 of record NC_041392.1, read on the forward strand.
AAAATAATTGCACTTAACATTGCATATTATCCTGGAATAACAGTTAGCCATAGTGAGTAAACTTTCTCGAGCTATATAACAAATGTCTTCAGTTGTGCAATGTCTGAACCTGAATAAAAAAAGATGGATCCATGTACCTAAAAAGGGTGGATACAGACACACGAAATTTTACTAATCATAGGAGGGTACACGTACACTAACTTGGCTGAAACCCTTTGCAAATCACGAGCACTAGGAAATTCTCGAAAAATCTACCACTGCTAGAACCAGTCTCCAATCCTTTCACTAATAGCACCTCCATCAATTTGGCAGCAAAAGAAAAAAAACAGCAATACGGAAGAATTACTAACTCGGTGGATGGGGGATGTAGGAGGGAGGGGAAATCTGGCTTCGTACTTACAACTGGACAATACCCACCGTCAGTTCTCATTGAGCAGAAAGAGAGATTCACTACATTGGCAAGGAAAATCTCACCTGCATCGGGTTTCCACCGGCACGGATCTAAGTGGAGAGGCACCGTGCTCGCCGCCATCGGGGAGGAGGGCGTGGTCGGGAGCCCCCCATGCTCGCCAGCGTGAACGGCCGTGGAGAAGAGGAGCACGATGCCATGGTGGACCCTTGGGAAGGCACTGCTTCCTCTTGCGCTTTCCGTTGCCGACGACGGCAATGGTCTGGCTGGAGGGCGGCCGACGGCCCCGACCTGGAGTGATTGGCGGCTGCGGTCACTTGGGTGCTCGGCGGCGCCGCTCTGGAGCGGTGGAGGGCGACGGCAGCACGGCTCGGCATGGAGGGCGACTGCGGCACGGCTCGGCATGCAGGGCGACGGCGGTACTATTAGCGCTGCTATCTGGCTTTTTTTTTTTTTTTGAGGGGTGAAACATGTTTCATTTATTCAACAAAGTCTGGGATTTCCGCCGCAACGACCTGCAGAATGCAGTCCGGCGGGGATTGAAGCCACACATTACACAACTCATCACTAACACCAAGTTTTGCTAGAATATGCGGAGCGCTATTCGCTGATCTTCTCGTCCAACTAATTTTATGAGCCTCAAAATCTTGAAGCGTGCCCTTGATCTCTTCCACCACCGGTCCAGCTACACCCAGGTTCTTGGTCTGGTCATTCAACATGTTAACCACATTCTTGCAGTCCAACTCCATCTCGAGTTTCTCCACATGCAGCTCCCTTGCAAGTTTCACTGCTTGTCGGCATGCAAGGATCTCCGCGATCTCCGGGTCTGACGTCGAGGCAAAACAATGACATGCAGCAGCCCGGAAAGCACCGTGGTGATCACGAATTACCACGCCTCCTCCACTCCTTTCCCCCGCCTTGAGTGTAGCTCCATCTGAGTTCGCTTTATGCCATCCGTCCGTCGGTGGATGCCAACGCACAGTGTGGTTGGGTGACAAATGAGTCTTCTCCCGTATGACCTGCACAGCTCGCCATTCATTCATATATGAGCACACCGTTTTTGCAACAGCTAGTGGCTCTACTATTCTCTTCCCATCCCTTGCCTCGTTCCTAGCAAGCCACAGGCCATACAAGCTCTGGATCATCACCTCTCTCTGATCTGACGATGCTTCCGCTAGCCATTCAATCATCCAACGCTGTAACGCGCTCTGGGAGTCAACATACACCGGCGGGATCGCCACCGGGACACCCATTTCCGAGCGCATCATTTTCCAGAAACATGCCGAGTGAGGGCATCTCCAAAACCTGTGCATCACGTCCTCCTCCCTTCCACATGCAACACAGACCACAGCCTTCTTAATCTTGCGCCTGTCTAGTTCCTTTCCTAGGGCCAATCCATTTCTCATCAGCCTCCATGTGTGGATTTTGACGCGCAAGTGTCCCAGAGCGCAAGCCACACTTTATGATGTATTACTGAGGACGAAGGCCCCGGCTGTCCTGCCTTCGCACGTCGGATAGACATCCCGAGGTGGTACGCCGATCGAACAGTGAAAATACCGTTTTTTGTGAAGTTCCAGGCTAAGTAATCCTCCACGTTTGGTCCTCCAATATTGATCTGCATGATATCATGTGCATCCTCTGGTGTGAACATCTCTGTAACCTTAGGTACGTCCCAGTCTGTGCCATGTGAGTTTAACAGATCGCTCACTTTGGTGACACCGGGTACATGTATCTCGCCCAGTGGCTTGAGACTACCCACTCTCGGGATCCAGTGATCATGATGAATATTTATACTACTTCCGTCACCAATCCGCCAGATAATTCCCTCTCTAAGCAAATCTCTTCCATGAATAATACTTCTAAAAGTAAAGGAGACATTGCTTGGACATGTTGCGTTCATAATGGATCCATCTCTGAAATATCTGGCTTCACACTCGCGCACACAAAGATGAAGGATTCCGCAAAATCCGCCAAGCTTGTTTGGCCAGCAGTGCTTGGTTAAAAACTTCAAAATTACGGAAGCCCATACCGCCCTCACGTTTTGTAGTGCACATCTTGTCCCAAGCAATCCAGTGTACCTTTCTATCTCCATTGGCTGCACCCCACCAGAAGTTCGAAGAGATAGAAGTCAAGTTCCGGCACGTTTTCTTTGGGAGTTGAAAACAGCTCATGGGATACGTCGGGGTAGACTGAAGCCCAGACTTAACAAGCACCTCTCTAGCTGCCTTTGAAAGTCCTTGGCCCTCCCATCCTGTAACTTTGCCCCTTGAGGCTTCCTTCACATTTTTGAAAGCGCCATCTTTTGATCTACCCACCACCGTTGGCAGGCCAAGATAGCGCTCACTTAATGCTTCAGATTGTACTTCAATGATTGCCTTTAATACATTCTTTTCATTGTCCTGGCATCCTTTTCCAAAAAAAATCGACGACTTATTTAAATTTACCTTCTGCCCAGACGCTTCCTCATACACATGTAGAATATTTTTGAGCACTTCGAAGTTACTATGAGAGGCCTCAAGAAACACAATACTGTCATCGGCGAATAGGAGGTGTGTCACATTGGGGCCAGTGCACCCAAAGGAGACACCCTTCAGCTCGTTTTCCATTTGTGCATTTTTGAGCAACGCCGAGAAACCTTCCACACAAAATAGAAAGAGGTAAGGAGATAACGGGTCGCCCTGCCTTAGACCCCGTGATGGTACAGATCTTCTGGAGCACCCTCCATTTAGCCTGACAGAAAAACTCGCCGAAGTGACACACCTCATAACCATATCAATCCATTGCACTGGGAAGCCTATTTTCTCCATCATCCGTTCCAAAAATATCCACTCAACCCTATCATATGCTTTCATCATGTCTAGCTTTACAGCACATAATGACTTCTTACTCTTTCTCGTTCTGATGGCATGCACGCACTCGTACGCGACAAGAAAGTTGTCTGTAATGAGTTGCCCCGGCACAAAGGCACTTTGCTCCTCAGAAATCATGATGGGCAACACCACTTTTAGTCTGTTTGCGAGCACCTTGGCCGCAATCTTATAGAGGACATTGCAGAGACTTATTGGTCTAAATTGAGATAGGAGCTCAGGGGAGTTAATTTTTGGAATCATCACAATCACAGTTTCATTGAAGGAACTAGGTGCCGACACCCCCTGCAAAAATTCTCTTACTGCCTTGCAAACGTCATTTTTTACCAGCGCCCAGTGGCGTTGGTAAAACAAAGCCGGCAGCCCGTCTGGGCCCGGAGCCTTCGTCGGCCCCATCTGGAACAAAGCCGCCTCGATCTCTTCATCCGTAAACATCTCACACAGCCGCGCCCCCATATCGGTCGTGACACATGCTTGTATATGTTGCAGCAGTTGATCAGCTCCTGCTGACCCCTCCGACGAGAAGAGGTGTGAATAAAAGTCTGCTGCAACCTCTCGCATCTCTTCGTCAACAGTGCACCGGCTTCCATCTGGTCTTTGCAACGCCCTCACCGTGTTCTTCCGTTTTCTGTGGGACGCTCGGTTCTGGAAATATTGTGTGTTCTTATCTCCAGCCTTTAGCCAATCTACGCATGAGCGCTGGCGTTGCATGATTTCCTCTCTAGCATATATCTCATGCAGCTGAGCCTCTATGTCATGGACCTCGAGTGAGCATCCAGACACCGCAGCTCTCTCCTTTGCCTCTGTTAGTTGCGCCCTTAATTTAGCAATTTGCCGTCGGACTGATCCGAAAACTGTACGTCCCCAACGTTGCATGTGACCAGCAAGTTTAGTTAACTTAGTGCATGTAGCCTCAAGGCCAGCGCCTTCCGTAGCTACACCATTCCATCCTTCCTGCACCATTTCTTCATATTTATCATGGCGAGTCCACATCTCTTCATAACGGAATGGTCTCACTCCATCTCTCGTCCCATTTGCTTGGGATTCAACTGCTCTAATTACAAGCGCTGCATGGTCTGACTCCTCAGTAAGCACATGTTCGACCGTCGTTCCAGAGAATAACTGCAGAAAATCGGAATTGCATGTGCCTCTATCCAGTCTGACCTGGATGTTCTCTCCATCATCTCTCTTATTATTCCAAGTGTATGCATATCCGATAAATCCCAGGTCCGCTAGGCCGCAGTCGTCCAAGCATTCCCGGAACCTCTCCATTTGTGCAAAGCTACGAGGATTGCCACCGAGTTGTTCAGACTAGAGAAGCGTTTCGTTGAAATCACCAACACAAAGCCACGACAAATCATCTTGGGCTCTAAGGTATCGGATAGCATCCCACGTTTTCTTTCTCAGCTCCGTCTTTGGCTCTCCATAGATTCCAGTGAATCTATACTGTTTGCTCTCAAACATAATTTCTGCATCGATGAAATATTGACACCATGGTCTTACCGAAACCTGCAGCTCGTCCCTCCACCACAGAGCTAGACCTCCGCTTTTTCCATTACAGTCCATCGCCACCCCTTGTCTGAAACCGAGGCTCCATTTCAAACGCTCCATCGCCCTTGCCTTTTTCTTAGTCTCACATAGAAAAACCACCGCTGGGTTGTAAGACCGTATCAGGTCACGAAGTTCGCCAACTGTCGGGTCCAACCCCAAACCGCGACAGTTCCAGGCTAACAGATTCATTGCTCTCGGCGGCCCTGGGATCCAGAGGCCGCCGCTCCATCATTCTTCTCAGAGATGCGATCAAACACTGAAGCCGTTTTTTGCCTCGTATCACGAATGAAAGCATCTTGTGGAACCTGTTTATATGTGTCACCCTTCACTACCCACATCTGCATAGGTCTCCTCTTCCTACTATCATGGTCGTACTTAGCATGTGATTCCTTATACTGCTGGTGATCATACTCCGTCCTGGCCCTCCTAACATATGTGCCCCTTCGCCTGCCTTGCCCTCCATGCATACTGGATCCCCCCAGTGGGTCGACCCGGCCCGCAGCGCTTGCATGGCGCCCGACATTGGAGCTTTCCCCTTTGTCCCTTTCTTTGCTACCCCACGCCTCCTCCCACTTCCTGTCTCTTTGCCGCTGTTGGCTCTGTTCCATTAATTTATCTCTCAACACCTGTTCATGACGAGCCTCTAAACTATCTCTCAGGTCCCTTTCCTTGCCTACCCCCTGCCTGTTCTTATCTTTACTTGGGCTATTCACCTCTCCTTTGTCCTGCCTGTACATCTCGCCAGTGCGAGTGTTAGAAGTCCGAGAAAAATCTGCATTCAGGTTCCTCTTGGTAGGCATGTCTCGCACTCTTGGTTGTTCATGATGCATGCGTGGCACATCTCCTGTCCGAGAACTGCTCATACTATTGTTGCTACTTGCAGCACCACTACCTGATCCTTCCTTTCCCTGGTTGTTTCTTCCCGGTGATGCTCTAAGCCAGCCCCCCCACTGTGCAGCAGAGTCGATAGGTGGCTCGCACACTCCCCCCGCATGGACAAGCCTTCCACATTCAAAACAAAAATGAGGGATCTTCTCATAATGGAAATCAAACCAGGTTTTCTCCACATCCTCTTTGAACTTTTTTAGATAGAATCCACGGACCAAAGGCTCATGCACAGAAATTGTAGTTCTGACTCTCAGCTGTGTCCCTCTCGCAAAGCCCTCCTTGTCCACATCAACTCTCACCGTCTCTCCTAGCCAGTTTCCCAAAGCTGTTCCAAAGACCTCTGTTCTCCTGTCCGGTGGCAAATCTGTTACCCTGACCCAGATATCAATTTTGTCAAAAACCATCTCTGATGGTCTCTTGTCTCCCTCATAATCCTTCATGATCAAAACTGAAAAATCATACTGCCAGGGCCAGTTGTTCAACACATGTTTCCAGTCCCCTTCGCTTCCGAAGTGCACCTCAATAATATTGGGTCCAATCTCCATGAATCGGGCTTCTCGGTGCAGGCCCCATGCTCTTATCATTGTCCTTTCTAGCACTGTCCTATTCATTGGTCTTGCTGAACATACCTTGCCCACCGCAGCCCACCTATGGCGTTTCTAAACTACAGGATCTGGATCTTCGAATATGAAGCCCTCTACCTCCTTGTCCATCAGCACCATACTTCCCATCCTTGCCGACAGACTTGCAGCCGGATCCGGTGTCTTGCTCTCAACCGGGGATTTGGTGGATCCCCTGCTAGCCGAACCCTTCTCTTCCCGCGCCGGCGGTGTAGCCGCTGCCGCAGTTGAGATTGGAGTCTTTTTCCCCGGAGTCGCTGCCGCTTTCCCATCTGCTGTCCCCGCCATCAGCACCGCTCCACAGCAGAGATCACAGTTTCGCCGACCAGAGTCGAGGGGAGCGCCGTCGCCGCCCAAGTCCCTGCCGAAGTCAAGCCACCCCCGTCAGAACGAAACCCTAACCCTAGCGTAGAAGCGCAATCGCCTTGCAATCGCCCTCTACCGCCTTAGCGCTTCGTTGCGTGGTGGACCCCCTCGGTGGCCGAGCTGGTGCGCGACTTGGCGCTATCTGGCTTTTTCTGGGGGCGCTGCTATCTGGTGGAGGGCTGGCGCGTACGCGTTTGTTTTGGGCCAAAATTTGGTCACTCGCGCGCTTTCCCACCGTGCTTAGGCCCCGATAATTTTCGGTCTCGCAGCCGGTCCCAGCAGATTGTAAGCCGTGGTTTGGTTGTTCGGGCAGATAATGCGCCCTAAAATGTACCGGCAGTTCGTGTGCTGTCATCGCTTAAGTTCTCTCGGCGGTTTCTTTGCCCTGACATGTTTGTACCGGCAGAAACAAATGTCCCGGCAGTTCTTTTGCCCTAGGTTGGATATTTCTCCCGGCAGTTAACTGCCCCCAATCAAGTGTTGTGGTGTAGTGAAAATCCTCACAATCCAAAGTGACTTGGGAGGTGAGTATGAAAAACTCAACTCTTTCTTTCGAGATATAGGCATAGAACATCATGTATCTTGCTTGCATGCCCACCAACAAAACGGCTCTGCCAAATGTAAACATCGCCACATTGTGGAAGTTGGCATTTCTCTACTTGCACATGCATCAATGCCACTTAAGTATTGGGATGAAGCTTTCATTGCAGCCACCTATCTCATCAATCGTTTTCCTAGCAAAGTGATTAGAAATTTCACTCCTTTAGAACGATTGTTTCATCAAAAACCAGACTACAATTCTCTCAAAATATCTGGTTGTGCTTGCTATCCAAATTTACGTCCTTACAATCGCCACAAACTTGAGTTTAGTTCCAATCAATGCGTTTTTATTGGCTATAGCAATCTTCACAAAGGATTTAAATGTCTTGAAGTTGCAACTGGACGCATTTATATTTCGTGCGATGTTGTTTTTGATGAAACCATACTCCCCTTTGCAAAGCTTCATCCCAATGCAGGCGCCCTTCTACGTGCTGAAATAGCACTTCTTCCAGAATTTCTCCCTAGTCCAGATCACGGGGGGAGGGGGAACTAACTAATGATGCTGATCCTGTGATTAATCCAAAAGAAAAAGGAAATTATGTCGCTGTTGACTGTGCAGATCAGGAACGTCATTTGATGTATGAGGAAACAACCAACGGAGACAGCACCAGATCCCAGGTGGACTCAGGTGCACAGCCTTCGTCAGCGCCTGGCAGTGCGCGATCCCAGGAGGATCTCGGCGACAGGCGGCCAGCTGGGCGTGCAGCCACACCGGACTGCGCAGTGGTCGACAACGTGAGGCCCAGCGGCCCAGCCAATGCATGGGCGAGCGACTTGTCTCGCTCCACGTCCAAGCGAGGCAGCCCACCAGGAGACCAGGCGACCACTGTGGGGCCCAGCGCTGGCTCTTTGTGCCGCACGCCTGGGTGCGGGTCGCTCGATAGCGCTACCTGGCGCGTGACTAGTGGCGGAGGAAACTCGAGGCAGATCCCTGCCGAGGATTCTGTCTTGGATCGGGAACCGGCCCTGGATCCGATAGGATCTTCTGTGGCCAAAACAGCTTTGTCTGGATCCTCTGCGTCAGAAGGGACAGAACAGCCCAGGTCTTCTATGATAAGGACAGCAGCGCCTTCTCATGTGCCAGAAATTCTGACACATATTACAAGGTCAAAAACATGTGTTGTTCAACCAAAAGAATACAAGGATGGTACAATAAGGTATGACAAGATTAAGCTCACTTTTCTCACTAGTACTGGTGAACCTATTTATTTATATGATGCACTTGCCCATGATGAATAGAAAAAGGCTATGGATATTGAATATCATGCGCTTATGGATAATAAAACTTGGCATCTAGTACCACCAGACACTACTAGGAAAAGGCCTACTAGTGACGCACCAGTTTTGCCTACTAATGGCGCACTACTGGTGCGCCACTAGTACCACGCCACTAATATTTTTTACTAATGGCGCACCACTGGTGCGCCATTAGTATATCAGATACTAATGGCGCACCTGTAGTGCGCCATCAGTATGCCTAGAGGTGCGCCATTACTATCTGACTTAGTAATGGCTAGTAATGGCGCACCACATGGAAGTGCGCCATTAGTAATAATTTTTTTTCAAATATTTTTTTTTAAATTTTCCAATTTTTTTTAATTTTTTCTTAATCTCGGGTCAATATGCTTAATCTGAGGTCAAATCGCACTCCGTGGTCAAACTTCCCAAAAGGTCACCCATCCTCACACTACTTCAGCACAAGCACGCTTAACTTCAGAGTTCTATCCAACCCCAGCACCAGCTCACTTCACAGGCACTTGTTAATATATCTAGCATATCAATCCTATTAAATGTTGTTGATGTTTAGGACTTTGTTCATGTTCATGAGTGTGATGAAATTTTGAAAAAATATTTCAAACTTCCGTTCATATTACGTATCATATTTTGAAAAAACATTCCCGAAAAAAATGGAAACTAAATTTTTTTTCTGTTACTAGTGGCGCACGTAGCATACGGTGCGCCACTAGTAAGTTTGAATTTTTTTGAATTTTTTGCCTCCAGATCTTAAAAGCCCCGTAACTTTTTTCTGTTAGGCTTTTGAGGATTTTAAAAATGTTTAATTCGGATGTAACTTTTCGAGTAGATGACTTTTCATATAGAAAACTTTTTAATCCGAGTTCGTATGCAAAAGTTATGCCCATTTTACAAATTCTAGAGAGATTTTGCAAATAAAGTCGAAATTCATATTTGTAAATTTTCCCAAAAATTAGACCACATATCACATGGGAAACTTATTTTCTTTTATTTTTTCACATTTTCATCATTTTCTTTTATTTTTTTTAAAACTGAAAAGGTGGTCCACAGGGAGGGGTGCATGCGAGGGAATTTTTGGGCCAAGTTAGTAATGGCGCAACTAGTAATGGCGCACCACTCCCACGGTGCGCCATTACTAGTTTTCGAAAAATTTGAAATTTTTTTTGAAAAAAAATTACTAGTGGCGCACCGTGGATGTGGTGTGCCATTACTAATTTAACTAGTAATGGCGCACTATCCCTGGTGCGCCATTACCAGTTTTGAAAAAATAAATAAAAAATTGAAAAAAAATTGAACTTTTTTTACTAATGGCGCACCGTGGATGTGGTGCGCCATTACTAGTAAAAACTAGTAATGGCGCACTATCACCTGGTGCGCCATTACTAGTTTTGAAAAAAAATCTTGTTACTAATGGCGCCATTAGTATTTGGACACTAATGGCGCATCAACATATGGTGCGCCATTAGTATATAGTAGTGGCGCACCACATGTCTGGTGCGCCATTAGTGTCAATTTCATCTATAGCCCTTTTTCTAGTAGTGAGAAAAAGGTAAAAAAGTCATTGACTGTAAATGGGTCTACAAGATAAAGAGAAAGTCAGATGGTAGTATAGACAAATACAAGGCTAGACTAGTTGCAAAAGGATTTAAACTGGCATGGATTATGAAGATACATTGGATGTTTTATATTACTTTTTTTTGTATTTTATATCTTTTTTGGGACTAACCTATAAACCCAGTGCCAGTGACAGTTGCTCTTTTTTTGCTTGTTTTTGGTTTTTGAGGAATCAGTACCAAACTAAGTTCAAATGCTACAATTTTTTTACATTTTTTTAGACAAGAGAGACCCTAGAAGTTTCGGGAGGAGACCAGAAGGCAAATGAGGAGACGACAAGGCAACAGGGCGCGCCCAGTTACCTTATGTTCCTCTCATGGCTCCGTCTAACCTAATTCGACCTATATAAATTTTCTTAGACCAGGAAACCTACATAGAGTCACCCAAAATACATTTTCCGCTGCCGTAATTTTCTATTTTTTTCGTGATCCCATCTGAAGGCCTTTTCGGTACTCTGCCGGAGGGGGAATCGATCACGGAGGGCTTCTACATCATCCTTGCTGCCCTCTGGTGATGCGTGAGTAGTTGACCATAGACCTAGGGGTCCATAGCTAGTAGCTAGATGTTTTATTCTCTCTCTTTGATCTTCAATACAATGTTCTCCTCGATGTTCTTGGAGTTTTACTCGATGTAATCTTCTTTTACGGTGTGATTGTCAGGATCCAATGAATTGTGGCTTTATAATCTGAATACTCCTAAGAAGTAATCGAGTCTTTTCTGAACTTCATTATGCATGATTATTATAGCCTTTTATTTCTACTTTTATCATACATAAGAACACAAAAATACCTTGCTATAAATTTCCATTTTATTCTATTTTATCTTTGCAATTTATCTATTTATGACTACGATATTTAATCCTGCAAGTAGCCGCCAAGGGGATTGACAACCCTCTTGTTTGCGTTGGGTGTAAGTATTTGCTTGTGTGTGTAGGTGCTGTTCACGAGACTCTGCGTGATTCTCCTACTGGATTGATAACATTGGTTCTAACTGAGAAAATATTTATCTCTATTGTGCTACATCTCCTCTCCTGTTCGGGGAAATCCTAACGCAATTTACAAGTAGCACCGTGCTGCGGCCGATGGGCAGTCGAGCTACCACGCCACCTCGGATGGGCAGATCTTCCACCGCACTGCCTCGGATGGACAGATCCGCCACCTCGCCCCCTCGAATGGGCAGATCTTCAACCACGTTGCCTATGATGGACGGATCAGCCACCTTGCCACCTTGGATGGCAGATCTTTCACCACGCTGCTTCTGATGGGCGAATCACCCACCTCTCGCCCCCATGGATGAGCAGATCTTCCACCGCGCTACCGCGGAGGGGGAGATCTACCACCTTGTCATCTAGGATGGGTTGATCAGCCCACGCGCCGCCGCAGAAGGGCGGAGCACGAGGGCAGATGGCGGACGTGCGAATAGGTGGTTGGTGCTCGGGTTTGGGTGTCGAATTGGTAAGGGCAAGGGGAATGGAAGAAAAATAGAGTAGCAAGGCCTACGACCCAGACGAATTAAACCGACACGGGCGGTTGTGAAATACAAACCGCCTGCGCTGACGAGAAATTTGAGGCGGTTAGAAAAGAGAAACTGTCTCTAATGTTTGTTACAGACGGTTTCACATTTCTAATCGCCTCCAGAGTTGTCCACCGGAATGTAAACCGCCCATGCTGAATGTATTACACACGGCTTTGACCAACTTGGTCACAACCGTCTTGATTGGCCGCTGCTAATGCTCATTTTTCTATTAACCAGGTTTGTTTACTGAGTACCCGATGAAATACACTCAGCAAACATCCTGATAGTTAACAAATAAAAAAATTTGATAGTGAATTATGTGGCTGATGTTATTTAGATGGAACTTGACTCGTGTTTTTTATATTGGTAAAGATGGAGATGAAAATGAAAACTTTTTTTTGCGAAAACATTTCTTGATGGTCAGTTAGAAGAAAAATGAGTCAAGACATCCAGATGAAAGAGAGACATACAAGGAGAAAACAAATGTTGAAAAAATGACGAACATTTGATTCTTATCTTCTAGATGTGGACTCGATGTGTGCACCGACGATGCTGAAAGCAACACGTGCCTGTCCATGACATGCCGGTTGAACAACACTACTACTCCCTCTGCTCATTAAAGCATCTTCAACAGGCGTCGAACGCGCCGCGAGCAAAAAACTGATTTGTCGCGCGCCTATCGTCTGGTTTGACGTGGCGCGCAGTGCTGTCTCCAGCAGCCGCGCTAAAATGCAGCGCGTAAAAATGCAGCGCGTGTGACTCGCCGGTGCATTGTATATGGCATTTTGAACACAAAATAATGTTGATGAAACATTCAAAATGCAATGAACATGACATATGAAATTTCACACAAATAAGTTGATGAAGAAAAGTTCATGCCCACAAGTTCAAAATCATACCCACAAGTTCATCCAACCAAGTTCAATACACAAATGAAAGACACATCATTCCTCATCCTCGTCTTGATCTTCGGAAGACGATTCTTCTGCCTCCGAAGATGAATCTTCCTCCCTCTCCTCATCGAGCACCGCATCACGTGAAGTTCCGACGGTGTTGGCAAGATTTTCAACGGCATCTTCATGGGAATGTGTGCGAGGAGGCACATCGAAAGACATTCCGCCCATGACGGCCGGAGGTGCACCCATGCCTCCCATGAGAGAAGCAAAACTCATGCCTCTCATGGTGGCCATAGCGTCGGGGGTTGCTCCAAAGCCAGCCATGCCTCCCATTGCACCGCCCACGGTACCACTACTAGGGAAAACCTTATACACAGAAATTTAGCAACATCGCGGGTTAAAAAAGGGCGCTAGTGGTAGATAGCAGTAGCGGTTCAGAATAAACCGCGCTGCAGATACGATTCTAGCAGTAGCGTGTGTGCCCGTAAAAGCGCTACTACTAATATTCCCATTGCTGGAATGATGGGCTACACATAGCAGTAGCGGCCTTGCAGGAAGCGCGCTACCGCTAGGGCATGAGTAGCAGCGCGTTTCCCTGTAACAGCGCTACTGCTAATGGAAATAAAATAAAATGAAAAACAAATAGAAAAGAAATGAAAATGAAAGAAACAGAAAAAGGAGAAAGAAAAAAAATGTAAAGCAAAATAAATGAAAAAGCGAAAAAACAGAGAAAGGCTTAGCTGTAGCGTGTGTTAGTAAGAGGCGCTGTAGCTAACGCAGCTGCAACGCGTTTTCAGGACCCCCGCTATAGAAACAGAAAAGGAAATAAAAAAGAGAGAAAATTACATATGTATAGCAGTAGCGCGTTTTGGAAAAAGCGCTATAGCTACCTTAGCTATAGCGCGTTCTGCGAAACGTGCTACCGCTAGTTTTGACTTAACCAAAAAACGGTCCCCCCCCGGCCACCACTTATCCCCCAAATCTCTCGACCCACCCCGCCGCCGTCTCCCCGATTCGCCGTCGCCCCACTTCGCCGCCATCTCCTGCCGACGTCGACGCCCCCGGAGCCACCAGAGCCGTGCGCCATCGACGCCACCGGAGCCGCCCCCAACGCCACGGAGCCGCGCGGCGTCATCAACGCCACCGGAGTCGCCGTCGACGCCACCGGATCCTCCCTCGCCACAACTGCCTCCCTCGCCATCACCGGAGACGCCCCTGCCTCCCTCGCCACCACCGGAGCCATCCTCTGTAAGCCCCCACCCCTCCTCTCTCTCTCTCATGCATAGGTTAGCTAGTTTAATTATGTTAATTATCTAGGTTAAGGGAAAATTTTAGTTAGGGCTTTGACAGAGAAGTAGTTAGGTTAACTAGTTTAATTAGGTTAATTACCTAGGTTAGTGCAAAAATTTAGTTAGGGCTTTGACAGCGAACTAGTCAGGTTAACTAGTTTAATTAGGTTAATTATCTAGGTTAGTTAGGCAATTTTATTTTAAAGATGATCCCTTCCTAGACTTTTATTGTTGATTATATCTTTTCATTGAAGTGGTCATGTTGTTTGTGCCCAAGTGGCTTTGTTGTTTGAATGAGGCTGAGTGGCCTATATATGTTTTGCCGGAATGTTGATTCATTTCCGTTTTGGCAAATTTCAGGTTCTCGATTTGTCCACTTTTTAGCAAAGGTCATGCCGAAATTTTCCGTGAATTTCGGCATGACTTGTGCTACAAACTAGGACATATCGAGTGCTCAGGATTTGCCTCACCAGGAAGGAGTCAACGTTCCTACAAAACATAGGCCTTTTGTATGTCATTATTCATTTTATTAGGTCTAGAATTAATTTACTAGATTTAATCGTAGGAAACATGGATAGCAACGATGAAGGACAGGGTTGAAACGAATCGGATGCGGATGCGGCTCAAATGAGTTAGGGTTCATGTAAGGGTGTGGAAACGAACCAAATTTCTAAGATGAATCATAAAACGAGTAAAATTTGACCACTTATTTCACTTTATAGTTGGATAATTGGAATATCCGCTACCACTTTCCACCCCTAGGTTTATCAAATTAGATGGTAATTAGGGTAGTAGTTCCTAGGTACTAATTAGTTAGTAAGAACTTGTTGCTATTTTTATTTATAGTAAGTTTATTTTCAGTAAGAACTAGTTGAATTAATAGAACTAGTTAGTAAGAACTTGTTGTTATTTTTTTTAGTTAAAGCAATTTTTCTTGCATCGACATGGACGATGCCTATCCCGCATCCTCGTCCTCTCCAGTTATACCATTATGTAAGTTTCTCAACCATATTTATGTCTTTGATATTGTTTATTCAAAAATAGATGACAACTAATTTGTATTGTCATCTTATTTCGGTGTAAGCAAACATGTCCAGGGCTTGGTAGACAGGACCTACCACTATCCCGAAGCTGAACTCAACTGCGAGGAGCTAAGTCATTATGTTTCATGGTTTGAGGATCTTGATACTGTCAAGACAAATTTTCTTCCTGCATTTAGAAATGTTAGTACTGAAAACATGCGACCAATAGTGTTCGTAATGAACTACGGTCACATCTATTTAGGAAGGATGGTAAGATTTTTACTATTTGTCCTCAGTGCATCTTTTCCATACATTATTTTTGAAGCTAAACTTCATTGCTAAGTATGTTACCATACGATGTTCTTCAACAGGGACTCCCGATGAATGTTGTGCCTTATGGGATCGAGACTAAAGGTACCATGAGTATTATTAGCTTACGGCCAAGATATAGTGCATTCAAGATTAGCGACGAATGCTTAATAGTGCAAGACCGGACTAAATATGTGATGGGGGAGCGCAGAGAAGTACTACGGGGCAGCAAACAAATGCGCTACCCACGATTAGGAGACAGGTTCATCTGCATGCTCCAACTTGATCAAGGAGGAGAGCTACACATGTTTTATGTTATTTTACCTAAGAGAGAGCAGCAGGAGTGATTAGCTAGCTAGAAATGAGTTTGAGGATGATGATGTGCTACACTATTACTATGATGATAAAATAGCTAGTGTTGGTGGTAATGACTATGATGATTATTATTAGCTAGTGTTAGTGGTGATTAAATAAATACTGTTGGTGGTAATGACTATGATGATGATTAAATAGCTTGTGCTGGTGGATTAGATTCAAGTGGAGGCAACATGTGGTGCACATCGAAAGTATTACTAGTCCAAACTAGATCAAGTTTGGATTAGTAGTATACTTTTGACATGCACCACATATTGCCTCTAGTTGAACCTAATCCACCTTCATTTGACACACTGTTATGGACATAATGATGTAAACCTCATAACTGGTATTGTACCAATATTTGTCCTATGGCGCATAAATACACTAAAAATAAAAAAAATACTAGTAGCAATGGCGAGAAAACACGCTGCCAGTAGTTACATTACCAGTAGCGCGGGAGTGAACAAACGCTGCACCTATTTGCCCTAGTAGTAGCGCGTGCGGGCAGCGTTACTGCTAAGCAATAGTTGTAGCGCCTTATTAGTAGCGCGCCTACCCGCGCTACTAGTGAGCACAAAACCCGCGCTGCTGCTAGCCTTTTCCCTAGTAGTGTACCTCCGAAGCCACCCATGCCACCCATGGCGCCGAGGCCACCGCCACCCATTGCGCGAATCATGGCTCTTTTTTGGATCAAGACTTCTTCAGGGCAAGATTGGCATACTCCTTTTTCACCTCATTGAGGATAGTGTGTCCAAGAAGAACAAGTGCTTCTCCCATTCCAACAATCTTGTTCGCTCCTCATTGCTCACCTTCCCACTACTAGGAAAAGGCCTACTAATGGCGCACCTAATTTGGCCATTAATGGCGCATTAGTGGTGCGCCATTAGTAGCACGCCATTAGTATATTTTACTAATGGCGCACTACTGGTGCACCATTAGTATCTGGTATACTAATGGCGCACCTCAGATGCGCCATTAGTATATACAATAGTGCGCCATTAGTATGCCTCCCACGGGGCCATGTATACCCAGGTGCTTTGGCATACTAATGGCGCACGACAACAGGATGCGCCATTAGTAACTTCGGCATACTAATGGCGCTCTGTTTAATGATGCGCCATTAGTATCCTTTGGCATACTAATGGCGCACTATGATGTGATGCGCCATTAGTATGAATATTAGGTTTTTTTTATTTTTTATTTTTCTATTTTTTGCACATGTTACAAAATGTATAATTGGACAAAATATAGACAGCACACATCAACAACAGATTCATCGAATACAATAGAAGATTAGTCTCTGAATACAATTCATCATTTTAGTCTCCGAATACAATTCATCATAATAGTCTCCGAATTGAAAAGACCGAACAAAGATAGAACATTATATTACAAGTCTCGAGACCGCGAGTTGGTCTTCACATTACAAGTCGATATCGATCATCTAAACTACCATCACATAGAAGAGAGCTGCGGTCATCACGATGATCATCATCACGATGAAACTCGTCTTCATCCGGTTCTTCCAACGCTCCCTCCCCTCTCCCGCTAGATAGCGGGCGTATCTAGATTCGGCCTCGGCCCTAGTGGCGTACCCTTTGTAACTGTTACCGCTGAATCGGTGAACCTGTCTCCAACACTCCTCCCAGTCGTCGTAGACTCCGGGAACCTTACCCTTGTACACGACATACCACGGCATCGCTATGCAGTAGCCAAACGAAATGTTAGTACCAATTCACAGACAATACATCAGCAATATATAAGTATGCAACAGAACGATCGAAAGAGAAAAGCAAGACATTAATAGCATCGATTACATCTAAGTTGAACGACTCTCGAAACCAAAGAGACATACTACAAGTTCATTAAAGTTTAATTACAACATGAGCCAATCGATGTTTCAGAACTAGACACAGCATCACTGCTTTCGACTCGACTCAAGGGACCGGAGCATGGATGAAGCTGCCGTCTATCGTGGGAGTCATGAAACAACGGGCGTTGTCAGCCTGCATTTGTAGGATTGTGTCGATGTCACTGTTGGATGGTTGATTTCTGAGGTAGAACTGCCGCGAGGTACGAAGGACATCTTGATGGATGATTTCCGCAAACTCCGACTGGATGCGAAAGAATTCTTGTCTGATGTCCGCGTCCTGGATTGCCGACACGCTCGCAGCCCAATCTTCGAGTCTACTCGGTAGCAGAAGTTGATGATGGTCCCGTACGATCGCCCGCATGTGATGGATGGCGTAGTATGCACCCTTCTGACCGCCAGGCGGCTGCTTGACGCAGCAGAACGTCGTATTGTGGGAGAACACGTGCTTGCCGTACTTACGAATAGGCCTGGTGAAGCTGCCTCCAGATTTGACGTAGCCGGGGAGAACATCATCAAGAACCTTCTTGACATTTGTGTAGTCTACATTCGACTGACGGTCCGGGTCGAAATACGTGGCCATGGAATATTTGGGGCTTAGGAGGATGAGCGTGCAATGTGTGTCACTGCAGAAAACACGGAATATTAAAAGAAAAACGATCGAAATCTAAGAATTCATATGTTACTGGGCGGTTGAGGGGAGGACTTACTCGGGAAAGTAAGGCACGAGGAAGTTATCCTTATCTTGGTTTGCCAGAATGACGCCTTCGAGGTAAGAACTCGCGACTTGCCGGTCCCCAGCGCTGCCCAAGATCTTGGCACGCATGTAGAAGGGGTCGACTATCACGATGTCCGGGGTCTTGTCGCGAATGATCCGCATCTCCATACTCAGCGAAAATAGCCGAACGAAGGTGTAGTGCAGCGGATGAAGGTTCAACATAGCGTGGATGTCATCAAACCGCAGGACGATCGTACCCCCGATGGAGTTATCCACAAAGCCCTTGCCCTCTGGCACCTTGGCCGCGAAAACCGGGTATGCCACATCCTTCTCTCCGAGACGCCGCTTCTCCAAAGAAAGAACACTATCATGCAGACTCCGCATAGCACCGGTTGCAGCATCGAGCATATTTCTCGGTAGCATCGGCCTACCCGCCACATGCACCCTCCTCGAGATATCCTCAGGTGAAGGTGGCCCGTCCTGAGCACGGATCGTACTCGGTGCCGGCTGGCCCGCACCCTTGTTAGTCTTTCTTTTGCGTGCCTTCTTCTTCTCCTGTAATGGGACCGAGTTCTGCTCACAGACTGCCTTCTTGAGTGTGTTGGGGCTGATCATATTTCGCACCTCGCCTATCTGAGGCTCGGTGAAGTCGGCAGCTGGAGGCGTCTCCTGAGAGCTGAACTGCAGACGACGCCTGTTGCAACTTGGCTTCTCCGCGGTACCAGCTAGATCGCGCACGTCTTTTGTTGGATTGGGTTCTTGAGAAGGAGGCCCCATGAAGTCGCCACCGTACCCATGATCGGCAAACTACTGATCGACGTTGGCAAATGTATCGTCGTCGTCGTCATTCTGATCCTGTGCCATATGCATGTTTGGATCCAGTGGCATAGGGATGTCCGGCATCGTTGCGGCGGTCTTGCCATGGGGCCGACTTGGCGCCGGCACGACTGGCGGTGTTGTCTTTGGGGTGGTGTCCCCCGCCCCCAAACGAATTTGGCTCTTCGGCCAAAGCAGGGGCCAGCTCAGGCAGGCGCTGAGGGTCATCACGTCATCATCGTCGGCCCCGACGGGTCGAATCGGAGGTAACAACTCGTCGCAGCCTGATAGCACCCGAACCAGTTGAACCCTAAACAAGTTGGGTGGCATCTGGGTACCGTGGAACAAGGGGTTGCCCGGTTGAACGATTTTGCCCTTGGCGACATCGACCAACTCGTTGTTCACGAAGTGCAGGAGAGTGCACGGAACGTCGGCGGCGCCCTGCGAAAACATGTAGGGCGTCAGGGATGCCCAGTCAAAGGCAAGGAGATGAAGTCCTCGGCTGAGAGAGGCTTAATTAGTTACCGTGATGATGGCATCGAGCTCGGCTAATGTCGAGGCACCGCCAACGGCGGGCATGCAGTTGACGGAGGGGCCGCTTGCTGCAGAGGTGCCGGCCGACATACACCCGGGTGCATTAAGCTCCCGTGCCGGCGTCGGAGACACCAATGCCGCCTCCGCCGGAGACACCAATGGCCGTGAAGCTAGGAATCGGGGGCGGCCCCTGTTGGCCGCCCGCAATCCACGCACTAATGCCCTGGATCAAGGTAGGCACAATGGCGGTGATCGTCGCTCCGAGTTGTTGTTGCACTTGCTCTTGGACAATCTCCGGAATCCGCGCCACATGTGCCCTGAGTTCTTGAACCTCGCGCGCCTGGCTTTCCGAGCTGGTCTTTTTCTCCTTTCGCCCACCAGTGTTATAGTATGATGACCATTTTGTCGACAAGCCTTTGCCGGCCACACGACCACCTGACATCGGCTTACTGAGCTTATCCTTGTTCTTCATTACATTCAATGCCCTATTTAGAGTGGTGTCCCAAGGGTTCCTCTTAGTCGACCCCGCGCTACTGCTTTCAGTCGCCTGCGGAAGGAATGTGAACCATTTAGAAATTTGGCATCATTAATTAGAATGCAACCATATGGAGCTAATTACGCGGGGGTGTATTCCTTACCAGAACAAGCTCAAGCGCCCTGGTCTTCGGATCTGTGGTAAGCTCCTTTGTTTTCGGGTCCTTCTTGTACCGGGCCCTGACAAAGTTCCTGGTCTGCTTGTCACCGTATTTATCGAAGAGGGGCGGTAGGCCTTGCTCGGCACGGTCCGCCTCCTCCTTGTCCCATATAGGCTCCGCCACTCTGTAACCGCCGGGACCGAGTGTGTGTTCCCCTAAGTTCAGCTCCCGCATTTCTTTCCCCCACTTACTTGATTTGGAGTTTGCGGTGCTCGAGCAATTGATCTTGAAGTCGTTGTAGTCATCTTCGGCGATCGAAGGATTTTTCTCCTTGATCTTCTCATAACTCTCACCTTTCTCGATCATTCTCTTCACATTGCTTTTCCAAGTAGACAGGGCCTTGCTCATCTTCGTGAGGGTAGCATTGTTCACTTTATTCCCTTTGAGGCTTGTGTTTTCAAATTCAGCGGGGAACTTGTATCGTTCGTGCAGCTTCGTGAAGAGGAGGTTGCGGAAATTCCCTCGGTCAGGATGCCTCAGGTTCTCGGTGTTGATCGAGACGGTGCTCCGGAGAATGCACCCGAGCTGAAGCGAGTACCCCTTGACTATTCATTCGGGCGCCGTTGGATTCCCGTCGGAGTCCACTTCAGTAACTTCCTCCTTGAGGGTGCGGAGCACGGTCGGGCGCTGGTCCTTCCATTGCCTCTTCGGTTGGCTGCCATCTGTGTGTGCGCCTCCATCATCAGTGGTGGCATCCTCGGCGGCACCATCAGTGGTGGCATCAGTGGGGCCATCCTCGGCAGCACCATCAGTGGTGGCATCAGTGGGGTCATCCTCGGCGGTACGATCAGTGGTCTCAGGATCGGTGGGGAAGGCGGCGTCCTCATACAAGTGAGGTTGTTCCTCCATCTCCTGGGACAGCTCCCAGAATTTCTTGCCGCCCGAACCCCCGGCCTCATCGTTGTTGGCCATGTTTCTCTATAAATAGGAACAAAGATTGGTCAAAAAGTTGGTTATTGTCAAGGAACAAGATCATGGTCTCATCATTTAGGGTTTGTCGACACCGAGGCATCCTAAAAGCTAAGCTTTTATCATTGAGGGTTTTTCGACGCCGAGGCACCCTAAAAGCCTAAGCTTTCATCATTTCGGTTTTTATCGACACCGAGGCACCCTAAAAGCCATGCATTAGTCACAAGTACGCCGGGGTACTTGATCCTACTTAATTAACTACTAAGATACCCCGGCCCATGCATTAGTCACAAGTACCCCATATGTCCTATTTTTAGCAAAGCCATGCTAAAATTCACGGAAAATTTCAGCATGACCTTTGCTGAAAATAGGACATATGGAGTACCCGAATTTGCCGGAACGGAAGTTAATCGACATTCTAGCAAACTCAAGGGCCTCTCGGGTGGACAAGGCAAAAAAGGCCTCCATCACAACATGGAAAATACATTGGCATGTGAAAAAAGGCCTCCATTGCTTAGGATGCACTGCCACTGAAGCATTGGGTACAAGACTGTTACATGAAAGTAAATGCAACAGTTGAAGCAGAGATTGGTGTACAAGCAAGAACAGAGCAAGTTCTTCTTATCCTCTGCAATTATAATAGGAGCAAGAACAGAGCAAGATCATCACGACACGATGGTCGGAGACATGACCTTTGCCTAACAGTTCTGAACTCCTGCCAAAACTGAACACAACACTGCATAACAATTCCGAACTTCTGCCAAAGCATCTTGCCAGCTAGTAGACCAACTAGTAGACCATCATTTGTCAGGCCAAATTGAGGCCAAACAGAAAACCAATGTGGCCATGGCACAAAGTCCATTACCCAGAACAGGAGACATCTGAAACTATACAACTATACAAGCCTACACTAGTATTACCACAGTATATATATATTGCTGTGAACAATCAGGCCAAAGCACATCCAAAGCACAATATGCAGGACAGATAGGCCATCAATATTTCCTCTATGCAAATACAATGGTAGCATCCAGAGGGCAACAACCTTGTACTACTACTTGACACAATCAGCACATCCATATCAAAATTAGTTCTAGCATATATAAGCAGTACCACATAGCAAATTCATAGGAAAACATCATACATTAGCAGCAGTTCATAGCAAAACTAGATGAATGTTTGGCCTCTTGATAAAAATCAGCTAGGTTTGCTTGGAATCAAAAAGCCCCAAAGTAGAACCCTCAGCATTATTAGATAGAACCAACAATTGAACCAGAGAACAGGTAATCTGTAGTGCAGTAGCACACCTTAGATGTCAGATAGTATAGATGTCTTGTTTTTGGCTACATTTGGTCTGCGTAGAGGCTCATGGAGTAAGATAGCATAGATGTCTGGGTTCTAGCTCATCGCATGCTTTTTAGAAATGAATGAGCTAGCTAGTCACTAACAAATCGAATTTCATCAACTTGCAATAGAAGGCTCAAGCAATGGGTCAGGCGTCTTCTAACTATACCAGAAACTTGTTTTGGTCCAAAATGTCTTTTATACTACTCTAAGTAACAAGCAATACTTTCACCACTATTTTAATGGTAACATGCTTGTAAAAAATAAAAAAATGGCATTATTCAGGAAAGGTAGTTTTTATAGTAAATCGAGTCATTTTTTTATCATGTGTTTTGTATGAAGTATTAAACATCAATAGTGGCCAAAACTGAAGAAAAAACTCCACACAAAGCATACTACGTATAGTTTTGAGCTGCCAAATTATAATAGTGGAGCAGCAAGTGAATCCCTCACATTAATCAACATCCTGATTCACTCACAGTTGACTGATCAGAACAAATTACTTTACTTGTATTGGGCAGTCCTTGAAACATAGAAAAAGAGATCACACAATTGATTTAACACTGAAAATTGTATGTCTCTATTCAACATAGGAGACTAGAAAGATGGAACACTGAAAACTGTTAAAGCTACAATATAGGAAAAAATAATCTTCTCAAGGCTCACAACTGAAAAATAATTAATAGCTTGCAATAACACATCTTAGTGGAACCAGGCAAAAGAATAAAAGTTGGCTTGCATTGTGGCTTTTGATGGATGTACGGTCTGCATCAAAAACTACACAGAGACCATCGAAACATGGAACTTCATCCGAGGACATGGAACAAACCTTTCTTTCTCTGCTTCCCCTTCTCACTCCACCTCCAGCCTACTTCTTCCGGTCTGGCTTCACCCGCTCCGCCTGCTTGTCCCCCTTCCAAGTTCCAAGTACCAACAAGATGGAAACGAGGCCGCAATCTGTGCTCTGCAATTATAGAAACTATCAGGGATCGCATGCCGAGCAGAGAGCCAAGAACCGGAGCAAAATCAATTCCAAGAAAGAAACAAAGGGTTCCTAATCCACACCCGCGGGACAGATCGACCGGAGGCCTAATGGATCTAAAAGAAGAAGAAGGAGGAGAACTTACTTGGGCTGATGCAGCGGCCGTTGTGGAGGAGAGGCGGCATCGAGGCGGCGTCGAGGTGCCGGTTGCTCACTTGCGCTTGGCGGCGGGAGGGAAGCGGCGATGAGGAGGACGACGAGAGGGAGCGGGAGCGCGAGCACGAGCGGGAGGAGCCCGAGGACGCGGAGCGGGAGGAGGAGCCCGACGAGGTGGACGGGGCGGCGTCCGGGCCGCCGGCGACGAGGGGAAGGAAGGGGAGAGGGAGGCGGCAGGGGCGCGTGGGCGGCTGCGGCGCAGTGGGTCGGGGCAGCGGCGGCGGTGGTGCGGTGGAGGGAGGGAGAGGGAACTGGCGAGGGGGAGAGGGAAGGGGGGATTGGGCGAAGGGGGCGCGGGAAGGGGGGTTCGGGCACAATACTAATGGCGCACCACCACTCGGTGCGCCATAAGTACATCCATACTAATGGCGCACCTCACCATGGTGCGCCAGTAGTACTTTTTTTTCTTATAGCAATGGCACAATACTAATGGCGCACCACCCCTCGGTGCGCCATAAGTACATCCATACTAATGGCGCACCTCACCATGGTGCGCTATTAGTATTTTTTATAAGACAGTAATAATTTTTTAAACTTGTTTAAATCATAACAGTAATATTTTTTTATAAGACAGTAACAGTAATATTTTTTTATAAGACAGTAATAATTTTTTTAAAAATATCATCAAACAGTAATGCCCGTGGAGCAGGGGAGGGTGC
>NC_041392.1:16048060-16058665 GCF_002162155.2 Triticum dicoccoides
GTTGAGTAGGGGAGGGGCGCGGGGGGTCGGCGGCGGCGGTTGAGTAGGGGAATCGAGGGTGCGGGGGGTCGGCGGCGGCGGCCGGTGGACCGGGGGTGCTCGACGGCGAGGGGGACCAGATCTGGTGAGGTGGGATAGCGATCGAGATGGAGGGGGATCGAGATCGAGTGTCCATGAAATTTAAAAATATTCATGATAGTTCAAAAAGTGCCCATGAAATACAATCGAGAAATGAAGGCTACGATTTAAATACAATCGATCTTAGCTATCTATCTGTTCACAATCTTCTTGCCCTTCTTTTTCGCAAATGGAGTTCTTCTGTGGAACGGACGTCCTTTAGGTAGGGTGGTCCTGCTTCTTCTTGTGGTGTATGCTGCTACTTCATCATCGTCGTCATGTTCGATCCTCGGGTCGCCATACTTGTCGAAGTCTTGCTCATTGGCTACTCCATCCATTCCGATGATCTTCCTTTTGCCTCTCCTCACGACAACACGACTGGGCTTTGACGGGTCGGTAATGAAGAAGCATTGGTCCACTTGGGAAGCCAGTACCCATGGCTCATTTTTCGCGGTGACGTTTGCGCCTGCGGTCTTGGATTTGGCTTCGGGTATAACCATGGTGGTGAAATACCGGTCTTCTTTTAGGACGCTCTTCGCCCATCTTACACGGAACATCGGGACCTTTTCTCCAGCGTAGCTCAGCTCCCAGATCTCCTCGATCCTTCCGTAGTATCTGTCCTTGTCGTTACCGGTGTAGGATTCCATCGTTACCCCGGAGTTCTGATAACCATCGCTCTTCATGTCCTTGGCCTCGGTGTAGAATGTGTAGCCGTTGATATCGTACGCCTCATAGGTCATCAGGTTGTGCTCGGCGCCCTGTGACAAGGCGAATATGAGTTGTTCTTCCGCGGAAGAATCCTCATGTAATGGGTACGACAGAAGCTTCTGCTTGAACCAACGCGTGAAACATGAGTTGTGCTCTTTGAATATATCTCCGTCCATCCTCTATTGGCCTCGGTCATTATACGTCTTCTTAATAAAGGTTTTGTGCTCTACCACCCAAGGATCGACCACGTCTATGTGTTCTAGCGCGACTAGGTTTGCTCTTTCAAAGTCGGCGAGTCGACCCTCGAAGTCGACATGCATTTCGCGGCGACCCTCACGGTGACCCCATCCAGCGAGCCTGCCGAGGTGCCTGTTGACGGGCAGACCAACGGGGTTCTCAATGCCTAGATAATTCGTGCAGTAGGAGATGCACTCTTCGGTCAGAAAGCCCCTGGCTATGCTTCCCTCTGGACGTGACATGTTGCGAACATATCCTTTGATGACACCATTCATCCTTTCGAATGGCATCATGCTGTGCAGGAACGTCGGCCCGAGTTGGATGATATCGTCCACGATATGGACCAGCAGATGCACCATAACATCGAAGAATGCGGGCGGGAAGTACATCTCAAGCTCGCATAGTATCACCACGATCTCTTCCTGTAGCCTTCTGAGTTGCCTCACGCCAACAGACTTCCGAGAGATGACGTCGAAAAAGTTGCATAGGCCAAATAGGGTTTCACAGACGTGCGCGTCCATGATCCCACGGATTTCAACTGGAAGTATCTGCGTCATCAACACGTGACAGTCATGAGACTTCATCCCACTGAACTTCTGCTTCGCTGGGTCTAGGTATCTGCTTATCTTCCCCGCGTAATCGTAAGGAAGTTTTACTCCTACGAGGCAGGTGACAAACTGCTCGATCTCCTCCTGACTTAGAGTGAAGCACGCGGGAGGGTAGTCATTTCCGGTCTTCTTGGCCTTTTTGCCTTTGCGACGACTTTCCGTGTCCTGCTTCGCCTCATCATCATCATCATCATCATCATCATCATCATCATCATATATAGCGTGAAGCTCCTGCCTGATGCCCATTGATTTCAAGTCTGCCCTTGCTTTCGGACCATCTTTGGTCCTCTCTGGCATGTTGAGCAGGGTACCAAGCAGACTCTCGCACACGTTCTTCGTGATATGCATGACACCAAGGCTGTGAGGCACACGGTGGATCTTCCAGTACGGCAAGTCCCAGAAAACAGACCTCGTTTTCCATACCTTCAGCACCGGCTCTGGCGCCTTTCGCTTCTTTCCCGGCTCTGGCGCCTTTTGCTTCTTTCCCGGCAGTGGGCAGTCTTTCCAATTTTTCAACAGCTCGTCTATTTCCTCGCCGCTCCTCGTACGCGGGCGTCCTCGGGGTTCGGTTTCACCATCAAATAGATCCTTGCGTTTTCTCCACGGGTCATCATCGCGAAGCCACCTTCGATGTCCCATGAACACGGTTTTCGAAGACCCGGGATCTCTATCTAGCTAGCGATACGTTGTGTCATCCATGCACCTGACGCATCCAGAAAATCCGTGGACCACCTGCCCCGCGACATATCCGTAACCGAGATAGTCGTGCACCATCGTGAGCAGCGCGACTCTCATAGGAAAATATTCTTTCTCTGCGGCGTCCCACGTATTGGCTGGCGTTTTCCACAGCGTGTCAAGCTCCTCTTTCAGCAGCCCCAGATACAGATTGATGTCGTTCCCTGGTTGTTTCGGTCCTTCAATTAGCATACTCATGTGAATGTACTTCCTCTTCATGCACAACCAGGGGAGAAGGTTGTACATCCACACAAACACAGGCCAGAGGCTATGTGTGCTTCTTGGGCTGCCAAACGGATTGACTCCATCGGTGCTCGCGCCCAGCACGATGTTCCTTGGATCATTCCCAAATTCTAGGTCTTCGAAGTTCAACGCTTGCCACTGGCTCGCATCCTTAGGGTGACTCAGCATCTTGTCTTTTTTATCTATCTCCGGATCATTTGCGTCATCTTCTCGCTTCTTCTCCTCCCTATCCGCGTGCCAACGCAGGAGCTTTGCTACATTAGGGTCCGCGAAATACCGCTGCAGACGAGGAGTGATCGGAAAGTACCACACCACTTTTCAAGGAGCTTTCTTCCTCTTCTTGTATCGAGTGACGCCGCACACCGGACATATGGTAGACTCCGCGTGCTCGTCCCGATAAATGATGCAATTGTTCATGCACACATGGTATTTCACGTGCGGTAAATCCAGAGGACACACGATTTTCTTCGCCTCCTCCAAACTGGTCGGGCACTTGTTCCCCTTCGGAAGACGTTCGTGCCAGAATGACATGTTCTCGTCGAAGCATGTGTCGGTCATTTTGTGTTTTACCTTCATCTCCAGAGCCATGAGCGTTACTTTCAGGTGGGTATCCTCGGGCCTGCATCCTTCATACAATGGAGTAACCGCGTCTAACTCAAGTTGATCCATCTTGGCTTTCTCTCGGGCGGCAGCTCTTGCGTTATCCGTCTGCTTGAGAAGCAGCTCTTGAATATGAGGGTCCTGCACCCAGCCCATCGATGGTCCATCGTCGTCTGCTCCGCCGGCATCATCATCTTCATGATCATGCCCGTCGTCTGCTCCGGCATCTTCCTCATCATCATGTCCTGCATCTTCTACATGATGACTGTGTACAGCATCACCGTCGTGATCATCTCCTGGGGATTCTTCGTCTTCTCGCCCACCCGAGCCGCGGTGGTTGTCTTGCTGCCCTTCCTCATTTCTTGCCCGGCCCCCATGGACGACTTCGTAGTCATCTTCATCACCTTCCCACCGATAGCCATCCATGAAACCACGCAAGAGCAGGTGGTTCCGCACCTGCCCGGATTCCGGGTCCGCAATAAGGCTCTTCAGCTTGCATCTTCGACATGGACATCTTATCTCTGTCTCGTTCTTTTGAAGCATCTCGGCCTTCGCGGACCTCAAAAACCTATTCACGATGCCTTCGGTCATCATGCGGACCATGGTCGCCTGTGGGGTAGAGCAAAACGATATTTTAGAACCAAGAAAAAATTTGGCAGGACTTTCCCTAAAAATAGGACCAAAAAGAATGCTTAATGCCAAAATTCTCGCTGAAACGGAAATGAATCAACATTCTGGCAAAATATTGGCAACTATCGCATTTCAAATACCGGTACACCTCCAAACTCAAACACATATGCAACACCACAAACATATGCAACACCACGAACATACATAGATCTAGCTAGGCCATAAAAAGTGCATGTGCACATTGTTGTAGGGAGAACAACATAAATATAGCTTCCCCCCTTACTTACCTATCAAAACAAGGTAATTTAACCACTTAAATTGAATGAATCTATGATGGAAATGAGGTGAAAAAGAGGAGGCACCCGAGACAAGGAGGAGGTGGAGAGAATGAAGTGGGGAGAAAGTGAGTGTGGGTAGGAGAGGCTGTCCAAAATATCTTGTTGCTGCCCACTTACTAATGGCGCACCAACTCTAAATGCGCCATTAGTAATCCAGGTTACTAATGGCGCACCTTTTGGTGGTGCGCCATTAGTAGTTTTGCAAAAAAATACTAGTGGCGCACTGGTAATGGCGCACGGTGGAACAGCGCGCCGTTAGTAGTTTTGCAAAAAAGGGAATAAAAAATATAATAAAAAACAACATTAGTGGCGCACTTTCCGGCAGGTGCGCCATTACTAGTTACAACTAGTAATGGCGCACTGTGTCTGGATGCGCCATTAGTATGTTTGGACAGGCGCACTAGTTAAATTTTTTTTTGATACTAATGGCGCACCCTGGGCCAGGTGCGCCATTAGTAGTTTCAACTCTAATGGCGTATCAGAAGGTGGTGCGCCATTAGTATATACTAATGGCGCACCGCTTGTCTGGTGCGCCATTAGTGTCAATCCCATCTATAGCCCTTTTCCTAGTAGTGTCCTCTCCTCCAAAGCCACCTTCCTATCCTCGGCCGCGGCTTCTTGGTTCCTTGCCATTTTCCTCACCTCGTTGGCTTCTTTTCTTGCCTTCACAATAGCTTCCATAGCATTTTTGAGCTCATCATCTCCTTTCCTCTTCTTCTTTTCGGTTTTATCTTTCTTGCACCCATTCGGTCGCTTAGGCTTCGAGTATGAAATCGAGTTGGGTGTGGGGCTTCTCTTGCCGTCATCACTTGACTCATCATCCTCATCATCATCCAACTTAATTGTTCGCTTCCAGTTGTTGCTCAAATGCAAAACATCCAAATCTTCACGCTTCTTCCATTTCTCATCATCCTTCAACACTTCATAGCAATGAGGCAAAGTAAATATCCATCCTTTCTTGATCTTCTCCTTCTTGGTTTTCCTCTCCTCTTCTTTGAACAAGTTTTGCGCAATGTTGTACTACATGAAAATAAAGCAAGTTAGCACCAACAACAAGTATGATGAACATGTATGAAATGCCACTTACTCTATCGTGCTCATTTGTGCCACTTGGGTTGAACTTGTCAACCGCCTTTTGACAGGCCGCCCACCTTTGACAATCCGAGTTGATTGTCGACCACCGGGACCAAAGTGATCGGTCGGAGCGGTCAATTCCACTCATGTTGCGAACATCAAAGTGTTCCTTCATCCGAAGCCAATAAGCATCTCTACTTTGATCACCTCCAACGGATGGATCCCTCGACACTTGCAACCAAATATTGCATAGTAAGATGTCATCAACGTTGGTGTAATTGCCCGCTCTTCCTTTCGGTGTGTCGACAATGCCCTCACCATCCTCGTCCACCTTGAACTCATGGTTTTCGAAATGCATGTCATTGGTTTGAGACCAATGCGAATTGTTGGAGCCAACACCCAACGTTGACATGTATGCATCATCATTGAGACTACAAAGTTTTTCGAACAATGCAAATATGCTATCTATATGTGAATGCATTCAAAAAATAACAAAAAAAAATGGAAAGTTAGAATTTTTTTACCTTGGGTGCATTTCATCGAACATGTTGTGCGCGTCGGCCACCGGCTCAACGAGTGAGCTCGTCGGCGCTTTGGTAGCCGCCGCGCCCGTCGCACGCCCCGCCAGCTTCTTCCTCCTCGCCTTGGAGGTGCCGGAGCCGTCCTCCGCCTTGTTTTTCTTCGCCGATGCCATGCCCTTCTTTGGCCGCGCCGCATTGGGGAGCTTTGAGAAGGAGGGGGCGGCGGCTTGGGCCGGCGCCGGCGCGACGCCACCCGCCGCCGGGGTCATCCGCGGCGGCATGAAGAGGCCGCGCGCGAGGCCGATGGTCGGAGGAGCTCCGGCGGAGGCGAGGCCAACGCCACCCGGGCTAGGGTTTGTGGCGACGGTAGGGGGGTCGCGGCTATAGGACGGGGTGAGCGGGATGCCTGCGCGTGCGTCCATGGGGGGCGGGTCGCCGGCGCCGGCGCGCGGGGCGTTGGAGGCAGAGAAGACAGCGTGCAGCGCGAGCGCTCGAGTGTGCCGCGCGCGGAAGCGGGAGCCGCAAATGGACCGGCGAGATAGCGATTCCTGCTGCATGCCCAACTCCTTATATACCACGCGCGGTTATTGTGCGCCCGCTAGAGCCACCCGCCGGTTTGAACGCGCGCTATATTGGGTATATTTGCGGCGCGGCACCTGTTTAGCGCGCCTGTTGGAAATGCTCTTAGTGTGAAAAACGTGTTACATTATGAGAGCATCTCCAACAGCCGCGCTAAACTAGCGCCGCGCCGCAAATTAGGCCGTTTTAGCGCGCGCGCAACGCGGCGGGTCGCTCCAGCGGGCGCGCAAAAACGGCGCGCGCGCCATAACGGGTTGGGCGCGCGGTTGAAAACACTTACCCGCGCGGCGTATTTCGGGCGCCAGCTACAGCGCGCGGCACACTCGAGCGCTCGCGCCGCACTCTCTCCTCTCCTCGTCCTACGCCCCGCGCGCGCCGGGGCCGGCGCCCTGCCACCCACCATGGACGCGCACACCGGCGCCCCGCTCACCCCGCTGTACAGCCGCGACCCCCCCGCCGCTGCCGCCGCCGCAGCCACCGCCGCCGCCGGAAACCCTAGCGCGGGAAGCGCTGGTGTCGCCACCGCCGGAGCTCCCCGAGCGCCGGCCTCGCGCGCAGCCTCTTCTTGCCACCGCGGATGACCACAGCGCCGGGTGGCGTCGCGCCGGCGCCGTCCCGTGCCGCCGCCGCACCGTCGAAGAAGGTCCCCAATGCGGCGCAGACGAAGAAGGGCAAAACATCCGCGAAGAAAAACAAGGCGGCAGACGGCTCCGGCACCACGAAGGCAAGGGGAAAGAAGCTTGCAGGGCGTTCGACGGCCAGCTCACTCGTTGAGCCGGCCGCCGACGCGCACCGCGTGTTCGACGAAATGCCCCCAAGGTGAAAAACTTTCCAACTTTTCTTTTCTTCTTATTTTTTCAATGCATCTTCATCACATATAGATAGCTTATTTGCATTGTTCAAAAAACTTTGTAGTCTCAACGATGATGCATACATGTCCACTATGGGTGTTGGGTCCAACAATTCGCATTGGTCTCAAACCAATGACATCCATTTCGAAGACCATGAGTTTGAGGTGGACGAGGAGGGTGAGGGAATTGTCGAGGCACCGAAAGGAAGAGCGGGCAATTACTCAACCAACGATGACAAGTTACTATGCCATACTTATTTGCAAGTGTCAAGGGATCCATCCATTGGAGGTGATCAAAGTAGAGACGCGTATTGGGGGCGAATGAAAGAACACTTTGATGCTCACAACTTGAGTGGAATTGACCGCTCCGAGAGATCACTTCGGTCCCGATGGTCGACAATCAACTCGCATTGTCAAAAGTGGGCGGCCGTACAAAAGGCAGTTGACAAGATTAACCCAAGTGGCACAAATGAGGATGATCGAGTAAGTGGCATCTCATATATGTTCATCATACTTGTTTTTGGTGACCGAAGTGCTAACTTGTTTTGTTTTTCTTGTAGTACAACATTGCACAAAACTTGTTCAAAGAAGAGACAAGGACAACCAAGAAGTGGAAGATCAAGAAAGGCAGGGTCTTTACCTTGCCTCATTGCTATGAAGTGTTAAAGGATGATGAGAAATGGAAGAAGCGTGATGGTTTGGAGGATTTGCATTTGAGCAACAAACGGAAGCGAGCAATTGAGATGAATGATGATGAGAAGGGGGATGATGCATCAAGTGATGACGGCAAGAGAAGCCCCACACCCAACTCGGTTTCATACTCGAAGCCAAAACGACCGGATGGGTGCAAGAAAGACAAAACCGAAAAGAAGAAGAGGAAAGGAGATGATGAGCTCAAAAATGCTATGGAAGCTATTGTGAAGGCAAGGGTCGAAGCCAATGAGGTGAGGAAAATGGCAAGGAACCAAGATGCCGTGGCCGAGGAGAGGAGGTTGGCGGCCGAGGAGAGAAGGGTGGCGGTCGAGGAGAGAAAGGTGGCTTTGGAGGAGAGGAAAGTGAGCAACGAGGAGCGAGCTAAGTTGTTGGAATGGGAGAAGCACCTGTTCTTCTTGGACACATCTAACCTCAATGCGGCGCAAAAAGAGTATGTCAATCTTGCCCAACAAGAAGTCTTGATCCAAAAAAGAGCCTTGGTTCGTGCAATGGGTGGCGGTGGCCTTGGCGCCATGGGTGGCGGTGGCTTCGGCGCCATGGGTGGCGGTGGCCTCGGTGCCATGGGTGGCGGTGGCCTCGGCGCCATGGGAGGCATGGGTGGCTTCGGAGCCATGGGAGGTATGGGTGCACATCCGGCCGCCATGGGAGGCATGGGTGCACCTCCGGCCGCCATGGGAGGCATGGGTGGCTTTGGAGCACCCTCCGACGCTATGGCCGCCATGGGAGGCATGGGTTTTGCTTCTCTCATGGGAGGCATGGGTGCACCTCCGGCCGTCATGGGTGCAATGTCTTTCGATGTGCCTTCTCACACACATTCCCATGAAGATGCCATTGAAGATCTTGCCAACACCGTCGGAGCTTCACATGATGCGGTGCGTGATGCGGTGCGTGATGAGGAGAGGGAGGAAGATTCATCTTCGGAGGTGGAAGAGTCGTCTTCGGAAGATGAGGACGAAGACGAAGACGAGGAAGATGAAGATTGATGTGTCTTTCCATGTCTTAAACTTTAGTTTGCATTTGAACTTGGTTGGATGAACTTGTGGGCATGATTTTGAACTTGTGGGCAGGAACTTTTATTCATCAACTTGTTTGTGTCAAATTTCACATGTTCATTTTTGTCCAAAATATCATATATGCAAAATGCACGGCGAGTCGCGCGCGCTGTATTTTTGCGCTCTCCTGGAGCGGCGCGCGCGCGCTGTATTATAGCGCGGCTGCTGGAGCCAGCGCAGGCGGGCGCGCAAAACCAGCCGCAGCGCGCGCGGTAAACAGGTTTTTTGCGCGCGGCGCTTAAGCGCGGCTGTTGGAGATGCTCTGAGACGGAGATTATATTATTATAATTTCTGGTGATTATTTGGGTATCAATCTGAGTCACCCGCCGTTGTGTTTACCGTTTTTATTTTAGCAAACCAACAGGTCCAAGGATGGATAGTCAAAGCAGCAACGGGCTTTACTTTTCAATTTCAAAACAACGAATAGAAGAACTGTAGAACCACGTGAGTGAGAAATGTCTCAGTCAACTGTCAACTCTTCTTTTCTTTTCTTTGGCAAAAAATACTAAGCCTTTGTTACGTCCGGTCATGATAGAGGGCGTTATTAAACAAGGCGACTGCGCTCCTCCTTCCGTCTACCCCTCCAAGTCACCCACGATGGCGGCCTCCGGTGGTGTGGAGGATCGGCTGTTGTCTGCGGTGAAGGCCTCGGCAGCGCGAGGCGACCCGCCGCTTCTCCAGGCGGCCGAGGCCGCGCGCTGCGCCTCCGACGGGGGCGGCCTGGCCGCGGCGCTGGTGGCGAATTTCTGCTTCGCGCACAACACGGGAGCCATGTGGAAGCTGCTGGACGAGGCCATGGCCTCCCCACCTCGTCTCGCCACTCCACACGCTCGCCCTCCTCACCCCAAGGTCCCAACCGATTCGAGCTTCCTTTGTCCCTCTCTCTGTCTCTTTTCATTTGGCTTGATCGGGGCTGTGTGGGGATTATTACTCGTGCTGCAGGATGGTGCCCAACAGGCGGGCACAGCCGGAAGCGTACCGGCTCTACCTGGAGCTGCTCCGGCGGTATGCGGTGGTGGTGCCCGTCTACTCCGAGTCGGAGCGCGTTAAGACCAGCAAGGCCATGTAAGCTTCGCTTTTACTACTTACCTTCGGGACTGTTCTGTGATACACGCAATTTGTTTCATGTTGGGTTGGTGTACGTACATACTCTCTGATACAATTACACACTTGCACACAACCAATTCCATGTTAGGGAATAAGGCACGGCGAGCGCGGTCAGTGTGCGTGTGTGCGCGAGCTGGTCGAGCCGGGCGCCGGTCGGTGGTCGCGTCGGCTCCGTGGTGGGTATGCGTGTGTGATGCAAGGGTATGCGTGTGTGGTGCAAGGGTATGCTTCTGAGTATGCACTCGACTCGACGGACTAGGGCTAGTCTGTTGGGGAACGTGGAGGGCTGGACGAATTGGTCTGTTACGGGCTCGCCACGCCCCGGGCGTGTGCAAGCATGTCGTGGGCGCGACCAGAGTGGACCGGATCGAGCGCTCAAGTGGGTAGGGACGTGGGGTGCGTGCCCTCCCTCCGGAAAAAAATTGTATGAGACCAGGTCTCACGGATTAGCAGGTGAGACCCATCCTGATGGATGACATGTGGCATTCACAA